>NC_138169.1:5417496-5744996 GCF_964165515.1 Mesoplodon bidens | reverse complement strand
TTAGGCAGTTACGATAAAGGGTGAGACTTTGGCAGGCAGACACCCCCCTCCTTTCCATGTGGTCTCCTGCGCTGGTTCTCCCACGTCAGTGAGGCTCAGAATCAAAAGCAACATGGCAACTAACCCCGATCTACACATACTGTGCGTTCTAAGCCCTTTGCTGGTTTTACTTCGTTGAGTCCTCAGTGGCTCCCGTGGGGTAAGGACTTGTGTTTGCCCCATTTTACAGATGAGGAAACTGAGGCCCAGAGAGGCGCCATGACCTGTCAAGGGCACACGGCCACAAAGGGGTGGGCCGTGGATGTGAACCCGCAGTGTAACCGTCGCAGAGTCAGGGCTCTTTGCTGCTACCTTCTCTACGTTTGTAGGCACTGAGTTTTGTGGGCAGCTTATGGATTCTGAGACTAAGTTGGGTCCAGGGATGTGTTTCAAGTTGGGGGCAGAGCTGGGTCTTTTTTGAGAAACTGTTTTGGGGAATTTTGTCCCCTCTAAAGTCAGCTTGGAGTCCAGGGGTGCATCGGCAAGGAGGGGTTTGGTGTTTTTTTTTTTGGTCCAAAATATTGTTTTATTAACACTTGATGTTTTCTAGGATTTAAAAGTTTATTTTTAAATTATTTTTGAAAATTTATTTATTTATTTTTGGCTGCATTGCGTCTTCGTCGCTGCGTGCGGGCTTTCTCTATTTGCGGCGATCGGGGGCTACTCTTCCTTGCAGTGCACGGGCTTCTCACTGCAGTGGCTTCTCGTTGCGGAGCGTGGGCGCTAGGCACGTGGGCTTCAGTAGTTGCAGCACGCAGTCTCAGTAGTTGTGGCGCGCGGGCTCTAGAGCACAGGCTTAGTAGTTGTGGTGCACGGGCTTAGTTGCTTTGCAACATGTGGGATCTTCCCAGACCAGGGCTCGAACCCGTGTCCCCTGCTTTGGCAGGCGGATTCTTAACCACTGCGCCACCAGGGAAGCCCCAGTAGAATGTAATTTTTTAAAATTTAAGTTTAAAATTTTAAATTGAAGTATAGTTGATTTACAGTGTTGTGTTAGTTTCAGATGTACAGCAAAGTTCTACCATATATGTATATGGTGTATATATGTATATTCTTTTCCCTTACAGGTTATTACAAAATATTGAGTATAGTTCCCTCTGCTATACAGTAGGTCCTTGTTGGTTATCTGTTTTATATATAGTAGTGTGTATCTGCTAATCCCAAACTCCTAATTTATCCCTCCCCCTCACCCCATTCCCCTTTAGTAACCACAAGTTTGTTTGCTATGTCTGTGGGTCTATTTCTGTTTTATAAATAAGTTCATTTGTATCATTTTTTAAAAGAATCCACGTACAAATGATATCATATGATATTTGTCTTTCTCTGTGTGGCTTACTTCACTTAGTATGATCATCTCTAGGTCCATCCAGGGCTTGCTGTTTTGGGAAATTAAGCCGATGTGGAAGGCTGCTGGCTGCCTTTGGGACATGTCTGGCTTGAGGGCTTCTCAGTTGCCAACATTTAAAAAGTGGGAGATGTCAGTATCACCAGCCAGGTTTCTGGCTTATCTTGAGAAATTGGGAGATCTGATCTAACCCCTTCTAGCCCCTTGGCCCCTCCAAGACTCAGTTTCCCCATCTGTAGAATGGGCCCTGTCTTAGTCCATCCAGGCTGCTATAACAAAGTACCACAGGCTGGGTAGATTATAAACAACAGACATTTATCCCTTACAGTTCTGGAGGCTGGGAAGTCCAAGATCATGGCGCCAGCATGGTTACATTCTGATGAGAACCCTCTTCCTGGTTCATAGATGCCCGTCTTCTCATTGTGTCCTCACTTGGTGGAAGGGGTGAGGGAGCTCTCTGGGGCCTCTTTTATAAAGACACTGATCCCATCATGAGACTCCATCCTCATGACCTAATCATCTCCCAAAGGCCCCACCTCCTAACAGCATCACATTGGGGGTCACCTTTCCACTTATGAATTTTGGGGGGACACAAGCATTCCGTCTACAGCAGGCCCTGACCCCCTGCTGATCTCATCACAAGGTTGGGAGACACCAGCCAGGTGACGGCGGGGGTGAGAGGGGTGCTGTCCAGCGGGGCCTGCGGTTTCTCAGGTGGGAGGGCAGGCAGGAAGGGAGGGGCTGATGAGCTCTTCTCTGCATGAGTCAGACCTGTAAAGAGAAGGATAACTGGCCCCTCTGCTGCCTACCAAGTGGTTTCTCACTTCAGGATTTCCCTGGATTCTTCCCTGTCGCCCAGGGAGAGGTTAAGGGCTCCGATGTCTTCCCAGATGGGAGCACCGAGATTCAGAGGAATTCAGGGACTTGCTCAAGACAACACAGGCCGTGAGTAGCAAGGCGGGGCCTCCTCCCCAAAGTCTCTGACTCCTGTCTCTCCTGCCCCTAAGGCACCTCCTTGTCCTGGAGTTTTGCTTCAGTTTTCCCACCCTCAGGCTTAGGTGCCTGTGACCTCAGGGGCTTGCCTTATAGGGCAAGTTTGGTGTGACGGAGCGAGGGATAGGAAGCCAGCAAATACATAAGCAGGAAAGTCTCAGACAGTAATTTACACTCTTCATACTCAATACAAAGCAATCTGATGGGGAAGGTCTAGGTGATCCAGGTAGACTTCTTGGAGAAGGTGGCCTTTATCTTATCTGAGACCTAAATGTGATCAGACCAGAGCCAGCCCAGAGAAGGGTGTCCCAGGAAGGAGGAATTTGAATCCTTGCAAGGTTCTTTGCACAGTGCCTGGCACACGGCATGTGATTAAGAGATCCCAGCTCACTCACTCATTCATTCATTCATTCATTCATTCAACAGGCATGTATTAATCAGTGCTCAGCACTAGGGACACAACAGGGAACAGAAGAGACCTATCCCCCATTCTGAGGAGCTGTCATTCTGGTAGAGCGAGACATTCATAAAACACTGGACAAACAAATACATAATTTAATGTCAGGTGGTGATAGCGCCACCGGGAGAAATAAAGCAGGGTCACTCGTTGTCACTTTTATTCTCCATCTGGGTGCTTGTTTTGCTTCTTCCTGGAAACTCAGGGGCAGGATGGACCCCTGATGCCCCATCTCTGCCAAGGGAAGGCGGGAAAGGAGCCCAGGTTCTTTGGAGTGGAATCCCATCATCTCCTCTTGTTCATCCTGCCTGGGGCCGCAGTTGTTGTGCGCAGAACCCCCCCCCCCACCGCCACCCCCTCGACACGTGACTCCTGAACCCATCAATACCCTCTCCTTATGTTTCGGTCCCAAAATAGTTACATAAAAAAAATCAATAGAGTTCAGTTGGATTTGCTGTATTTTATTACTGAGGGGGATGGAGAGTCTAGAATTGCCCGGCGTTTCTGAGCCCGGCTGTTTTGCGCTGTTAACCTAAATTAACCTGTTGGGGGACCTAACTCACCATGGCTGCGCTTCAGAGCCCAGGATTCAGCGCCTTGGAAGGGTGACTCAGTAAATACTGCATCTCTGATGTCTGCTTTGTGCTTGGAATGCCTCCCACCAGGACTGTTAGTGCATCAGAGCAAATGGACACATAAAAATGCTGCTGTGGCTGCAGCCCTGGCTCGTGGGGCTGACTCTGTGGGCCTGCTGGAGGGTCCTGGTTTTCTTTCCAGAACTCTGGAGTGCCACACTGGCCCTGCCCGGTCTCCTGGCTCTCAGAATCCGTGGCTCCCTTTGTTTGCCCGGTTCTCTCCGTGCTGTGTACTTGTCGATGGGTTTATATCCTTGGATTGCTATGTTCCTCTGCATTTGTGCCATCTGCTGCTGCAGGCTCTCCCGGGTGAGCTGATGGGGCCAGGTGAGTGGGGATGGGAACACCAGGGCAGAGAGATGAGGATGCTGTGGCAAGTGAAGCCTTGGCCCGGTGGGAGGGGACCTTGTTTTCCTGCAGTCTGCTCCGAAGGCGGCAGGGGGAGTGGAAGGGGCGGGGCATGGTGTAGATGGAAAATGTTGTTTTGCCAGAAAAAGTTGTTTCTAGGGTGGCAGTGCAGCGGAACTTTCCAGGCCAGTGGAGAGCCGCTGGCTGCCTTTGGGCCATATCTGGTCTGCAGGCTTCTCTTGTTAGTTACCGGCATCTAAAAAGTGGGCGATGCCAGTATCCAGGTTTCTGGCTTCTCTCAACAAATTGGAAGATCTGGGAGCGCTGGTGTGGCTCCTTAACCTCTCTTGAGACTCAGTTTCCCCATCTGTAAAATGGACCCTGCATCCCCTGCTGGTGATCTTCAAAACCTCATCCCAGTCTGCTTCCTTCCTTCATTCTGCGTTAGTTCACTGACACGTGTTTTCTTGTGCACCTGTGCTCTGACAGGCATTGTACTTGGAGCTGGTGATACAGCAGGAACAAGACAGGCAAAGGCCCCTGTCCTTGTGGGGTTAGCATTAAGGCACAGGGAGACAGAGACCGAAATAGTTAAATAACTAAAATACACTGTTTATTAAATGGTCATAAGTGCTTTGGAGGAGCATGAAGCGGGGGAGCACACAGGGAGCGCTGGTGGGGGGATGTTTTGCCATTTTAAATAACAGGTGTCACTCAGCAAGGTGACATTTGAGCAAAGACCTAAAGAGGTGAGGGAGCCAGCCAGGGGGCTATCGGAGAGAAGAGCGTTCCAAGCAGAGGGAATAGCCAGTGCAAAGGCCCTGAGGTGGGAAGGTGCTTGGCAGGTTCAAGGACAGCAAGGAGACCAGTGAGGTTGGGCTGAGTAGTAGATGAGGTTAGGGACCAGAGCCTGATAAGGACTGTGGCTTTTGCTCCGAGTGAGGTGGGAGCCATTGGCAGGTTTGAGCAGAGGAGATGGTGCTCTCACTCGTGGGAGCAGAAGCAGGGGGAGCCCCAAGGGGCTACTCAATAGTCCAGGCAGGGATGATGGGGGCTTGGATCAGAGTGGCAGCTGGAGAGGAGGTGAGAAGTGGTGAGATTTGGGGTGTAGTTTGAAAGTTGCACTATGGGGTTTGCTGATTGATAGATCTGTTCAATAAATATTTATGGGGAACCAGCTATCTGTCTACCCCTGTATTGATTTGGGGGCCAAATCAATATTTGTTAGTGGTGGAATTAGCAAACAGAACTTATACCTGTGAGTTGGTCTTTTGCCTTTTATGTACTCGTCCCAACAGCTCTGGGGAGAAGGTTGGGATGCATGAGCCCGTGTTCCTGCATCTGTGAGATGGACATAGCAACATCATTAAGGAGAGTAAAGTTAAGAGGATCCAATGAGACAATAGATGCAAATGCTTCTTAGCAAGTACCCAGCACATACTAAGTGCTCAATAAATGGGGGCAATTATTAATAATGTTGGTAGGACAGTTGAGGAAACCAGGGCTCAGATGTACTATTTGCCCCTGTAAATACATGGAGGAGGAGGTTGGATCTGAGCTGTGACCTATCAGATTTAGCTTGGGGTTCATTTTTCTTGCTGGAACCACTAATATTCTAAGAAAAAAATTCCTCCTGTCTTCGTGATGTGATTATTCTGGCATAATTTTTTATTGTTAGGTTGCCAGTGCAGGTGTACTTGCTTTATTTAATAGATGTGTAGGTGAAAAGTTGTGTGTCAATCAAATTCTATTTTCTCCATGCAATTCCACAACCGTTGAGAGATGTGTAAATTCCATCTGGCCCTGTGCTGGCCTTGGCTCCTGTGTTGTTGCTTGTTATTTTCTGTACCCATTAAATCAGGCATCACCAGGCTATAGACCATGGACCAAATCCAGCCCTCAACCCGTTTGTGTAAATAAAGTTTTATTGCAACACAGCTATGCCTGTTTGTTTACTTATTGTCTGTGGGTGCTTTCTCACAACAAGGGCAGGGTTGGGTAGTTGTGACAGATCCTGTGGCCTGCAAAGCCTAAATAAATTACCTACCATCTGGCTCTTTTAAAGACAAAGTTTGCCTTAAATGGTCAAGCAGTGGTCATGTAAATGTGTGTTTATACCACTCTATGGTCAAGACAAGTACCCGCTTTTAATGTCAAAAAAATTATCCAGCTCGTCTGAACGAGAAGAATTGTGGGTTTGGTATCCCTTGGTTCAAAAAGAAAAACATATTGATTGAAGGTTGCCATCAATTCAGTAATGCTCTTGAACGAGTGGGTTTTGGTAGCATTTATGTAGCGTTTTAAAAATAGTAGCACGTGTGTGGGAGATAGTTTTTACTCTGCAGGCAAAGCTCCATGGCTCACAGCTCAGAAGACCCCTTGGAGGGATGCTGCTGGAGGGAACTAGTATTAAAGGAACCTACTGCGTAGTTATTTTATACTCAGAATGACTCCAATCAGTGGATCTCTTTTATGACCTTGTGTTTTTTCCTATTTGGTTGTTTTAAAGATGAACGTAGTAGCCTTCTCTATTTTATCTGTGACGCCCAAGTCTGTGATATTTTAAGTTTCCAACTTTAAGATTTTAAGTGCACTCATGGAGGTGATGTGTCAAATGCAAAGGTATGTCCATGGATTCAATCTGGATTCTCACAGTTGCAAGGGACAAAATGGGGAATTGACTAGTCCCCGATGGTGGGAAGCTTAAGGAGGAAACAGCTTCAGGCATGGCTGGATCCAGGGGCTTACTCTCCTAATGAGAACTTCTGCTCTCACTCTGTCTCTTGGTTCTCTTTTTCCCTGTGTTCACCTAATTCTCAGACAGGCTGTCTCCACCTTATGGCAAAGTTGGCCACAGTTGGCTCTAGACATTTCTCTGACCAGCAGAAATCAAATGTCTCTTTCTTAATTGTCCAGCAGAAATCAAGTGTCTCTTTCTTAGTTGTCCCAGCAAGAATCCCAGGACGGACTTTTACTGGACTAGTGTGGGTTGCGTGCTGACCTCTCAACTAGAGACGGTGGCTGTGGGGATGGAATCCTGCAGCTGATCACTCACACTTAAGTGTCTCTGGAGCTGGGATTGGAAGCAGCTTGACGGAGAGATAGGCAAGGGATGATTTCCCAGAGGAAAATCTGAGTGCTTCCAGCAGAAGGAAGAAAATTTTACTGCGACAGACTACCAGGTGAGGTGGGGATCCCCCCCCACCCCCGCTCCAGGTCAGGAGAGCCCTCATGCCTGGATTGACACCTCTGGCGCCCCTCCCCCAAGGAGCCAACACTCACCCCTCCCCACCCGCCCTTTTGGGGGTTCTCTCTTGGCTGCTGTCCAATCTCCTGGGGCTTCTGTTTTGTACACGTGACCTCTGATCCACTCCAGTGATCTCACACATGTCTTAGTTGCTTTGGTTGAAAACATGGACTATTTGGAATGTAATCCGCTAATATATATGAAAAGAGAACTTGATCTGTGACCCAGCAGTCTCACTTCCGGGAAACCTATGTTTTCTAGAAATAAAAGCACCCCTGGTAAGGTTGTCTGTTGACGGATATTTATAGCAGCATTGTCTGTGGTGGTAAAAAAGAGAAAAAACCCTAACTTTTCATCAGTAAAGTAGTTCTGGACTAAATGGTGGTATTTCCATGCTTGGACCACCAGGTAGCTGTTAAAAACAGTGGGTTGGACACCCCTTGTCCTGGAGGGGTGACCGGGGCTTATTGTCAAGGAGAAAAGTGAGTAGCAGGGTAACTTCCCCTGTGCAATGCCATTTTTATATAAACAACCAACCAAAAGTTTCCTATGTGTATAAAATAGCTATATGTATATAGTGCTTTCTGTGTGCCAGCCACAGTTCTAATATAGCTACACATGTTCTCAACAAGCCTGGGAGGTGTGTGGGTATTATTATTATACCCATTTTAAAGAAGGGGAAGTAGAGGCACTGAGAGGTTAATGCTATATAGCTAACGAGTGGGGGAGCTGGGGTTTTAATCCAGGTAGTTTGGATCTTAACCCTCACTCCATGCTGCCTCTTACACTGCCTACCCCAACTGCATCCTTTCACACACATGGCTTTATATTATTTTATTAGTATGGAGAAAGGTGTGGCGTTACTACTGACCTCAGTGAAGGAATGAAGTGGGAGGTACTGGTGGGGTGGTGGGAAGGGAGTTGGTGGGGGCTTAAAGGGAGGAAACCAGGAATGTTTGAGACATTTCAGCCACAACAATGCTGATTTTTAAGTAGAGAGCCCAGTTCTTTCTCTTAGGGTTTCTGGGTCCCTATTGGGGCTGGTTCGAGAATGCCTTAGTGGGGACCCTCTGAATTTGCTGCTGTGCTTTGCTGGTGCGGGGGGCTAAGGTGCATGGAACTCAGACCCAGGAGGGGTGCTGCTTGGTGTTTCACTGGGAGAAAGGAAGACTGGATGTGGTGTGATGGGCATATTTGTTGAAAATGGGCTCATCAGTGAAAGATAGAGAAGTAAGATAGTGATGGCTTGGGAATTCCTTGATGGTCCAGTGATTAGGACTCCGTGCTTTCACTGCTGAGAACACGGGTTCGATCCCTGGTCAGGGAACTAAGATCCCAAAAGCTGCACGGTGCGGCCAAAAAAAAAAAAAAAAAGTGATGGCTTAAAAAGTAGGAGTTTATTTCTCTCCCAAGTCAGATTCTAGAGCTCAGAAGCCTAGGTTGTCTCTGTTCCGTGCAATCCTCTTGGACCCGTGCTTGCTTTTACCGTTTCAAGGTTGAGGTCTTTGTCCTCATGATCTAAAATGGCAGCTACCGGTGCAGCCATCTCATCTTCATTCTAGGCACCAGGATTGGGGTGCAGATAAAGAAAGGGTAAAGGATATGCATCAGCTGTCTTTTACAGAAGAGTCCTACAAGCAGCCCCGTGATGTTTCCACTTATATCCTATTGGTTGCGACTAAGTCACATGGCCACATGTAGTTGCAAGAGAATCTGGGAAATGCAGTCTTTTTTAAATAAATAAATAAATAAATAAATAAATTTTTAAAATTTTTATTTATTTTTGGCTGCATTGGGTCTTTGTTGCTACGTGGGCTTTCTCTAGTTGCTGCGAGCAGGGGCTACTCTTCATTGCGGTGCGCGGGCTTCTCATTGCGGTGTCTTCTCTTGTTGTGGAGCACAGGCTCTAGGCGCGCGGGCTTCAGTAGTTGTGGCACGTAGGCTCAGTAGTTGTGGCTCGCGGGCTCTAGAGCACAGGCTCAGTAGTTATGGAGCACGGGCTTAGTTGCTCCGCGGCATGTGGGATCTTCCCGGACCAGGGCTCGAACCCGTGTCCCCTGCGTTGGCAGGCGAATTCTTAACCACTGCGCCACCAGGGAAGTCCGGAAATGCAGTCTTAATTTGAAGTTGCTAAAAATCAAAAGTTCTGTTACTCTGGAAAAAGGAGAGAATGGATATTGGGGGGATAATTAATAGTTGGTGATGAATACCCTACCAGGGATAGCACGGCATTTGAAGAGAAGGTGTAAACAGTCAGGATCTTTTAGTGTGTGTGTGTGTGTGTGTGTGTGTGTGTGTGTGTGTGTGTGTGTGATTTTATTCCGCCTCCTAAGGTGGGAACCTGGGAAATATAGTCTTTCTGAGTGAAAGCAGTTTGGGGACTGCATAACATTATCTGTGAAAGTGGGGACTTCCCTGGTGGCTCAGTGGTTAAGAATCCGCCTGCCAGCGCAGGGGACACGAGTTTGATCCCTGGTCTGGGAAGATCCCACATGCTGCAGAGCAGCTAAGCCCGTGCACCACAACTGCTGAGCCTGTACTCTAGATCCCGTGAGCCACAACTACTGAGCCCATGTGCCACGACTACTGAAGCCCACGCGCCTAGAGCCCGTGCTCCACAACAAGAGAAGCCACTGCAATGAGAAGCCCGTGCACTGCAATGAAGAGTAGCCCCCGCTCGCCGCAACTAGAGGAAGCCTGCGCGCAGCAACAAAGACCCAATGCAGCCAAAAATAAAGAAAGAAAGAAAGAAAATGACGTGAAAGTGGTTTAAAAAATATGAGAGATAAGTCTGAAGTCCCTTTTGAACAATTTCTTATCTTTCCAAATGGTAACTACTCTTTATCAGTTTGCTGTGTATTTTTCCTTGTAGGAAATATATATATATATAATATAATGTTTTAAATTTGCTTTTAATAGTATACATCGTGTCTGTTCCCCAATATCCATGTACATATAGAACTATCTTATTTTTTTGTTTATTTATTTTACTTTTGGCTGTGTCAGGTCTTAGTTGCAGCACACAGGATCTTTGTTGTGGCATGCGGGATCCTCTGCTGTGGCACATAGGCTCCAGAGCACGTGGGGTCTGTAGTTGTGGCAGTGGGCTCTCTAGTTGTGGCCCGGGTGCTCAGTAGTTGTGGCTCGCGGGCTTAGTTGCCCCACGAAATGTGGGACCTTAGTTCCCCGACCAGGGATCGAACCCACGTCCCCTGCATTGGAAGGTGGATTCGTAACCACTGGACCACCAGGGAACTCCCTAGAACTATCTTATTTTTTTGAATTGCTGCATGGTATTCCATGGCAGGGAAATATCAAGGTGTATTTAGTGATTTCCCACTGCCTCAGAAGATGGAGGATTTCCCAAACATAGAAAGGAGGTTTAGAAAGATTTGCAAATAGCCATCCTGCCCAGCAGGAACACTGTGCAGAAATCAGCATCCAACCAGGATCTGCAGACATTTGAGGAAAGACAGGGTGTGACTGAGTGATAGTGGATGAAAGAACTGACCCTTGAAGAAGTGGAGTTAACAGAGAAACGGGGATGAGGAGGGCTGGTTCTTAGAACCCAGGCCCCTTGCCAAGAGCTGCTGCTCCCTGATGGCAAGGACTTGCCGATGCTGCTCAAGGCTCCGTTCCCAGTGGTTCCAGCTGTGGATGATCCCCAAAGGACTCGGGAGTGCCAGCCCATCTACTCATGGCATTTCTCTAGCTTCCGGAAGCTTCACTCTTAGAAGAGAGACATCTTCTGTTCCCCAGTCTGTGCCTCCATAGCACTTACCACAAACACATTTCTTTCTAATGCAAAAGGCTCTTTAGGGAGCACCATGAATTTATGATGAATCTTTAATTTCCCTATGATATTTTTTTCTCCTTCCACCCACTCTCCCCCCCACGCCCAGCCCAGTTAAAGTGTTTTTCTCTTAAATTTATGGGCTGAGCTGTTAAGAGGGTCTGTATATTTCAGGAGGAAAAGTGTTGGGGGCGGAGGTTTTGGCCGTACTCTTTGCACCAGCTTCACTCACACACGCTCCAAAGTGGCCTCATATTCCTACCTGATCAGTTTGCCTGTCATCTCAGGTCATTATGTAAGGGCGACTAAATTCTGCTTCTCTTCATTGTCACGTGGAGGACGACATGAGGGAGGAAGCTGCTGGAATTTCTTTTTCAATCTTTCCCATCCTGCAAGGTTCCCTACCTCCTCTTATTCCCCATCTTTTTTTTTTTAATATTTATTTATTTGGTTGTGCCGGGTCTTAGTTGCGGCAGGCAGTCTCCTTAGTTGCGGCTCCAGGCCTCCTTGGTTGCGTCACGTGGTCCCTATCTTTCCTTGTGAAAGTTTTTAATAAGCGTTTTAGTGAGGGAATGAACTTCTATAGCATCTCCTGTCAACATTCTATCTCTCACTGCTTGGTTAGATATGCTTTGCTCCTCTGGCTGCTCTTGCCAACTGTTTCAAGCAGATCTCTGAAATTAAGGGCATGAACTCAGGTGGCAGACTGCTTGAGTTCAAATTCCAGCTCCACCACTTGCCAGCTCTGTGACCTTGGGTGAGTTACTTAACCTCTCTGTGCCATAGCATGTTCATCTGTGAAAGGGGGAAAGTAGGAGCTCCTACTCTTTGGGATGTTGTCAGGATTAAGGGAGATGTTGTATAAGACTTCAACACAGTGCTTAATGGGTCTGTAATAAACGTTAGCCCTTTTAAATCATCTTCTCCAGCCATTGAGCGTTTAGTTAACACCTACTATGTGCCCTGGTGCTCATTTTTGTGGTTTTTCTCATCTCTTCCACATCACTTCATACCAGATCTTGCGGTATGATAGTGGTTGACTGCTGTTTTTTTTTTTTTTACCTTTTTCTGAGAATAACACCCTGATTTTATTTTGGGGAACCGCTGTTCCCCTGCTTTGTGGTCTGGGTATTGCTGACTTTCTCCTCCTCCTCCACGGGTGGGCTCATGACTTGTGCCTGACCAATCAGAACAGCTCATCTCCTAGGCTTCAAGGATTGGCTCAGGCTTGGGCACATGACCCAAGCTGGGCCAATGAGAGCCAGCTCTGGGATGTTTGTTGCAAGCACGGGGAGGGGTGGGGGAGGGCTTTCTTTTCTGTTGCAGTTGCTAAGCTGGGAGGATGGGAGCCTGAATGTAGCAGTTATTATTGCTGTGTAACAAATTGCCACAAACTGATGGCTTAAAACAACCCACGTGTATCATTTCACAGTCTCTGTGGGTCAGGAGTCCAAGCACAGGTTAGCTCTGCTTCTGGATCTCTCACAAGGCAGCATTCAGGGTGTTAGCCAGGGTTGGGCTCCCATCTGAAGTCTGGACCAGGGAAGAGCCTTCTTCTGTGCTTACGTGGTTGTTGGCAGGATTCAGTTTTTGTGGGCTCTTAGACTGAGGGCCTTGGCTTTTTTGACACGTGGTCCTCTCCATATGGAAGAGAGTGGCTTCACCAAAGGCACTAAATGACAGTCTCTTGTGACCTAATCACAGAAGTGATCTCCCTTCCACACTGAGGTATGATATTGCTCAGAAGGAATTTACTCAAGGGGAGGGGACCACGCAAAGCCACGAATGCCATCAGGTGGAGAATACTGGAGATCATTTTAGAAGCCACCTACCAGGGAATTCCCTGGCGGTCCGGTGGTAAGGACGCTCCGCTTGCGCTGCAGGGGGCCTGGGGTCGATCCCTGGTTGGTCCGAGAACTCAGATTCCTCAAGCCGCGCAGTGCGGTGCGAAGAAAAAAAAAAAAAAAGGCAGCTACCTACCATTCTGGATCTGTGTGAGAATGAAGCAACACGGGGGAAAACAGAGCCGAGAGGGGGAGAGTTTCCTTGTGACCATACTGGAGTACCCACAAGTAGCTGCTTCTGGTAAGAGCTTTATCTTGAATTTCCCCAGTACAAGACCCAATACATTATTTTTCCCCTTAAGCTACTTTGAGTTGGGTTTCTGTCACTTGCAAGTGTCCCCATGAAGTCCTGTGAAGGCTTCTCACATTCCCTTGCCTGGCAGTGACTGCTCCTGCTTGGAAAGCCTTTGGCATTCTGTGTGCTTGACTAAAATGTAGAAAATGTCACATGCCTTATCTCTCCTCTAGGCTGAGCTCACGGAGGGCAGAGTTGCGTGAGTTTTTTTAACCCCTCTTTCTTGCTTTCATGCTGTCAGCCACAGCGGATGCCATCTGCCAGTAATTACCAGTATGAGAGGCTCCTCCTCCCCCTCCCCCTTCCCCTGCCAATCAGAAATGTCTCAACAATGATCTCAGTCGTCCTGCACCTGGCTTAGGGTTGGGATCCTGGGTGTCAGAGGCGAAAACATCTCTGATGCTACCTGCCAGAGGCAGCGCACACCTGCACACAGAAATCGCAGTGAGAGTGTGAATTTCACAGCGTTGGGTGGGTCATCCTAACATAAAGGACAAGTCACAAGCAATAGAACTGATCAGAGGTTGCGCTTGGCTGATTCCCTTAACATTTTAGATTTTAACTGATGGCTTTTATGATGACCCTGTGCGAACTTTGATACCAACACATTTCTTTTTTTAATTCAAAAAATTCAAAAAAATTGAAGTGTAGTTGATTTACAGTGTTGTGTAATCTCTGCTGTACAGCAAAGTGACTCACTTTTACACATATATACATTTTTAAAAAAAAGATTCTTTTCCGTTATGGTTTCCCAGGAGATTGGATATAGTTCCCTGTGCTATACAGTAGGACCTTGTTGTTTATCCATTCTAAATAGAATAGTTTGCATCTAGCAACCCCAAATTCCCAGTCCATCCTTCTCTCCGCCCTCACCCTTGGCAGCCACAAGTCTGATCTCTATGTCTGTGAGACTGTTTCTGTTTTATAGGTAGGTTCATTTGTGCCATATTTTAGATTCCACATGTAAGTGATATAATATGGTATTTGTCTTTCTGACTTACTTCACTTAGTATGATAATCTCTAGTTGCATCCATGTTGCTACAAATGACATTGTTTTGTTCTTTTTTATGGCTGAGTAATATTCCATTGTATATATGTACCACATCTTATTTATCCATTCATGTGTCGATGGACATTTAGGTTGTTTCCATGCTTTGGCTATTGTGAATAGTGCTGCTACCAACATATTTCTTTTTAGTGATAGGATTTTATAATTTTTCTAGGGTTAGTAGAATTTTCTTGCATAGCCAGAATGTATGATCTCCTATTGGATGCCAATATATAAAAAATACATGCTTTTTCCACAAAACCATTTTAATATGCTTTTCATTAATGTATTCAGTCCATTGCAACGACCCAACCTCGGAAGTCATTCAGGGTCACATCCAAGTGCATTTTATCCACTGGAGGCCAGCCATAATCAAGGGAAGGGGAACCTGACTTGCCCTCGTGATTGGAAGAGTGTCATAGAATTTGAAGATATATTTTAAAGCCATCACAAGTGCTTTGGAGAAAGATGGCTGCAGGCAGAGGAGCCTCAACAAGGATTAAAAAGTGAATCGTCTAACAGACCTCTGACCAGTGATGGATGATGAGTGACCTCTGGTCAGTGATGAGTCTGACTAATGAAGGAGTGATGGGGTGGGGAGAGAGGAACGTCTTGGCTCCTGGATTCAGGAAGGCTGTGCTGTGATTGGTGGGATGGAGGGTGGGACTGCCTGAACCCCCAGCTGGGAGGCAGTGGACCTGGTTCCCTTTCGTCTTAGTTTTTCTTTTTTTTTAAAGGAAGTATGTATGTATGTATGTATGTATGTATGTATGTATGTATGTATGTGGCTGTGCCGCGTGGCATGTGGGATCTTGGCTCTCCAAGCAGGGATCCATCCAATGCCCCCTGCAGTGGAAGCGTGGAGTCTTAGCCGCTGGACCGCCAGGGATGTCCTCCTCTTAGTTTTTCTTGCTGTAATAATGTCCTGCTGGTCTTCCTCAGAGGCACCAGATGCCCTGAGCCCCTTTCTGGTGATGTGCCTTGGGGGCCTATGATTTAAACGTGGTCCCTTATAGCCTCTGGCCTGACTCCTGGTCAGCAGATTTGGTGCGGGATCCTCCACCATGGAGCCACTAGCCACAGCCGCAGTGGCCTTGTGTACAGTATATCCTGGCGGTGGCTTTGGTACCCAGATATTTCTTCTCCACCTGCCTCTGTCTCCCTCTTTATTCATTTGCTCATTCACTCCTTTCAAAGGGATTCTTTGGGAGTTCTTAGCATTCCCCGACGGTGGCGGGGCTATACCTTCCTCAGTGGGAGAGGCTTGAAATGGAATATTAATTTCACCTGGGGCTCCGCACATTGTTTCTGTGTTGAGCACACATTTAAAAGGGGAAAAAAATGTAATTGGCTCCTTCCTCCTGTGCCTCTTCCACAAGCCCCTGCGGGAGTGAATGGGAGGTTTTAGAGTTTCTGTGCCCTGCTGGTTTCTCCACGCAGGGTTCTGGAGCTTCCGGTCCTGATGCACACGTGGAAGGAATCTTTGCTACCTCCTGATCCAGCGGCTGTGGACCAGTATCTCATGGCCACATACAGCCCAGGGGCATATCTCTTTGGGCAGCCCCGTGCTTTAATAATTTTTGAGCTTTTATTCAAGATCTGGAAGATTTAGTATTAAAATCTGGATTTTCGCTTCTCTTTGGAGGGCAGCAGGGCTGGCCCAGAGAGTGACAAGTGGCTGCAGTGACATTTGCCGATTCATTTGCCGATTCATTCATCAGATGTTTAGTTGAGCACCTGTGTGCCAGGCACTGTTGCAGGTGCTGGGGATGCAGCCCCTATAGTCGAGGAGCTTCCATTCCATCTAGAAGGCATCGTTCATTTATGTCACCTGTCTGGTCACTGTCCTGTGGAACTTTCTACGGTGATAGGGATGGTCTTCATCTGTGCTGTCCAGTATGGTAGCCACTAGCCACGTGTCGCTGTGAAGCACGAGAAATGTGGCCAACTAAGGAACTGAACTTATGATTCCATTTCATTAGAATTAAAGTTTAAACAGTCATACTTGGCTACTGGCTAAAGTATCGGACAGTGTGGCTCTAAGGAATTGAATTTGCACCTTCCACTCGTCAACTAACCCAACTCCTTCATTTAAAAGTTGGGGAAACTGAGGTACGTGGATTGTGCAAAGCCAGGATTGGAACTCAGATCTCCTTGATGGCTCACCTGCGATGTCCAGTGTGACGGATACCAGTTAAACAGTGAATGGGTGGGGATGACATTCGAAACAGTTGGAGAGATGGCCGGGGCTGAGGTTATGCAGGGCCCTGTAGACTAGGGGGAAGAATTTGTTTTTGTTTTTTTTTTTTTTTTTTGCGGTACGCGGGCCTCTCCCTGTTGTGGCCTCTCCCGTTGCGGAGCCCAGGCTCCGGACACGCAGGCTCAGCGGCCATGGCTCACGGGCCCAGCCGCTCCGCGGCATGTGGGATCCTCCCGGACCGGGGCACGAACCCGCGTCCCTTGCCTCGGCAGGCGGACTCTCAACCACTGTGCCACCAGGGAAGCCCAAGCATTTGGATTTTTAAGAAGATAATTTATTTCTGTGAGAGTCACATACCAATTAACCATTTTAATGTGCAATGCAGTGGCATTTAGTCCATACACACTGTTGTGCAACCATCGCCTGAAAATGTCCCCAAACATTTTCATCACCTCAGCAGAAACCCCATATCCTTTATTTTTATTTTTTGGCTCTGCCGTGCAGCTTGAGGGACCCTAGTTCCCCGAGCAGGGGTTGAACCCGCACCTTCGGCTGTGAAAGCGCAGAGTCCTAACCACTGGACCATCCAGAAACCCCATATACCCTTGAAACAGCCACTGCTCATCCTCCCCCTCCCCCAGCGCCTGGCAACCACCAATCTACTTTCTGTCTCTATGGATTTCCCTATTCTGGACATTTCATAGAGATGGAATCATACAGTGTGTGATCTTCTGTGTCTGGCTTCTCTCATGTAGCACCATGTTTTCAAGGTGCATCCACGTCGTAGCAGGTGTCAGTGCTTCGTTCCTTTTAATGGCTGAGTCATATTCCCCAGCACCCATAAGGGATTTGGGCTTTGTCTGAGATCAGCGGGGAGCCACACAGGGTCTCCGGCAGGGGGGTCATGTTTTTCTAAGCGTTGCCGGAAGAAAGTCCCCATTCTGCAGCCCAGTGCTAGACAGGGCTTCCTTCCCTGGGTTCTCTGAAGCCAGTTTTCAGCTTTGCGTCTGGGGTCCAAGGCACGGGGCTGTCCCAGCCGCCACCCCAGATCCTCACACGTCCCTCACCCTCTCACCACGAGAACCCTCCTAGGACCCCCTTCTGAATTAATTTGAGCTTTGAGAGGTGGGGGGCCCCTTTCCACATGCCTCTTGCCACTCAGATGCCCGCCAAGGCACAGGTCAGTGATTCACATGAGACAAATTATGTTTGGAAAATCGATTTGATTTGGGAAGGGAGCTCCCACATTGAGGAGAAGGATTTGTGCTCCAGGTGGCCTTGCCTGGGAAGTGGGGGCCAGTGGATGGCGGTAGCAGGCTTGGGGATTATTGTATTCCCATCTGTTTCTCCCTTATGTCTGTTACTATTTGTTTTATATACTGGGGTGCTCCTGTGTTGGGTGCATATATGTTGATGGGTGTAATATCTTTTCCTTGTACTGATCCTTTTATCATTGTATAGTGTCCTTCTTTTTCTTTCTTTGTAGCCTTTGTTTTAAAGTCTATTTTGTCTGATATGAATATTGCGAGCCCTGCTTTCTTGTCATTTCCGTTTGCATGAAATACCCTTTTCCATCCCCTCACTTTCAATCTGTGTGTGAGGCTTGGGGATGAAAGAGAGGAAAAAGGAAAATGAGACCCTCCATCCAGTGCAGTCTGAACAAGCACGAGAGGCGTCTGTCTCTATAACTGAGTGCTGCGCCTGTGAACATTCAGAACCTGGCCAGCCCAGCACAGCTAGCCAGCGCCAAGTGGGGCACAGGCTCAGGGACCCACTTTCCCCCCCGGTGGCCCAGTGGCCAGCTGGGCTTCCTTGTGCTGCCTCCACAGAACAGACAGTGGTGTGGTAGAGGAGCATCCTGGCCACGGGCACAGAGCTCTTCTGGGGGCAGGAGGCCACCAGGTTTCTGTCCCGTTGCCCCATCCTGGGGGGTGGAATCCTTGGGGAGGGGGCAGATACTTGGTTTGCCCTGCCCCAGCCTCTGACAGAAGGGCAAGGCTCAGGGACCCCCGTCTCCTCTCAGCGCCCCTCTTTTCCTGGCCACCATGGTGCTGGTCACCCCTGGAGCATGGAGACACTTGTCCCTTGTTTGTCAAACCCTGCTGGTCATAGGTCTGAGCCGTTTGGTGGAGCTCAGCGTCTCGGCGACTCAGCCTTCTGGTTTGTATGGTGGCTCTTCTTTTTACAACGAGTTTTCTTTTCTCTTTTACACTATGCAGTGCAATGGCTATCGATTTTATTTAAAAAATGAAATGATAAAGTTGTATGTGGGGCTTCCCTGGTGGCGCAGTGGTTGAGAGTCCGCCTGCTGATGCAGGGGACACGGGTTCGTGCCCTGGTCAGGGAAGATCCCACATGCCACAGAGCAGCTGGGCCCGTGAGCCATGGCCGCTGAGCCTGTGCATCCGGAGCCTGTGCTCCGCAACGGGAGAGGCTACAACAGTGAGAGGCCTGCGTACCGCAAAAAAAAAAAAAAAAAAAAAAAAATTGTATGTGTATATTTTCTCCTAGTAGAAAATGAAAACGTTCCCCAATCCTGAACGCTCTCCTCCTTCCCCGGAGATGACACTCTTGGAATTGTGTGTCTTTCCAGATGCTCTTCTGTGAGTCTCATCTGTATTCATTCAGCACATACTAATTTACTGAGTATTTATTCTCTGTGTCGGGCACCATTCTAGACTCTGCAGATGTATCAACGAAGGAGGAAGACAAAAATCCCAGCTCTGTCGTGGGGTGGAGATTCTAGGGGGGATGTGAGTGCTATGGAGAAAAACAAAGCAGGAAGGGGTTGGGGAACCCTGGGTTGGGGGGTTGCCATTGAGAGGGTGGTCAAGGTCAGAAGAGAGTTGGCTGAGAAGGTAATGCTTGAGCAGAGGTCCTGGGGGCATGAAGGAGCAAACCACGTGACTGTCTGGGGGAAGGGTGCTCTCGCCTGTGAGAACAGCAAGTGCAAAGGCCCTGAGGTAGGAGATGCCAGGTGTGTTCATGAAACAGTAAAGAGATGGGTGTGACCAGAGGGTCCATAGAGCAGAGGAGATCAGATTAGTGATGAGGCCGGATCACAAAGGGCTTAGCGATCCCTTACGGTGCATTTGACTTGTACCCTGAATAGAAAGGGACCCATTGGAGAGTCTGAGCGGCAAAGTGACCTGGTCTAATTCCCATTTAAAAAAGTTCCCTCTGCTCTGGTGCAGGAGACAAGCTGATCCGGGCTGGGGTAGGGTGGGGGGTCAGGCAGGAGACCAGGGAGGAGGCTGCAGCAGCGATGGGGTGACACCGGAGGTGGGGAGCAGGGTGGGGCCGGGGATGTCCCCGAGATTCTGGCCTGAGCTCCTAGAAGAATTGATTTGCTCCAAGTCAGCCGGGGGCAGTCTGAGGGTGGCAGCGGTTCGGGGCCGTGTTGGATTGGAGATGCCTGTTCCCAGCAGAGGTGTCAAGTGTACTGCGGGATTCATGGGTCTGGCACTGAGACCTTTACCTGCCTCCTGCCCCAGATGTTAATATTTGTCCCCCAGCCAGCCCTCCGTCACTTTGTCTTCTCCTCTCCCCAGATCACCCTCTAACTCTGCAAACTACCCTGAACGCTGCTGCTCCTCCCGGACAGGAGTGGGGAGGGGGGCCCCTCCCTGCAGACCACCTCCCTCTGGCCTGGGCATCTGAGCTGTGTCGGGCCCGGAGGCTGAGTCCTGGAGGGAGAACTCAGGGTGGGACAGGTGGAAAACCAGGGGATCCAAACAAATAAGTTAAAAAACCGAAGGAAGGCAGCGGGCCCATGCTGGGAGCCCCCCTCCCCCTCTTTCCTCCTCCCTCCCAACCACCCCATCCCTTCTTCGCAGTCAGCCTGGCCTCCTCTGTCACGAAAAAGAATAAAAGTCATGACTTCCTGGCTCCTTGCTGGCAGGGGTGAGTGAGGGATGCCCTGTCGCTTGCGGACTCCTCCTTTGCTCCTGCCTGCAAAGAGGGCCTGGGGGCAGGGCGGGGGGCTAGGGCGGGGTGGGAGGTGAGCACCATTGTGAGATGCCCCCAGCTTCACTCATTGATGGGCACTCACGGCCTGTAATGGAGACCCAAGAGAACCTGCAGTGCGCTTGTTTGTTTCCACCGGAATCGGAATTCGTGAATTGGGGTGTCTTTCTTCCTAACTCTTCAGAGCCCTTAGCTACCCCTCTCCCACCTCCTCTGCAGAGTCTTCCGTCTGCACCACCACAGCCGAGGGGCTGCCTGCTCCATCTCTGGTCCCCATGCTTGGTGGGCTTGGTTTTGTTCTGGATGGCAGGGGTTACCTCCTAACCCAGGGCTTCCCTACTCTGCTGCCTTTGGAATCGCCTGCAGGGAGGGAGGGAGGGAGGGAGGGAGGGAGGGAAGGGGGTGGTGTTTCCACTTTCGGGGGGAAGGGGCGGGGTCCGCACCTGCTGAATCTCCGTGGATGTGGCCTGGGTACCTTTTCTGTTTTGTCTTTCACATATTGAAAATTCTGTTTAATGCTTCAGTATTTTTGTGTGTGTGAGCTAAAGTATCAATGTAAAATTAAGGTTTATGGAACTTACTGGCAACAGGTTCTAAGTAACTAGCTCCACTGTTTTTCTTAAAATTGAGGTGAAATTCATGTAACATAAAACTAACAATTTTAAAGTGTATACAATTCAGTGGTTTTTAGTACATTCACAGTGTTGTGCAATCACTGGGTCAATCTAGTTTCAAACTATTTTCATCACCCCAAAAGGAAACCCTGTACCCTTTAGCACTCACCCCCGCATTCCACCAGCCCCCATCCCCTGACAACCACCAGTCTACTTTCTGTTTCTGTGGATTTGCCTATTCTTGATATTTCCTATAAATAGAATCATACACTATGTGGCCTCTTGTGTCTGGCTTCTTTCACTGAGCATCATGTTGTTGAGGTTCATCCGCATTGTAACCTGTGTCAGTGCTTCATTCCTTTTTAATGGCTGAATCAGGTTCTGCTGTGTAGATGGATCACATTTTGTTTGTTCATTCATCTGTTGATGGACATTCAGGTTGTTTCCACCTTTTGGCTACTGTGAATAGTGCTGCTATGAACATTCGTGGATAGGTATTTGTTGGAGCACCTGTTCTCCACTCTTTTGGGTCTACCTGGGTGGTTTTTTTTTTTTTGCGGTACGTGGGCCTCTCACTGCCGTGGCCTCTCCCGTTGCGGAGCACAGGCTCCGGACGTGCAGGCTCAGTGGCCATGGCTCACGGGCCCAGCTGCTCCGCGGCATGTGGGATCTTCCCGGACCGGGGCACGAACCCGCGTCCCCTGCATCGGCAGGCGGGCTCTCAACTGCTGCGCCACCAGGGTGTTTTTTAAAAGCTCCATATATGATTCTAATGGGCAACCCATGTGAGAACCACTGGAACCACCTTTGACCCTGCCTTGGAGTGTGGGTGGGAGTGGGCCAGTATGGGGGTGGGGAGCTGGAATTCTGAGCCTGCCAAGAGACTGTTTTATTGTTAGACAAATGGCTTCTCACTGGTCACTCTGTGGCTTCTTGTCCGGCGGTGCCTTCTCCAGCCCAGGCTCTCTCTGTAAACAACCACCCTGTTTGATTTTTCTGCTGAGCCCTTATCACCATTTGAATGAATCTCTCTTTGTTGCCTGGGTGGATGGTTTACTTGTATATGATCTCGATTGTTTTGCTTTAGACCAGAGTGTGGTCTCCATGGGAATAGAGACCAGGGCTACCTTGTTCACCCCTGTCTTCCCAGCACCTAGAGGGGTTCTCGGTGAACAGTGCCAGGTCAGAATCTACTTTACCTACTTTGTGAAAGTGTCAGAGCCTGCTGCCAAAACTGCCTTTGGAATAACTCATGCAGCCATCAACCCATTCATTCATCCATGTAGTCATTTGACAAATATTTATTAATGCTCACTCTGTGCCTGGCAGTGTACTTCAGTGCTGGGCATAGAAAGACAGTGCCCTTTCCATCAACGAGCTCTTAGTCTGTTTGGAAGACAGACAGGTCCCAATATAGTGCAGGGAGCTAACACTGTGGAGGTGTGAAGTGACGGTAGGAACCGTTAGGGTTAGCTTCAGGAAGAGGTGTGTTAGTTAGGATTATCTTGGTTGCAGGGAACAGAAACCTAATTCAAAGTGGTATAACTAAAAGAGAATTTTAAAAAAATTGTTTTATTGGAATGTCCTGTAAGGGCTTCAGGTACGGCTTGATCCAGGGCCTCAATTGATGTCTTCAGGACTCAGTCTCTCTCTGTCTGTCAGCACTAGTTTCTTCTTTCGTGGCTCTATTCTCAGGCAGGGTCTTTTCAAAGATGGACACTAAGCAGGGCTCTCATCCTACCAGCTGAGCAACCACGGTGAGGAAGTGACCATCTCTTTCCAATGGTTCCAGCAAAAACCCCAGATCTGACTCTCACTGGCTACGATTGGATCATGTGACAATCCTGGAGCCAATTGCTGTGACTCTGATTGGCCAGGCCTGGGTCATGTGGCTTCTCCTGGAACCAGGGAGGGGGTAGGACTACTCCACCTGTACCATTTGGACAGGGAGTGGAGGGGGTCCTGCAAAGAAAAACTGGGGCGTGGCCACCACGGGAAGAGCCAGAAACACAGGGGCCCCCTCTGAGAGTCAGGCTGGAAAGAACTAAGAAGAGCTCATTGTGCTTCAAAAAGGATGTGCTGGACACTTCTTGGTTTCCTCCACTCAGATTTGTTCTGCACCTCCTTGCCCTTCCCTGTCCCTGGGAAGCTGGCCCCCAGGGCCGCGTCGTCTGGCTCTCTTTGTCCTTCAACGTCCAGTTGGATGTGGCCAGTGAGAGTCCAGGCTGGGGATCCAGGGGTGGGGCAGGAGAGGGTGGAGGTGTCTGTCCCCTGCTTCTCTTGCTCTGTCCCCAGGTTTCTGCCAGGAGCTTCATCTCCTCCTGTTCCAGTGAGGAAGCCTCGCCTCCCAGATATGACTGCCACTGGCTCCGCCACACTGTGCTCTCTCCTGGGCCCTTGAGGCCCCGGGAAGTAACAGCTTCCCGCTTTTGCCAGCATCTCCGTGCCTCACCATTGTTGCCCTCTGCTTGTGTCCTTTCATTGAAATCTCCCCATTTGAACCATCCGGGAGGGTGAGTTCTCTTTCCTGCCAGGACCCTTATGGACTTTTGCTAGCATGTGAGTTTCCTATTGCTGCTACAACAAGTTAGCACAAATGTAGTGGCTTAGAAGGACTTGAGTTTATTATCTTACAGTTCTGGAGTTTGGAAGCTCAAAATGAGTCTCGCTGGGTCAAGGTGTGGGCAGTGCTCCATTCCCTCTGGGAGCTCTAGGAAGATTCTCCAGGGGAGCGCCCCTGTTTCCTTGCCCTTTCTTTGTTAGTTTATTAAAAATTATTATTATTTTTATTTTTGGCCACACCACGTGGATTGCGGGATCTTAGTTCCCCGATGAGGGATCGAACCCATGCCCCGTGCAGTGGAAGCATGGAGGCCTAACTACTGAACTGCCAGGGAAGTCCCTTCCTTGCCCTTTCTGTCTTCTAGCAATGCCTGCCTTCCTTGGCTCGTGACTCTTTCCACCGTCTGCAAAGCCACCCCAGAGCATGTTCTTTTCTCTCTGACCTCTGCTTCCATCTCCTCTCTCTGACCCTGACCCTCCTACGTCCCTCTCATGAAGGCGTTTGTGGTCACCTGGGGCCACCTGGATAATGCAGGACAGTCTTCCCATCTCAACCGCCTAAAACTTCATCACAGCTGCAAAGTGTCTTTTGCTGGGTAAGGTCACATGCACGGGTTCTGGGGATTAGGACACGCACCTCTTTGGAGAGAGACCATTGTTCTCCCTTCCATAGACGCCTTTGTCCATTTCCTCTTAAAAACCTCTTTGACCTCTGAACGTGGGCTTCCCTGGCAGCCTTGATGCCACCTGCCAGCTGTCGGGCTGTCATAGCTTGCTTGGGCTGCCATAACAAAATAGCACAGGTGGGTGGTTTAAACAGCAGACATTTATTTTCTCGCAGTTCTGGAGGCTGGAGGTCTGAGACCAAGATTTGGTTCCTGGTGAGGACTCTCTTCCTGGCTTGCCACCATCCCTCTTTTCCTCATGGAGGCGGGGTGGAGAGAGAGAGAGAGAGAGAGAGAGGGAGGGAGGGTGGGAGGGAGAGAGGGAGAGAGGGAGAGGGAGTTCTCGTGTTCTTCTTACAAGGACACCAGTCCTATTGGATCAGGGCCCCACCCTTATGACCCTATTTAACCTTAATTCCTTCCATAAAGGCTCTATCTCCAAAAACAGTCACACTGGGGGGCTGGGGCTCCAACATATGATTTTTTTTGGGGGGGGGACACAAAACTCAGTTTTTAGCACCTCCCCTCCCTATGCTTCTTTCTCTAATCCTCAGCCTTGAAGGCCCTCTTTGTGTCTTTGTCGAGAAAACAAGAGCCAAGATCCCTTTTCAGTCTTGCCTCACCCTTGAAATTACTCTGTTACATGACGGGCTTCCCTCTGCTCTGTGAGTGGGGGCAGATTGACAGGATGTGAAAGGGTGTTCCAGAAAAGGTCACTGATAACAGGCCTTTGATTAGTTCCTGAGAAGAGGAGTCGGTGATTCCTCTCCTGGGCTGGAACGGGGTGTGCAGCCCGGGGCTGCACAGATGTCTGGACAGAAGGGGCCTGGCTGGGTCCACCCCGGGGCTGTGAGCTTACGGGAGGCACCGCACCTCCTCCACCACCCGAGCCGGCTCTGCGTGGAGGATGCCGTGGCCGCTGATTGTGATTCTGGCATTTTGCAAGCTGGAGCCGTCGGGCCCCTGAGTCGCTGAGCTGCACAGATGCCTTCTCTGTACACTCTGGTTTGTAATTAAAACACAACTTGCCACTCTGATTAGATTGAGCAGTTAAGTTCATCTGGAAGAGTTTTTCATCCGCACTGTGTATTAGCAACATACGATGCTTGTATTAGCTCAATTAAAAGTTATGGTGATTAATATGGATATCCAAGCAAAACCATAAATCAACAGATTTGGGGCACTTGGAGTTCAGGGGCTGGAAGGCAGAGAGCCAGCCATGGCCCGGCCCCGGGGAGCATGACTTAGATGCAGCCTGGCCGGGCGCTGGGCAGTGAATAAGCAGAGGCTGGAGTCTGGTGCCCGGCTGGGTTACCCCCGACATCTCTGAATCTCAGCTTCCCCATCTCAAAAGTGGGGGTACCAACACTTGCCCCTCGGATCATCCTGGGATACGTTTTGCATATGATCTTTTCCCCTCTCTTCACCCTTGATTCTAAAACGTGCTGACAGGCATTATCTATCAAAATTGAAAACCATTCCTCCCTTTCACCCAGCCACCCTACGCTGAGATATTTATCATTCAGATACATTTCCATATGTGCAAAAATGTGGAACTTGTGCTAATAGTGACGGCAGTGATTGTTCGTCACAGGAGAGATTTGGGAAGAGCCTAAACTGATTAAATAAATCATGGTATATCTAAGCAAAGAAATACTTTGCAACTTGCAAAAAACAAAACAAAACACGGCAGGTGAATTAATAGTGATACAGAACTGACTCTAAGTTGTGCTGCTAGTGGATAAAGCAAGATGGAGAACAGGGAGTGTAGAGTACCACCGTGTGTGTGTGTGTGTGTGTGTGTGTGTGTGCAAAAGAAAATACATATGTGTTTACAAATGTTGATTCCCGTGAAATTGGCAGCTCCTCCTGGGAGCGGAAAGGGTTGTCTGGGGGACAGGAGGGGAGGTGACAATTCTTGCCGTGTATCTTTTCAATTTGGTGCCATTGTATATTTATTATTTATTTAATTAATTTGATTTAAAAATATTTTAGAAGAAAAATTAAAAAAGCAACCAACCAACCCACCTTCCCCCCCTAAAATGGGAAAAAAAGTGCGTAGTCTAGTACTTTGTACAGATTTTCTCATTTAGTCCCTGTGACAGAGAACTCTCAGAGTAATTTTTCTTTGCTGGGAATTGTAACATTTTGTATCTGTCTTCTAGATTTTTAATACAGAAATGAAATCTAAAAATCTCAAACACCCGGGACTTCCCTGGTGGTCCAGTGGGTAGGGCTCCACGCTCCCAATGCGGGGGGCCTGGGTTCGATCCCTGGTCAGGGAACTAGATCCCACGTGCCGCAACTTAAGAAGTCCGTGTGCCGCAACGAAGATCCCATGTGCTGCAGCTAAGACCCAGTGCAGCCAAAAATAAATAAATTAATAAATTAATTAAAAAGAAATACGTAGCCTGAATAGTGAGGTTTCCAGCAGCATCTCAGGGACTTGTAGCAGAGATGGAGGAGTGCATTACCAGAGTTTGGACCAATATTCTGGAGGATGCTGACAGCCCATTACAGTTTTTGCTCTCTGTCATGTTACACAGAGGTGGTTGTTTCTTGTATATCCTTCTAGAGTTTCTTTGTGCACATCCAAGCCATTACTAATATATTTTTTTATTTTTTCTAATTTTCTTAAGGAAAAGAAGCATCCTTTTGCATTGCTCTGTGGCATGCTTAGCAATACATCTTGGTAAACAGAGGTTATTTTGCATGAGGGTTTGGGAAAGGGACTCCTTCCTTCCTCCAAACATCTTTTTCTGAACCGAGGCTTGTCCTAACCTGCGTCTGTGTGAGAACCCCGGGGCGATCCAGCCTCACTGCCTGGAGATCTGTAAGGAGGTCTAGGGGATCTTGTTCGGCTGCAAACCTTTAACAAGCCTATAAGATGATGCTATTTCATGGAGGCCCAGCCAATCCTTAAACAAGTGCAGATTAAATCCCTGTGTATTCAGTATTGATTTGATCTGGGCGTCCTGCCAGTCTTGGAGGAAGCCAAGATGGTGATGCAGGCCCTTCTTTCTCAGCATCTCCAAGAGGTCTGGGATGACAACACTGACTGGGCTTGTGTTTTCTGACAGTGGGTGGGGGCAACACCGGCCTCCTGGCTTTGATGTTTTCTTGGTTGGGCAGGCAATCAGCAGGTCCTGGAGGCTGCAGTAGCCTTCTAGTGGGTCTCCCTGCTTTTTTTCTTGTCTGTCTGTGTTTGGTTTTCAGATCGTAGCCAGAGTGAGCCTTTTAAGATGTTCAGTCAGTTCCTGTCTCTCCTCTGCCCCAAGTCCTCCTGTGGATCCCAGCTCACTAAGTGTAAAAATCCAAAGTCCTGAGCACAGCCCCCAAGGCCCCATCCCCTTACTTGTTATTCACCAGCCACTGGCCTCATTACCGGCCGTGAGAGGCCAAGCACACACCTACCGCAGAGCCTTTGCGTGCAGTGTTCCATCCATCTGGAATGCTCTTCCTTGACATTTGCATGGCTTACTTGCTCAGTTCAACATAATTCCGGTCATATGTCATCATATCAAAAGGACATTTTTTGACCATCCTGGCTCCAATAGCACCCAACCCTGTTCCTCCTTTCTCTTGCTTTGATTGCCCTCAGCGTTTATAGTCACCTGCCCTAGAATGTAGTTCTCAGTTTATCTGCAGTTTGCACTAAGGTGTCAGCTTCATGAGAGCAGTGACTTCCTTTGTCTAGTTCATGGGTGTACCCCCAGGACCTAGCACAGCGCCCGGCACATAGTAGGTGCTCATTAAATACTAGTTGGAAGCATATTTAATGAGCGCTTACTTTGTCGTGTACTTGGCACATGAGGATTTAGTGAGAATGAGACATGCCCCTTCTCTTCAAGCAGCTTAATGTCTAGTTAGGTGAATGGAATCATTTTATCCATGTTTTACAGGCACAGTGCCTTGGGCTCACTAGTGTCTCTGGGATTATACCTCAGTGAAGCTGGAAGAAACTTACAAAGTAGTTACAATAATCAAGTGTGTATTTAAATCTTATGCTTGGTATTCATACACTTTGTAATCTGCCCTCATTAATTTTAACGAATCAGTGAACATTAAGGTTGTTTCTGACTTTTCGCTCTTCTGAACACAGAGCTAGAAATAACTGTTTGGAAATAAATTAGAAGAAGAAACAAACAAAAGTTTGAGACCTGAAAAAGTTATTGGTTCCAAAATACGTAAAGAAAATGGTAATACCAAAGCTAGTGTTCAAACAACCATAAAACATAATATAAAGTTGAAAAATTGATCAGTCAACCTCAATTTGCGTTGAGTCATAAAATAATTTTATATAGTATGGGTTGCAGGAGCATTTCAATATGTCTAGTACAGTGGAAGCCTTGAAAAGGAAGAAGCCTGGGAAAGTCTTAAAAAATGCTTTGGAAATAACTGGCCTGTCTGAAATAAAGTTATTAAACAGAGTGTAATTAACCCCTGCAGGACGAGTAGAAATTCAGAGAAGAAGGGAGAGCCAGGGGCAGTTCTGGGAAGACTTCCTGGAGGAGGTGTGACTTGAGTTGGGACTTGAGGGTCTGGTAGAATTTGGATAAGTTGTGGTGGCAGGGGAGACGGGAAGGGGGAGTAGATTTCCTGACTAAGATGCCTTGGCCAAGCCAGTGAGCTTGGGACAATGGCGCCCCCTCATGGAGTGGTCTCCCTGCCAAGGGCTGCGGCTCAGACTTGTGGGGCCACTGCAGTCTGTCTTTTGAGGTGTGTGAAACTGTCTTGATGCAGACCCATGTAAAATCTTCCCTCTGAACATCTGCATAAGAAAAATTGTATTGCGGGACTTCCCTGGTGGTGCAGTGGTTAAGAATCCGCCTGCCAATGCAGGGGACACAGGTTTGAGCCCTGATCCGGGAAGATCCCACATGTCGCGGAGCAACTAAGCCCGTGAGCCACAACTGTTGAGCCCATGCACCACAGCTACTGAAGCCTGCGCGCCTAGAGCCCGTGCTCCGCTACAAGAGAAGCCACCGCAATGAGAAGCCCACGCACTATGACGAGGAGTAGCCCCCGCTCACCTCAACTAGAGAAAGCCCACATGCAGCAACGAAGATGCAACACAGCCAAAAATAAAATAAAATTAAATCTTAAAAAAAAATAGTGTAATGCTGGGATGGGTCTGTGTCAGAAAAATATGCCAAGAGAGACTGAGTGTAAATTTGGCCTGAGCATCCTGGCAGCCAGGGCAACAAAGGAAATAATCGCAGGAAGCAGACTTTCCATAAGCACAGGGTCCCGATACAGCAAAGTGGATTCCTCCTCGTGGGAAGATTCCTTATCGGAATTACTGCAGTTACGTGGTTGCCTGGGGATTCAAAAGTGTCCTAACATGAAGTGCTTTCCAATGAACTGACTATTTATAAATTTAGTTTCTAGTCAACATTCTTCTAGGGCAGGGTTTCTCAGCCTTGGTGCTCTTGACATTTTGGGCTGGATCATTCTTTGCTGTGGGGTCTGTCCTGCATTGTACGATGTTTAGCAGCATCCCTGGCCTCGACCCACCAGAGGCCAGTAGCAGACCCTCCCCACCCCTGCAAGTTGTGACAACCAGGAGTGTCTCCAGACATTGACATATGTCCCATGGTGGGGGGCAAGACTGTCCCTGTTTGAGAACCACGGCTCTCTAGTGAAAGGTAATGTTTATTCCCACCCATCCCATTATATCAATATCTTTGTTGAAGGATTGGTCAGGAACTGTAGATTCAATACATTATAATGAACTGTAAATTCAGTGCAGGTCATAAAGTAAAATCGCAAATCTTGCAAGAAATGTAGGATTTCAGGATGTCAATGAGAGTGATATTGGCAAATTGCCAGAACCACACCAGAACCATGGACCGATGTGGAACTCTCAGAGTTGGAGCAGTTAACACGTGAAAAAGAGGAAATTGACCAAACTGCTAATTTAATGGATGCTTCAAAATAGAATGACTTGAGCTTCAAAGGATTAAGAAATGACCTTGGGGAAGTTGATGATGCCATAAAATGTTTTAGCCAAACCACGCATCTTTATGATCATGTTACAGAAGTCAAACGAGCAGGGAAGGACATTGCATCCTGCTCTTAACGATTTTGTTGGATGAATTAGATGATTGCTCTCAACTTTTTACTCATGCTTTGGTCTAAGGATTGGCCCATAGTTGCATTTATAATTTACATTTTGTAAAACATAAGAAAACAGTCTTATTTGCAAAAGTTTTATTTTGTTTTTTTTCTATATAAAGTCCTAGTCATGCATGCCTTTTTTTGTGGTGGTAAAATTCACATAATATAAAATTCACCATTTAAACCATTTTAAAGTGTACATTTCAGTGGCATTTAGTACATTTACAATGTTGTTACAACTATCACCGCCATCTAGGTCCAGAACATTGTCTTTTGTGGCTGTACCGTGTGGCTTGCAAGATCTCAGTTCCCTGACCAGGGATTGAACTCGGGCCTTGGCAGTGAAAGTGCTGAGTCCTAACCACTGGACTGCCAGGGAATTCCCTAGAACATTTTCATCACCTCAAAAACCATATCCATTAATAGTCACTCCCCGTTTCCCTTTTCCTACAGCCCCTGGCAACCACTAGTCTACTTTCTGTCTCTATGGATTTACCTTTTCTGGACACTTCACATAGCTGGAATGATAGAATATTTGTTTTTTTGTGTCTGACTTCTTTCACTTAACATAATGTTTTTAAGCTTTATCCATGTTGTAGCATGTATCAGTACTTCCTTTCTTTTTTTTTTTTTTTTTGTGGTACACGGGCCTCTCACTGTTGTGGCCTCTCCCGTTGTGGAGCACAGGCTCCGGACGCGCAGGCTCAGCAGCCATGGTTCACGGGCCTAGCCGCTCTGCGGCATGTGGGATCTTTCCGGACTGGGGCACGAACCCACGTCCCCTGCATCGGCAGGCGGACTCTCAACCACTGCGCCACCAGGGAAGCCCCGTGTTTTTTTTAATTGGTGAAATTTCTGCTCTTAGCTTGCTATCAATCCCAAAATCCCATTTTTACCATGTGATGCATATTGGGGCTGCTTCCAGTCTTGGCCTTCTATGAAAAAAATGTAGCGTGCATGTGCTCATATGTTCATCTTTGTGTGCAAGTTCAAATATACCTGTTCGGTTTTCATTTTAATGCAGCAGGAACAACTCCCCATCCATTTAGTAGCTTGTTCACAGATATGGGTGTCAAAGTTGCATATGACGGAGTCGCACATAGATGTGTCAGACCAAATTAAGGGGCTTGAGCCTGGGAGTTAGCACCCTGGCTTCCAGACCCAGCTCCGCCTTGGACCAACTACTAAACCTCTTCGACTTTAACGGGGTTGATAATAATATTAGCTGATATTTCTTGAGTACTTGCTATGTGCCAGGCACTGTTTTAAGCTCTTTACACAGTGATACATTTAGTCTTCACAAAAAACTTCTGAGAAAGGTACTTCTGTCTGTCCCATTTTGCAGATGAGAAAACTGAGGCACAGACAATGTCAGCAAATTGCCCAAGATTACGTAGTTAATAAATGTGCTCCTTAACTAGTAGAGTGATTGGGAGGGTCTAATAAAAAGGCTGCATGGGTGCGGTGGAAAATGGCTAGCCTCAGAATCAGTTCTGCCCTTCCCTGAGTCTCAGTTTTCTCATCTGCAAAGTGGGAATAAGGTTTACCTATCAGGGTTCATTGGATTGGTCATTACTCCATTTATTCGTTCAGCCAGGACTAAGCCTACACTGGAGGGTGATGGAGAATTTTTACAAGGTCTCAGCTCTCACAGGGCCCACAGTCTAGAGGGAAGGTTCCCTAGCATTAGAGCGAAGGCCCGTTTAGCCTGTACTCAGTGCTTTGTAAGCCCTTGAGGACTGGTAGTTATAATAATGGATAATCACATGTGTCATAAATGTTAAGTCCTGTACCAGTGTCAGGTAGAAACGGTCTTGAAAATTCTCTTGTCTCTTAGAAGGTGTCTGCATGGAGCAGTGATGAGAAAGGTATGGGGGAGACCCAGGTTCCTTGGAACTTAATATGAGTTACGTTTGTCAAGGACTGACTTTGTATCAGATCTGGAAGTACTTTACATGTATTAACTCATTTAATCCTCACAAAAACCCCACGGGGAAGGTATATCATTATCCCCATTTTACACATGAAGAAATCGAGGCACAGAGAGATAGCGTAACTCACTCAAGACCACACAACTCCTGAGTGGCAGAGCTGGGGTTCAGATCCAGGCGGTCTGGCTCTAGACCTGTGATTCTAATCATTTTGCTCTGTGGGGCTCCTGCGATGGGTCTGGAGTACTGGGGTAGGGTAGGGGTGCCTGCCATGCCACAAGGGCAGACTCCTTCCAGGCCAGGAGGTGTGGCGTTGCAGATGCTATAGGCACTCACCTGGGATGGTTTCCTTGTGATCCCAGGACCACCTCTCTCACAGGATCATGCAGAATCAGCAGCTCAGAGACCAAGGCAAATTTGACAAGTCTAGAAGATGCTGTGGTCCCTGCCCTCACCCCTCGCCACTACCATGCTGGGCCAGCATCCTACCCCTGACTCCCGTGGGTTTCCTCTGGCCATGAGAGCCACTCTGCTTGTGTGTAAGGCTGATCAAAGGTGCCCGGAAATAATGAATTCCAGGAGTCCAGCTCCTTGGGATGGGGTAACACTGAGTTTTTCCTGCACTGTCTCCCAGGGCTGCCCAGCAGGATGGAGCCCAGTTGGTCACGGTGCTCCGTGCTCTATCAAGAGTGCTCAGCTTGACAACACTCTCTTTATTGACTCTTCTCACTTCTGCCTCCCTTTTAACTCTCCGCCCAAGGTTTCCTGGGGTCACCTCCATCTCCGCTCTAATTCTTGTCTCAGATCTGCTTCTGAGGTTCCCAAAAGTTGCTGGGGTCAGTTCCACCATCATCTGGAGCCAGCGGTGTGGGAAGCCCACCCCCGCCCCTGCCCTTGGCTTCTGAGCCGCACTGCAGGACCGTGAAGCTTCACTGAGGTTGGACCGGCGGGAATTTGCATGGCCTCTGGTTCCCCGGCCAGCTGCCTTCATTAGCACCTCGGGCGCTCCCGGGCCCAGAACACACGTGTGTGAACAACTGCAGATGGTCTGCGTGTGAGGAGGGATTTGGCATCTGGATCTTGATTAATGGGGAATTGTGGAGGTTGGCACCTTTGCGGTGGGAAGGCAGCAGCAACTCTCTCGGCTGCTGACCCTGAAAAGATTTTGGGGAAAAGTCTAACAGTTTGGGCCTTGATGCTCTCCCGACCTCAGCATTCCTTTTTTTTTTAGATGTTGGGGGTAGGAGTTTTATTAATTAATTAATTAATTTTTGCTGTGTTGGGTCTTCGTTTCTGTGCGAGGGCTTTCCCTAGTTGCGGGAAGCGGGGGCCACGCTTCATCGCGGTGCGCGGGCCTCTCACTGTCGCGGCCTCTCTTGTTGCGGAGCACAGGCTCAGTAGTTATGGCTCACGGGCCTAGTTACTCCGCGGCATGTGGGATCTTCCCAGACCAGGGCTCGAACCCGTGTCCCCTGCATTAGCAGGCAGATTCTCAACCACTGTGCCACCAGGGAAGCCCCTGACCTTGGCATTTCTGACGTGCTCCTGTGCCCACCATGATTCACTGGAAACCACAGGGAGCAGGAAGCTCAGATGCTTTTGCAACAGGGCCAGAGGTCAGGGCTGAACCTTTTCAAGCTTGGAAGGCTCCCTTCTGTGGTTGGAAACCTGTGAGGGGGTTGGTGGTGTGCAGCGGCGATGGCTAGAATATTCTCTACCGTAGACATCCCTGGGAGCCCACCCAACAGCCCGTGTCGCTTCTCCTTTGTGGCTAGAATAATATTCATTCTGGAGATGATGGGCCCCCGTGAATCCTGATTGGTCTAAGCGTATGTGTCAATCAGCTCCTTCTTTGCCAGTGATTGGTGTGGAACTGGCCATGTGACCAGGTTCTAGCCAATGAGATAGAAGAGCCAGTGTGCAGAAGGCCCGATGGAAAATGCACTCCCTGGGGAGAGGGGAGTGTGGGCGCAGACAGTCCTTCTTTGCTACACGCTTCCTTCCTGCTTGGGATGCAGTCGTGTGAGGAGGTGCTGACTAGCTGCGTAGCCACGGTGCCTTGGCGGGCATGCTCAGGAAGGCAGAGCAAAAAGCTGGAAACACGCCTGGGTCCCTAAAGACACCACCGAACCTCTGAACCAGTCCTGCGGCCGCCTACCTCCGAATTTCTCTCCTTAGGTAAATAACAGGTCCTTATGGCTTAAGCCACTTTTAGTTGGGCTTTCTGTTATTTCAGCCAAACACCGTCGTGAGGATAAGGTCACTTTCGAGAAGTCTTTCTGGGGGATTCTTTAGTATTTCAACACTTGCTCCAGGACTTGTTTTTGAACTCTCAGCACTTTACGGAGTTAGAACTTACATTTTTCTCCTTCCTAGAAGACTGTATTGACGTCTGTATTAGTCAGGAATCTTGGGGTTGCTGTGAAGACAAACCCGACTCAAACGGGCTAAATAAATAATCTATTTATCTATCTTTCTGTCTACTGAAAGAATTGATGGGCTCTGCAATGAAAAAATCAAGGCACAGATTTTCTAGTGTTGCAACTTCAGGTATAGCTGTATCCAGGGGCTCAAACTGTATCATTGGGAATTTCCTTTCCTTCTCCTGGCTTTGCTTTTCTCTTGGCTATGTTCCTGGGCAGGTTTTCCTCTTGAGGTGTCAGAATAGCTGCTGATGCTTCCAGATTTGTATGTGCCTATCCTCCCAGTTTTGCAATTCTAGTGGAAAGAGAATGGCTCTTTCTCAGTAATTACACCATTTCTCCCAGAATTTCATCGATGGGGCCCAGCTAGGGTCCATCCTGGAACCAATCACTCTGCTCAGGACGATAGAGAATGCCGGTTGGCCTGGGTCAGGTGCTGGCTGCCATCAGTCTCCCTGAGCCCCATGGGCTAGGAGGAGGGGAGGAGGGCTCCCGAAGGAGAGCTAGGAGTGGTGAACAGGAGAAGGGGACGGGAGCCCAGGCAGGCGGCAAAAACAACAGATGTCTCCTGCACAGTCTAAGGTATTTTGGGAGGAGAGGAGACACTGCAGATTTCCTCTAGTTTCTTTTTTTAATTGCTAGTTGTAGAGCCTTTTGTTTAAAAAAAAATCTTACATGTGAGGCCAACATGTAAAGGAGAAGAATGTGGTGCATTTCAGCCTGCAGCTTCGGGGAGGGGGTTGCAGTGGGTTGTCATCTGTTTGAATCAGTAGAACAGTGCTTCTTAAAGCGTGGTCCTTGGGCTGGCAACTTCAGCACCTGGAAACCTGCTAGACATCCAGATTCATAGGTCCCTGCCCTGGACCCAGGCAGCCAGAAACTCTGCATGTGAGGCCAAGGAATCTGTTTTAACAAGCCTTCCAAGTGAATCTGAGTGTGCTAAATTTTGACAACTACTAATAGAGAATGTAGAGGTGGAAACCTCTTTTGGTTTGGTTGCTGGTTTGTGGCCTATCAACACTGCTGAGTTTTTTTTTTTTTTTTTTTTTTTTTTTGTGGTACGCGGGCCTCTCACTGTTGTGGCCTCTCCCGTTGCGGAGCACAGGCTCCGGACGTGCAGGCTCAGCGGCCATGGCTCACGGGCCCAGCCGCTCCGCGGCATGTGGGATCTTCCCGGACCGGAGCACGAACCCGCGTCCCCTGCATCGGCAGGCGGACTCTTAACCACTGCACCACCGGGGAAGCCCAACACTGCTGTTTTATCCTCTCTCTTCCTTTTGTGAATTGTGTGAGTTTCCTAGGGCCGCCACAACGAATTACTACCAACCTGGTGGCTTTAAAATGACAGTTCTGGAGGACAGAAATCTGAAGTCAAGGCGTTGGTTGGGCCACACTCCCTCCAGAGGCTCTAGGAGTGAGTCCTTCCTGGCCTCTTCCACCTCCTGGTGATTGCTGGCCTTCCTTGGCTAGCAGACCCATCACTCCGGTTTCTATCTCTGTTGTCACCTGACCTTCTCCCTGTGTGTCTCTGTCTCCTCTTATAAAAACACCACTTATTGGATTCAGGGCCCACCCCAATCCAGTTAGGACTGCGTCTTAACTAATTACATCTGCCAAGACCATAAATCCAAATACGATCACATTCTGAGGTTCTAGGTGGACATAAATTTTGGGTGGGGCACTGTTAAACTACATGGATTACTCAGTGAGCCCAGAAATGTGACGTTTTAGACCACATCCATCCCTGAGGCTTGAATAAGCAGAACCTTACTTTAAGTCCAAGCAGGAAAACTTGGGCACATTTTTCTCAATAAATAACAATATAAAGAAGCTTGCACATTGACACTGCCCTTGTTCCAGTGGTTTTTGAAATATAGTTTTTAGTGGTGGAACTCTTTTATCCTTGCAAAAAATATTGTGCAGGAACGTGGGCTATAAAACACAGCGGCCCTGACTCCAGCCAGGTTAGAAGCTCTGCCCGCCCTTTGCCCAGACGTAGTTTTTTCTTTTCTCATTTATTTATTTAATTTATTTTAAAAATTATTTTATTATTTACTTTTGGCTGCATTGGGTCTTCGTTGCTGTGCTTGGGCTTTCTCTAGTTGCGGCCAGCAGGGGTTCCTCTTCATTGCGGTGCGCGGGCTGCTTGTTGCGGTGGCTTCTCTTTGTTGCAGAGCACAGGCTCTAGGTGTGCGGGCTTCACTAGTTGTGGCTCGTGGGCTCAGTAGTTGTGGCTCGTGGGCTCAGTAGTTGTGGCTCGCGGGCTCTAGAGCGCAGGCTCAGTAGTGGTGGCGCATGGGCTTAGTTGCTCCGCGACATGTAGGATCTTCCTGGACCAGGGCTCGAACCCATGTCCCCTGCACTGACAGGCGGATTCTTAACCACTGTGCCACCAGGGAAGTCCCCAGACATAGTTTTTAAATTCTAGGATTCCAGAGAACAGAATTTGAAAACAATTGATTATACATTTATAACTCATATCAATCCCTGTTAATACCTTTTTTTTTTTTTTTTGGCTGTGCTGTGCTGCATGTGAGATGTGGGATCTTAGTTCCCCCCCTGGGGAATCAAATTGGTGCCCCCTGCACTGGGATCATGGAGTCTTAACCATTGGACCACCAGGGAAGTCCCTCCTTCTTACTACTTAAAAATACACATGACTTGGTAAAAAGAGGTCAAATAGTACGTAATAATAAAGTTATAAAATGAAACTTCTTTTGTGTTCCCCTCCCCCAATTCAGTCTTTAAAGATACCATCTATCTATCATTCCAGAAAAATCTTACATGCATGTACAGTCTGTGTGTGTGTGTGCTTTTTCATCTGTGTGAAGGAAGGCATAGTGTACACACTCGTTTGTACTTTGATTTAAAAAATTCACTTATATTCTAGAGCTTTCCCCACAAATGCATATACAGATCTGCCTTATCCTTTTAATAGCTACATAATATTCCACTGTCTGTATATATTATAATTTACTTCAGAAACCTCCCTGCTGACGGATATTTATGTTGCTTCCAGTTTTTCCCCCCATTATACACAATGCTGGTGTGAATACCTTTGCCTTTCTCATGCATTGTTACTCTCTCACGGTTCCTTTGCTAGACCCCGTCTTAGTTCTTTCTAGAGCTTCTCCACGAGAGGGCTTCACATTTGAAGGAGATGGAAATTTGAAGGAGGTGATAACCCCACATTACAGGCATCTGATTTCTTAAATTTCCTCTGCCAAGAATTTCTTCTTGAAAAAAAACCCAGCAACTTCTCATTTTTCTAACTTTTTTTCCTTAAGATTTTTTTTGATGTGGACCATTTTTAAAGTCTTTATTGAATTTGTTACAATATTGCTTCTGTTCTATGTTTTGGCTTGTTGGCCACGAGGCATGTGGGATCTTAGCTCCCCGACCAGGGATTGAACCCACACCCCCTGCACTGGGAGGCGAAGTCTTAACCACTGGACCGCCAGGGAAGTCCTCTAACTTTTTTAACTTTTAACCTACTTCTCTTTTCTAGACAAATGCCTGCAATAGACAGCCCCTGATCATGGAATTTTCCTGATTTATTTCCAGCCAATAAACATCTCCTGATTAGTTGATTTATAAATTGGCTTTAGGAGAATGTTTGAGGCACAAATTAGAATTGACACCTGCTTGCTAAGACAGGCAGGGATATGCTGTAAATATTGGGACAGGGTTAAATGTGCAAAGTCACGTTATGCATTTTTTTCCCTCTCATAAGTACATAAATAGCTCCCATGTTGTTCCTAAGGACTCAAGCTTGAGTTCTTTGGGCAATTAATTAATTGAGGTGTTCAGCGAAGCTGTTTTGTTCTTTTCTGTTTTTAGATCTGGCAAAAGTATTATTATGGACTCCTCTAGTGAATGAGCAGACCTATATGATGAAAGTTACTTTAATATAAGAAGTCCTAGCCTGGAGAAGTTGGGAAAATCTTTTTTCTTCTGAGGGTCTCAGTTTCCTCATCTGTCAAATGGGTTGTGTGGATCAGAGAGCTGACAAAACTTTTCCAGTTCATCTATGCCATAGCTCTTTGAGGGTCATACTGGCTTGTATATATATATCTGTGATATCACTGACTTCAGGTGTTTTTTGCCTCAGGTGGGTCAATGTGTTAACCTTGGGAAAGGAGTCTTATCCAGACCGGAAATAGGATTCTTACCTAACCCAAGTGTCTGGTAAAGGTGGTTACTAGGCCTTTAGTCATCTGAGATTGTGTTTGGCTGTCTAGAGCAGAAGAAATCAAAATAATAAGGGCTTAAACATGGGAGAAATTAATTTTCATCTCTCACCACTGGTGTGGTGACCCCATGTATCAAAAAGTCATGGGTTCCTTCTACCCTTTGCTTTGCCATCCTCGGCTTGTGACTCCTAGTCTCATGGTCACCTCATAGTCCAAGGTGGCTCCCAGAGCTCCAGCTATCACCTCCACCTTCCAGGCAGTGGCTTGAGGAAGCAGGTGCCTCTGCTTGCTGTTTTAGCTCTCTTTGAGTGGTCTTCTCAGAAGTCCCACACCGAGCTGTTAAAGTTTTTTGCTAAGGACCCTTTTCACGGAGACATAAGCAGTGTCTCCAAGTCAGGGGACCTGTCTTACACAACCACCTCTGTAGGAATCTGGCACAGTTCTGGACAACAGCAGCCATTTAGTAAGCACTTGTGTTTTGATAATTGAATTTTCTGCTAATTTAATAGTGCATTGGAAAGTCTTTTACTGATATTATTATAGAAGTATGTGTAAGGGTCTGTCTTTCCCGCTAGAGACCAAAGGCTCTTGTAGTCGGGCATGTGGACACTTTCCCTGGGAATCCCTTAGCACAGTTTCTAGCACATAGTCAGTGCTTTGTAGGTATTTCTTTGGTAGGTCAGCAGGCTATTTTTCAACCAGTGCTGATCCTGTAGACTCCAGGGTAAGAACGTTCATTGTTCTGTAACATCTATGATCAGGTGAGGACATTTCTTCCCTTTCGGCCCAGAGCTGGAATTATTTTCATCTTTCCCATATTGAATATGTAGATTGATATGATTTTGGTCTTGCCTTATCTGCTGATGCCAGATGTTGGGGAGGACCCATGTGATCTAAGCCTGTGGTTCTTGAGCTTTGCTGTGTAACATCATCTCTTAGGTACTTGTTAAAAAATGCAGATTCTGGGGCCCAACCAATGTGATTCAGAAGGGTTAGGCTGGGGCCCAGGAATCTGTATTTTCAGCAAGCAGTGCAGGTGATTCTGATGCCGGTGACTCGGGGCCAGCAATCCGAGGAACACCTATCCAAGCGCTGTCCTTGGTCCTGACACGGGATCAGACAGATCCCTGCAGTGTCCAGGAGAAGGTTGCCTGTTTCACCTGGTGTCCGGATGCACCAGAAAGATAAGACTTCTCTCCTCTGTGGAGGAGAAATTTCCTGCTCCATTATTAACATTACGTTTACATTGCTGTTGCTTTATCAGGAGTGAAGGTTGCGATGGTGATGGACACATCCTAACTCTGATCCTCCAAACTCCAGGGAGGCTGCCGCTGCTTTTTGATGGTAGTGGTGGGCAGAGGGCGGTGGGACCCCTGGCCGTGGGTATATTGTATTTCTCACCTATACAATAAGGGGTTAATAGGAAGTTCAACTCAGGTCAGGTGGCAAACAAAGGGGGAGCCCTGCTAGCTCTCACTTTGTGCTGTGCCCAAGTTCGAGGCCAGCCTGGCAGTGCCCAATTATGATTTGGAACTCCCCAAATATATCGCAAATGGTCCACTTCTCTGTATTTCCCTGTTGCCCCCCTCATCCAAGCCACTGCCGTCTCTCGCCCGGAAGATTGCTGTCCCTCCCACCTCCTCTCCCCGCTTTCCCTCTTCCACCCAACCTGTGCTCCACCCATGAGCCAGTGGAATCATCTCCTCCTCCTTTGAAATTCACATAACAGGAACTTAAACAGTGAAAACTGAGCAATGCAGTGGCATTTGGTACCTTCACACTGTCATGCAACTACCACCCCTGTTTAGTTCCAAAACCTTTCCGTCACCCGCAAAGGAAACCTTGTACCTATTAGCAGACACTCCCCATTCCCTGTCATCCCAGCCCCTGGCAGCCACGTATCAGCTCTCTGTCTCTATGGATTTGTGTATTCTAGACACTTCATATAAATGGAATCATACAAATGTGTGACCTTTTATTTTCAGCATCTCTCATGTAAGATCATTTTTAAAATAAATTTATTTATTTTTGGCTGCGTTGGGTCTTCGTTGCGGTGCACAGACTTCTCATCACGGTGGCTTCTCTTGTTGCGAAGCACGGGCTCTAGAGTAGTTGTGGTGCACGGGCTTAGCTGCTCTGCGGCATGTGGAATCTTCCCGGACCAGGGCTCGAACCTGTGTCCCCTGCACTGGCAGGTGGATTCTTAACCACTGTGCCTCCAGGGAAGTCCCTAAGATCTTTGTTTTTTGGAGGTCCAGGTTGTGGCATGGATCGACACGTCATTCCTTTTTTATGGCTGAATGATATTCCGTTGTACTGATGGGCCACATTTTCCCAATCTGTTCATTCACTGATGCACACTTGGGCCAGCAGAAAAAACTTTAAAAGGTAGTGTCATGCCTCTCCCCTGCTTATGACTCTACTTCAGTGCTTCTCCTCCACTGTCTTGGTCCCTTGTGCTGCCTGTTGACCCATCTAACACCTGTCGAAACACCACCTCATGCCATCTGTCTGCTCCCTCCCTGTCCACTTCCCTGGCCTTTCTGTTCTTTGAAAACCTGAGCTCTCTGACTTTGAGATAGGCTGTTGACTTTCCTGTAATTTTTTCATGGCTGCCTGAGTTTGTATCTCCCCAAAGGCAGACCTTGAGACAAAGATTTGGGTGCAGGTACGTCATTGGAGGGGTGATTGCAGAGAGTGGGGAGTGGAGACAGGGAAGACAGGACAGGTAATCACAGGTGTGCTAGTGGGCAGATCACAGGGCACCTGGGGCTAACTCCCCCTGGGTGACTGGGTAGAACACACCTTTAAGCAGTCCAACCCGGGCGCAGAGAAGCGGGGATTTATCACCTCCTTTCCACCCTTCTTGGCTGGCACTGCCCACACCAGGCTGAACATGCTCCAGGGGCCAGGAGAGCCTCAGGTAGAGAGAGGTGGGTGTTCCAGGTAGAAGTCACCAGTGTCTGGGAGCCGCCCGTCAATGCCGCAGGTGACCTCCAGGGGGCGCCCAGGGGTTGTGGCTTCGCTTTGATGTCCACACTTCTGACCCGCTTTCTCTGGACTTCCCTTTAAGTTCTCTCTCCTGGTATCCTGTTCATCTCCTTCACAGACGTGATTTCAACTTGTTAGTGTAAGTTGGCATACTTATTTAAGTCAAGTTCGCCTCCTGGATGGAGGCAGCTCTCACCGTTGCTGGTTGCCGTATTCCTTGTGCTTAGCAATAATATTGGCGCACAGAAGGTGCTCGGTATATATGGTCCAGTGAATGAATCAGCAGCTCCAACGTCCGCTGATCTCCCCGCTGAGCTGTTCAGAAGGGCCGTGGTTCCAGGAGCAGGTTTTGATGTCCCAAGGACCTAATCTTTGGCGCTTTTCACCTGAGAATGCACAAAAGCCTGAGATGCAGGAAGCACAGAGCAACTGAGCATATTTGTTTTTCAAAACCAGACTTGATTGTATTTGGATTTTGTGTTCCTTCTTTTTCTTTTTTTTCCTAAAGGGATTGACTTCTCAGAGTAAAGACGTTGGGGAATTTCTTGGAGGTTATTACATATTTTCTGTCACGTGGCCGCCTCTGTTTGTCAAAAGAATCTCAAATTTGAGCTTTGCTTTCTCTGCTTTATGCAATTTGGTTTCCTTTCCCTGTTCCTTCTCTTTCAAGCTTCGGGCTGTTCTGCTGAAGTTAATTCCCAGGAGTGTTAGGTGTTGATTTTATATTTGTTCATTTCTTACAGTGCACTCAAAGAGCGATTTTTATAAGTCAGGGGTTCCATTTTCTGGGCTTGATTTTTAAGAAAGATTTTGTTTGGAAAGCTCTGAAAGTCAGAGAAATGTATGGAAGAAAAAGATGAGAAAAGGTGATTGAGATGGCTAAGAAAAGTGGAGGGTTGGGTTCACGTGGGAATTTTATAGTTTTGCAGACCACCATTGATCTGTTTCCTCTCAAAATGCTGGTATTTATTTGCATTTAAAAGTGTTGAGAATAATTAGAAGGAAGGGTATCAGGGAGTTGATAAGAATAAGGGGAGGTAAGGCAGACAGTAGACCTGAAGGAGATGCGTTCGTTTCTTTGTTAAGAAAATATCAGTAGAACCCCACACAGTCCCAGTCTCTGATTTAGTGCTGGGAATAGAAGATGAAAGATACAGACCCTCGCTCTCGAGAGACTTACATTCTCTAGAGGGAGACCAAGTTTCAGTCCAGCATGGTATTATGGTAGCAGGTGCCCAGAGAGAAGGTGGGAGGCAGAACTGGGATGCCAGGCATGGGAGGCTCAGAGAAGGCTTCCTGGAGGAGGTAATGAATGGACAATTCAGTTTTGTCCATTCAGGAGAGTGACAGAGAAGGGGGAAGATGAGCTGAAGTCTCAGGCTTAGAAAACGTAAGCGAGGAGGAGTGTGAGATTTATAAGTGTTGATGATGCAGCCAGACCAGGGGGTTCTGATTCGCTGTGGCATGTGTCCCCAGGGATAGACCTAAGGCTCTCTGGCCTTGGGAGTTGAACCAGAGTCATAGACAGGATTCTTTGGGTTTTAGGAAACAGAAACTCAAGTCAAACTGCTTAAGGAGAAAAAAAAAAAAAAGAAAAAATTTCCCTCCCATTTGGGTATATATAAAGAAAAAATTCAGAGTGCTGGCCTCAGGCATGGTTGGATCCAGGAACTGAGGATATTTGTTCCATCGGAGCTTGGTCTCTTTCTTTTAGTCTCTTGGCTCTGTTCTTTTCTGTGTTCCTCTCACAGTGGCAGGATGACTGTCAGTAGTTTCAGCCTACATCCTTGCCTTTCTGTAGGCCCAGCAGAACATCATGGCTTTTCCTCGATGGTGCCAAAGTCCCGGAATTGAGTGCGAGTTGGCCCAGGTGCACACACTTGAGGTTTGGAAGGTGGAGATTAGGGAGAGCTACCTTTTTTCCATTTCTCCAGGCAAGTGTCATAGCGGAGGTGCCTGGCTTTTCTGGGGCAGAGTCAGCAAAGCCATTGCCTGCTCATGGCTTTGAGGGGGTGGAGAGGCAGGCATGGGGACCAGTTTTGATGGGGTGGACCGTAGCAGGCATGGTGCCACAGTGGCAACCTGTAGATTGTGGCTTTTTCTGGATGGTAGTGGCTTCCTTGGGGTACTGGCTTCCAGATGGTGGCAGAGGTGGTGTGATTCTGGAGGGGGCAGCTGTGGTGGTGATTTCCCAGTTCAGCTGGTCGCTTCCTCATAATCCAGGGGACAATACCTCTTCTGTGCCCTGGATCCTCCATATGGCTTGGAGAGTCCTTTCTGAAATATTAACCTATAGAGCCTGCTTCTTCAACCCTCCCAGTGATCCACCGTAAGCCCTTTGCTTCCCTCTAAGAGGTCTCTCTCTGCTTCAGCTAATGGCAGTGGATTCTGTTGTCTGCAACAAACCCCTGACCAACACGTTTAGTGGCTGAGGTCGTCACGCTGGAGCCGAGGGAATGCACTCCAAGTTGGTTTGGGAATAAGTCCCTGTCTCTTTCACGGTGTCAGTGGTAGAACAGACCCCCAGGATTGCTATTCTGATTAGTGGCACGTTTCTCAGCTGTCTGCGCCCTTTTTTTTTTTTTTTTTGCGGTACGCGGGCCTCTCACTGTTGTGGCCTCTCCCGTTGCGGAGCACAGGCTCCGGACGCGCAGGCTCAGCGGCCATGGCTCACGGGCCCAGCCGCTCCACGGCATGTGGGATCTTCCCGGACCGGGGCACGAACCCGTCCCCTGCATCGGCAGGTGGACTCTCAACCACTGCGCCACCAGGGAAGCCCTGTCTGTTCCCTTTGACAGGACCTGTTGTTAGGGGTGACTTCTTCCCAGGGCTCACCAATGCATGTCCCCAGCCCTGCTGAGCTACCTTGCAGGTCAGGCCTCACTCATGGACCTTAAAAAAACCCCACATAAATGAATCTTCTGACGCTGGATGGTCTAGAGTCAAAGGGTAGGCGTGAGTCCTTGATACCCTCTCTTGACCTCCTCCAATTTTTCTTTTGGGCCATGCTTTGTGGCTTGCGGGATCTTAGTTCCCCGATCAGCAATCGAACCCTGAGCCCTGGACCCGGCAGTGAAAGCACCGAGTCCTAACCACTGGACCGCCAGGGAATTCCCCAGGAGACCTTTTTTTTTTTTTTTTTTTTTTTTTTGTAGTACGTGGGCCTCTCACTGTTGTGGCCTCTCCCGTTGCGGAGCACAGGCTCCGGACGCGCAGGCTCAGCGGCCATGGCTTACGGGCCCAGCCGCTCCGCGGCATGTGCGATCTTCCCGGACCGGGGCACGAACCCGTGTCCCCTGCATCGGCAGGCGGACTCTCAACCACTGCGCCACCAGGGAAGCCCCAGGAGACCATTTTTAAAAGTACACGCACCTACTTCTATAACGGCGAATTCCTGGGAAATTGAAAGCAGATCTTTTCAGTTCAAACGCCACTTCCTGGACTGCCTATCCTTCTTCCAGACCAGGTTCAGTTTCCCCCTTGCATCTCCCTTTGGCCCCTGTGCTTTGTTTTCATGCGCTCAGCTCATCATAGTTTGTAATTGGGGATTTCGAGGTGTGATTACTTGGGAGATGTCTGCCACTCCAGCCGGGCTGGGAGCTCTGAATGGCCAGGACGTTGATGCTGACTTGATATAGAGTATGGGTTTGAGACACCTTTGCTGAATGAGTGATCCCGTGAGCGCATCGGGGGGTATAAATGTCTCCAGAGCTCCCAAAGTAGGCAAGTGGTGGTGCGCTGGGATAGAGCAGCTTCCTTCAAAGCAAGGATTCTTAGCCCATTTTGCACCCTGGGCCCCTTTGGTAGTTAGGCAAAGCTGTCTCCGGAAAATGTCTTTAAATGAATACCAATTAAAAAAATTGACTCACAAAGGAAACCAATTTTATTGAAATCCAGATATCAAAATACGAGAAAAAAGGGGCTTCCCTGGTGGCGCAGTGGTTGAGAGTCCGCCTGCCGATGCAGGGGACGGGTTCGTGCCCCGGTCCGGGAAGATCCCACATGCCGCGGAGCGGCTGGGCCCGTGAGCCATGGCCGCTGAGCCTGCGCGTCCGGAGCCTGTGCTCCGCAATGGGAGGGGCCACAACTGTGAGAGGCCCGCGTAAAAAAAAAAAAGAAAAAGAAAAATATATACGAGAAAAAAGGAAATTTAGTACATTCGCCATGTTGTGTAACCATCACCACTGTCTACTTCCAGAATTTTTCGTCACCCCAAAGGAAACCCCACACGCCTTAAGCTCTTCTTCCTCATCCTTCCGCCTGCCCCTTAGCAACCACTTACTTACTCGCTGTCTCTATGGACTTGCCTGATTTGGACATTTCATATAAATGGGATCATACAACATCTGGCTTCTTTCACTTAGCATCGTGTTTTCAAGACTCACCTATATCGTAGCACATGTCAGTACTACATTCCTTTTTATGGCTGCATCCCATTCCATTGGAAGGATGGACCACATGCTCTTTATCTGTTTATCTGTTGATGGACATGTGGGTGGTTTCCAACTCTTGGCTGTTGGGAATACTGCTGCTGTGAACACTCACAAGTCTTTGAACACTGGTTTCCTATTCCTTTGGGCGTGTACCCAGGAGTGGAATTGCTAGGTCACATGGGAACTGCAGGTCTGACTTACTGAGGAGCCCCAGCCTGCTTCTGAAATGAGAATGGGTGTGGGCTTGAGCTATCACTGTGGTCTCAAGGGGCTGATGGCATAGCTCTTCGAAGCCCTGGTCCACCCATGAGCTGCTTTTGCCAAATCAACTCCCATGTGGCGACCGAGGCCTGCCCTCCTTGACATGGCCAGGCTGCATCTGTCCCCAGCACCCTTTGTCCCCATCACCAGCCTAGTGCCACTGAAGCAGCTTTGCTGATCTGACCCGTGGTCAGAAGAGCTTCCTCCCCTCCCCCATACTTCAGTCAGTTCACTCAGTTGACAGCGAGACCCCCCTGGAAGAAAACCTTCAAAGCCTGGGAAGGGGTGCTACTTTTCCTCATGGAAGCAGTCACTGCAGGATGGCTTTAAAATGAAACTTCCATGTCTGTAAGTCTAATTCCGTTTTGTAAATAAGTACATTTGCATCATTTTTTTCTAGATTCCACATATAAGAGATATCATACGATATTTGTCTTTCTCGCTCTGACTTACTTCACTTAATATGATAATCTCTAAGTCCAACCATGGCGCTGCAAATGGCATAGAAAACAGACTTATGGTGACCAAAGGGGACAGTGGGTGGCAGCGGGAGATGAATTAGGAGTTTGGGATGAATGTAAACACACTGCTCTATGTAAAATGGATAAGCAACGGGGAGCTACTGTGCAGCACAGGGAATTATATACAATATCATGTAATACTCTGTAATGGAAAAGAATCTGAAAAAGAATATACGTATATATATGTGTATAACTGAATCACTTTGCTGTACACCTGAGACTGGCACAGCAGTGTGAATTAAATAAAAAAAAGTTATTAAAAAAGGTTGATTATAGTTATAATGATACAAAACTATCAATAACAGGCTTTTGGGTAGACGTAAGCATGCACATTGACTCAGAGGCTATTTTTCTCTTTCCAAGAGCTATCTCAATGTGATGGGATCTGTGCATTTTGTTAATTATAGGATTCAATTAGATGAAATGATGGTCAAATTTTAAAAAATGGAAATGCCCCTCCTAGATGTGAGTGCTGGCTGAAGCTCATTAGGCCCTGAAAGAGGCACGGGGAGTCTGAAAATGCCCCCCAAGGAAACTGCAAACAGCCCCCACTCCTAACATCTGCACCACGTCACTGCCGTCTCTCAGCTCTGTCCTGTTTCCCCATTTGTGCGATTAGGGGATTGAACCATTTTAGTGTTTCCCAAATATCAGTCAGCATCAGCTGTCTCCAACTCATTTTTCACTGAAATATGTTTCCTTCTGACAGCAACCATACACCGGTATTAGCACGAATGGAAAACCAGTGTCCCTTGAAATAATTCAACAACTAAAGTACTTTCGTTGGCTTCCTTTTGTTTTTATTGGTTTTCATTTTTCCCTTCATGTTAATAGTTTCTTTTTGGAATCCTATTATGAAGGAGCCGTGTTGCAAACCGAGGCCCCGGGAAGAGGGTTCGAGCCGTTCCTTGTTGCTGGCAGCCCGTGCCCTTCCCCAGCCGAGCCACGATGCAGTTATGGGGGTGGCTGGAGGGCTTGATACTCTTGCCCTGACCCTGCCTGCCGGGGAAAGACCCCTACTGAGCAACCCGGCCCTCCCCTTATCTACCCCTGCAAGTTAATCCTGGTTGCAGGAAGCCGTGGTAGGAGCTAGTATCCTTCGGGGTTCTGACCCTGGAAGGCACGGCCAGGGCACAGTCTGTGGAGAGCTCATCACCCTCCGGCTGGGGATCCCCTAGTGCCTCGCGGCCAGAGGACCAGTCGCCAGGATGGGGGCCTTAGTGGGAGCTGGTGCAGGTCGACGCAGCCAGACTCGGGGGGCCAGCAGTCATTTCTGGAACCAAGAACCAACGTCAGATCTGGCTGATTGGAGCGCAAGCCCCCTGGCTCCCTGCTCACCCAGAGCGTGGGAGGGACCTGGCACTGGGCACAGGCCTCAGTCCTGTGGGTTCTTCTGCCAGGTGTGCAGACCCCCCAAGTGGGGACAGCTGGGCAGGGGGCACAGACCCGCTCAGCCTCTGGCTTGCTCTGCATCGCAGCCTTGCAGGTGCCGCGGACCTATCCCACTGCCCTGCCCCCCAGCTGCACCTAGAGATGCAGGCTCTGAAGTGAGATCACCAGCTCTCAGACCAGGCCTGCTCTGAGGTGCCTGAACTGACTTGCCCAGACATCTTTGTGGCCTGCTGCAGGCTGGGGGAGCCACCGTCACGATGATCAAGCTGGTGCAAACTAGGCGGTCTGTGTGCTGCTCCCACGAGGCAGCGCAGGCATAGCCACGCCCCTGACTGCAAGCAAGTGCCTTTGGCCTGTGGGGACTCTGGCTCTGGCAATGACCAGTGGCACCTCTCCTGTGATCTAATTGGCTTTCTGCTTGGTGACAAGGGATAGCTCAGGATCGAGTGGGAATTGCTGGGCTGAATGGAATGTCAGTCCCGTTAGACCATGAAACCCCCGTCGCTGTCAATGTGAGCTTGGGCAGCGCCCCTCCTCTCTCCCACCTTTCCAGCCACCGCTGGAATGAGAGCCTGTTTGGGGTTAGGGAGCTAGCTGATCCGTGTGAATAATGCCTAGGATTATGAATACGAATAGAGCACCCGCTAAATCCACGAGGAAGTCAGCTTCCCGGGCTGCATCTCTCGCCCTGTTTATTGACATGCCATCCCAACTCGATGCCGTGTTTTGAAACAGCGTGCCAGGGGATTCCCTGGTGGCGCAGTGGTGGAGAGTCTGCCTGCCGATGCAGGGGACACGGGGTCGTGCCCCGGTCCGGGAAGATCCCACATGCCGCGGAGCGGCTGGGCCCGTGAGCCATGGCCGCTGAGCCTGCGCGTCCGGAGCCTGTGCTCTGCAACAGGAGAGGCCACAACAGTGAGAGGCCCGCGTACCGCAAAAAAAAAAAAAAAAAGAAAAAAGAAAAACAAAAAAAAGAAACAGCGTGCCAGTGTTATGACTGTGATTACTATTATTTTTTGTGTGGCGGCATTTGGAGGCCCTTATTAAGTGATCCCCATTTGCTTCGGCATGAATGCACACTATGCGAGACTTGGGGACAATTTCGGTGTCTCTAGCGCACACAGTGCCATTCAAGGAAGAAGCTCCAGATTCCAGGGTTGGCCTCTGTGTACAAACAAATACTGATTTTTCCATTTCGGGCTCTTTTGTGGAATGTTCAAGTGCTTTGATTCTTAAAGCGGAGCCGGCTCTCGGGCGTGTTTCATCCTGCCCTTTGTTCCCTTGGATGGAAGTGATGGATTTTGCAGTCTGGAGGAATCCGTCATTTTGGCTCCATCTGCTTGTTAAGCATCTCCAGTGTCTCTGATGTGACACTGTTTGGAGTTTTAGAATTTCATCTTATCTCCCATCGGGAGAGCCTGGGTGGATGGTGAGGGAGGGCAGGGGACAGTGTTTTCCACTTGTTTTAAGTTATTACCATCTGGGCATGGGATGGATATTTTTAGGAGACATTAAGTCAAGTGAAAGGAATATGAGAGGTTCCCTGCCCCTATGCAGGGACATGCCTTCTATGTGCTTCTTGATTGCTGCCAGTGACGAGGTGCTCACTACCTAGAAAGTAACGCAATCCATCGAAGCTCAGATCTGGTTGTCATGGCTTTTTTCTTCTTCCTTTGTGCCCATAATCCTCCACCCCTTTGAGTGTCCAGAGTTGTTCTGAGCAGGTCTAACCATGCTTACCTATTTGACAAACATTCTCTCCCTGCTGCTTTTAGTTTGATGACAGCTTGCCTGGGACAGTTTCATACAAAAGGCTCTATCTAGTCCAGAACCTCCCAGGAGATCAGTTCTGGGGGATCCTTGTGGGTTCCCCCAAGATTCTGCTTGTTCACAGAAGATGGGATATCAGCTAGTCTTTTATGCCTCAGCCCGCCCTCTCCTGTCTGCATTCTGCTGAAAGACATCCTTCGAAGATTTTGCTATGTGGCTGGTTCCCAGCCCTGATATTCTTGCCCCTGCCCCAATTATCATTTTTGGTCCTGGGGCGCTGATATACCTTTAATCCCAGGGTGGCATGTGACCAATCAGAGATCACATTCTGGCCAATCAGAGCATAGCATCTCCCCCAGCCGCTGTCACTGGCTCTGGGATGGACCTGCCCTGTTGGACCATCTCAGAACTTTCACTGGGACAGTGCAAGAATGTGGTCTGTGTCATCCTCCCCCCCCCCCCCCCCCCGCCCCCTGCCAGAGGGCATGAAGTGGGACTTCGCACTTGCCTTTTCATTTCCTTCAGCCAATAAACTTCCTTTTCCACTTAAGCCAGCTTGAATTGGTTTTCTGTGATTTGCAGCTAAGAAACGACCTGAGGCACTTAGTGCTTCAGGGCACATCCTTCAGCATTACTTTGGATTTGCACATAGATTCTGTGCAGCCAGGATGCACAGCAGAAGACTTTAAAGAAAATCCCGACCAGCATGATTTTTTTTTTCTTTTTTTGCGGTACGCGGGCCTCTCACTGTTGTGGCCTCTCCTGTTGTGGAGCACAGGCTCCAGACGCACAACAGGCTCGGCGGCCATGGCTCACGGGCCCAGCCGCTCCGTGGCATGTGGGATCTTCCCAGACCGGGGTACGAACCCGTGTCCCCTGCATCGGCAGGCAGACTCTCAACCACTGTGCCACCAGGGAAGCCCCCCGACCAGCATGATTTTTATTCCCAGAAGCAAATCTTGGGAGATGGTGGCCAGGAAGGAGATTCTGCAATACCATCCACAGGCATGTTGATACCCACTGCTAGTAGTTTAAGCAATGGTTCTGCAATTCTGGGGCCCCTGATCTTATCTTCCTGCAGGGGGAAAATTAGGAGCTGGTGGGAGACACATCTAAGAAAACAGAACCTCAGAGACACCTGAAGAAGCAGCTTTATGAATGTAAACCAGATTACTTCAATCTAGCCTTATTTAAATATCTTAGAGCTCAAAACGGGTTTATCTCAGAGGAGAAAAACAGAATGAAATCTCTGACTAGAGACTTGAATTATTGTAATATTTTAGGTAGGTTACCAGGGGCCATCAATTATTATGTTGCCACTGGTCCTTTACTACACCAACTTTATTACCTTTATCTGGATTTATACAGCGTTTGATAGAGTTTATATGGCTGGATGCATAACAAAAAACCTTTCAGTGTGCTCATGGCTTTGTGTTTGAGTGTGCCCCATGGAAGAGCTAATAAATTTTAAAGCAATCTATCTCTTCCACTTAAAGGTATAAACCCAGTTGATTCAGGCTGTTTTATTTATATTTTGGGTATGCTTCAAGCTGGTGTTTTTTGTGGGAAGGAGCCTCCTGGGGGGAGGGGCGGCAGACGTGAGGGAGTGTCTGCCCAGAAGTTGTTACAGTCAGTCGTCAGCTTGTACCACGATTCCCCTTCTCCCTCTGCCCGCTCCTGCTCCCCTTTCCTCCCTTCCACAGGGGCTCTCCCAAGGATACACCCCAATAACCATTCTTCACTCTTCCCTCCATCACAGTCTTCTTCCTGGGGAACCTAACCTGTGACATCTCCCTCTTACTAACCAGCTACCTGGCCCCCAGACTTCCTCCTTCACCCTCACCCCCAGGTCACATAGCTCATAAAGGACTTAGTGCCACTTCAACCTCACCTTGGCCCTAAACCAGTGGTTACCAGTCTGGGGGCCAGGCAGGTAGTTAATAAGAGGGAGCTGTCTTAGTCCGTTTTGGCTGCTGTAGCAGAATGCCATTGACTGGGCAGCTTCAACAACATTTATTTCTCACAGGTCTGGAGGCTGGATGTCTGAGGTCAGGGTGCCAGCCTGGTTCTGGGTGAGGGCTCACTTCCTGGCTTGCAGACGGCCACCTTCCTGTTGCATCTTCGTAAGATGGAGAGCGGAGCAAGCTCTTCATGGAAGGGCGCTAATCCTATTCAGGGGGGCTCCACCCTCGTGACCTAATGACCTCCCCAAGGCCCCACCTTTTCATAGTATCATACTGGGGGCTAGGATTTCAGCGTATGAATTTCAGGGGGACACAAACGGTCAGTTCACAACAGGAGGTGTTGCAGGTTGGGTTCCCAGGAAGAAGACTCTGGGGCAGAGGTTAGAGTGCAGGGTGTCTAATTGCAAGCGTCCCCACTGGGCTGAGATGGCTAAGCTTTCACACCCCTGGCCTCCATCGGTCATTAGCTGTGGGTCACCCTGAGAATAGGTGTGACCTTGGGCTCTGTGGGCTAAGGCTGTGTGTAGCCCATACTCACAGGAGCTGGGGCAATAAGGCCCTCATGGCAGGGGGATCTGGGCAGTGTGTCCCTGTGGCCATCACAGGAAGGGGTGGGCAGGATGTGAGAGCCGTGGATGAGGTCCCTGATAAACTAGTCCTGATATTTCAGGAGCCTACAGAAAACTGGCTCATTTACCTGCAATTAAGTCCCCGTTGCATAAAGAAAATGTCAAGTCGTTTTGTTTTTGGCAGAAATAGTTACCTCGGTGTTCTAGCTTGTGCTTATCAGATCTTCTCTGGCTCCTTGGATGCCCTGGTCCTGGGCCCTGCTGACCTCACAGCCTCCTTGTGTCCCCTTCCCCTCTCCCTTCCCCCTAGTCTGGGGAACCCACTCAGTGTCCAGGCAGGAAGCTTCACTCTTGCTCATGACATATTCTATCAAATCTTTTGTCTAAACACAAGAGTACTGAGTGCACCCCATGAGGCACAGGCTTTTGAAACTCAAAAGCTGAGCATCCATTCTTCTTTGCTCAGCTCTCTTTAGGTCCCTCCTTCCCGGAGGCAGTGAACACAGAAGGCCCAGAAAACTGGACGGGAAAGGGGGTGCTGAGAGTGAGAAGGATGCTCTGGGCCCAGCAAACACAGCGATTTATGTTTCAGAAATATCGTCCCAACTTGTCCTAAGAAAGTAGGTGTTGGATATGATGGAGTGAAGCCGGTGGGGCTATGGGAAGAGACGAGAATGATGCTTAGAAGGAAGAAGTTGATGGTACTCACAGAGCACAGAGAGAGGGGGTCACCACATGGCATGTAGGGCCATGGGGGAAGCACCAGGGTGGCCAGGAGGCAAAGAGGAGCAGGAAGAAAGCTGAGAGCCGTTAGTGGGGTTTCCATGGGAAAGGTCAGGCAGGGCAGAGTAAACAGTTTGGGATTGGCTAGTTGGAAGAGTTCCCGTGGTTTCTGGGCTGCAGAGGTTGTCTCTAGTGGCCTGGCACCTGGCCCTGGGATGATTGAGGGCAGGGGCAATACTGGCTTGGTGTGAGAGTTAGATAAGGAGGTCACTGCGTGGGTATGGACTCGGGATTAGTTGGTTTTGTGAATGAAAGGTGTGTTCATGGCAGGCTGTTACCATCTCTAGGAATCAGCCAGTCCTAGAGAGGCAGCCTCTGCCCGGGTCTGTGAGGCTTCCAAATGCTGGAACATCAAAAATATAGAAAATAAGAAAATATAGTTAATATCATTGGCTGTGTAATGAATGGATGCCAAATAGACAAAAACTGTGAATCTAAGAAAACACAGTTAAACACATCCACACTCACGATCCTGAAGGGTTCCCCTTGAAATCTGCTGGGGAAACGGCCATGGCTGTCCTCACCCTTTACTTCCTGGAAGTCTGGGTCTCCATCTATTCCGTTAAGAAGCCCAGCATCACATGCCATCAGTTCCCAAGGTGACCCTTCAGCATTTCCTGCTTTAATGCCTCCGTCTCCTTATTTGATTTTGTAGTAACGTTTAATGAGGTTTCTCTGTCTACAAAGACAAGAGCATTTCCAACAATTGCTAATCTAGCACTAAGTGCAGTAGCAACGCTCGAGTGAGTGGGGTCTCCTTTGATTTCTTTATTTACACACTGCCTGTTTCAACAGATTCCAGTAGGGCACAGGTATCTTCCTGGGGCTGGCCTGGGAGGTTGAGAATTGAATGGCATGGAGGAGAGGGTCTTGCTGCTTAAGACGTAATGCATTTGGCTCAGAAAGTGAGGCTGGTTTTGAAAGTATCAAAAAGTACCTTTAATTTGGGCTGAATGCAGCTAGTTTTTAAATTCAATATTAAATACTACAAAAAAGCATTTTAGAAAAAAATAACTGGTTGGGAATGTATTTTGTGACTTGAGATTTTTCATCAAGGAGGGGCCTTCAGATATAGTTGTACCTAGGTCCCTTGCTGGAAGCAGCTACATGAGCCTTAAACCAAGGATTGCAAACTCAAATACCTGCAGGGCTCAGGCAAGAATGTAAGGGAGAGAGTCAGGCTGGGTGGAAGAAATTTGCTGCTCTCTGCCTACCTTTTGATTCTTGTTTGGATGGGGAGCTGGGTACAGATGAATACTTCTCTACTCTAGGAAAAACAACAAGTGTAAGGTTGCCGAAGCAACTGATAACCCAGACTCCGGGCTGGTGGGACAATAGGGAATGGAGAGGGCTGTGGTGAACTGGAGACCATGTGCCCTAGATGAAAGCGGTGGGGACAGGTCATCTCAGCTCTAGCTAGTCAGTTCCACGTAGGAATACAGGCGCTGACTTTTTCCAAAAGACCACACACTTGGATTTTCACGTGAAACCTTCCAATTTTACAATGAATTACGATAAAAAAAAAAAAGTGGGTGTGCAAAACCAAACCAAAGAACAACAGCAAATTGAAACACATCTCTGCGCCACAACTGGTCTAAAGGCCTCTAGTGTGACCTCACGTTTTCTAGAATTTGCCGGAAGGATTCCTAGGATGTGCTAAAATTCAACCTCTTTAATTTAGGAGAGTTATGTGTGCAGCCTGCTTACAGAGAGGCATCTTCCTCTAGAATACTCCAACTGCTGGTGCGCTCACTACCTAACGAGGTAGAATTCCCATTGTTGACTGGCCAGAGTTATAGTAAATTCTCCTGGGCGCTCAGGCACAGAAACCAAGGCAAGACGAAAGCTGTCTTGTGAAGCCTCAGCGCAGAGTGCACCCAGATGGGCCTCAGGAAGGGCCTGGAGGTTAGGAAATGGAAAGTCACCAGAATCCTCTGTCGCTTTCCCCTGCTCCTTTCCGCACCCTTGCTTTCCTTCTTTGCCCTCTCCAGGGCCTGCTTTTCACCTGGTTCGCTGGTCCCCCCGGCAGGATGTGGTTGCCTCACAGGTTCTGTTCCAGCTTCCCACAGAGACCCACACTCCCTGTCTCAGGGTCTCAAGTCCACATGCCCTGGAGAGAGAATCTGATTGGCTCACCTGGAGTCAGATGTCCAGCCCTGGTCCAATCAGCTATGGCCACGGGGCAAGTTCACACAGAACAAAGATGGCACCTCAACACACTGGGCCAACGGACTGGGTGCATTGTTCTCGTGATGCTCAGAATGGGCAGAATGTCTTCAAGGCTCATGTAAGTGCTTTGCAGAAAGGCTGGAAGTCCAGAGGGTGTCCATCTGATTCTGTTGAGCTAAACTTTGTTTCAGGGTGATTGTCTTCGTCCCACCTCCCATGGGAGCATGGAGGCACCCCTGCCCATCACTGGGGACTCCTCTCGCTGGAGTGTTTGCCTCCTGGCTTGGTATTCGTAGTCCTCCCACCTGGTTCCTGAGCAATGAGTCCCCGGATCCTCCTGTGCCCTGGGCGCTCCCTCAGGAAAAGCTTTCGTTGGTCCGATTTTTCTTGAGATGCGCCAAGAGATCCCAACCCAGCCCCCTGGGACAGTTGCAAAGATCGTAACATTCCTGAGAACTCAGAGCTTTCACCACAAGATGAAAGCAGCTTCGAGAAACCCGCTCGCTCCGTGTCTGGAGCCCCGTGGAGCTAGGCAGGGGCAGCTGGCCTCCCCTGCGAGATGCCGAGATGGAAACATCCATCTGTAGTCACGAAGAAGCTTGGCAGACAAATGACCCCCTGGGGGAGGCCGCCTCTGACCCCTTCCTCCCCAGGCAGGATTAAACCCTTTCGCCTCTGTGCTTCTTGAGCACTGCGTCTATCTTCTTAGGACGGCTGTGTCCCTGTTGTAGCCTGGCCATTCGTGATGAAAAGAACCAGAGTTCACGTTTATGGAGCATTCGCTATGTGCCTGGCACCCATTTAGGTCCCTCACAAGGAGCAGTTGGTTACTTATCCACCATGTGTTAATCAAATAATAATAATGATGATGGTGATGGTAATGGCTTTATATTGAGCAAGGCTCTAGGCACGTGTACATCTCATCGTCCATCCTCATAGTAACCTCCTGAGGTTGTAGTATTATTACCTCCATTCTAGAGCCATAGAAAGATAATAGAACCCGTTCAAGGTCACCCAGCCAAGAAATGGTGGGGCTGGGATTTGAACCTGGGTCTGACGTTGGCATTTGCACTTGGCACGGCCGTCTCCTACAACTTTGTACTCGTCCTCGTTTCTGCGGGTCGTAGCCCACGTGAGGAGCTTGAGAGAAAGAAGGGATGGAGGGAAGGAGCCAGAAACCAAAAGTAACCTTGGGAAGAAGGTCAAAGTCAAAACCTTGTCGGTGACCCCGGGGGGAGAGCTCGTTTGGGAAAAGTCTGAAGTGAACTTAGACCAGGCCGTGTCCACTCTGCTCAGCCGGCTTAGACCTGAAAGCAGCGGATGTTTCCTCCAGGTGTTTGCTTCTAAGTGGTTACTTTTGCCTGACAGCCAAGCGAGCGGACACTCTGCCAGGGGCATCTCTGTACCCGTCACCCCCAAAGGACCTGGGGAGATGCTCCTTTATCCCTTCAGGGGGCACGATGGAATTACGTTTTGGGTTAAGTGCATTTCCCCCTCTCCTGGGGCCTGGGAGTGTGCTTACAAATCTCTTCCTACTTTAATTTTATTTAATTAATTTAATTATTTTTGGCCGCACCACATGGCACGCAGGATCTTAGTTCGCCGACCAGGGATGGAACCCGTGCCCCCTGCAGTGGAAGCGCAGATTCTTAACCACTGGGCTGCCAGGGAAGTCCCTCTTCCTACTTTTTTTTTTTTCCTTCTTTTTGTTTTGCAGTATGTGGGCCTCTCACTGTTGTGGCCTCTCCCGCTGCGGAGCACAGGCTCCGGACGCGCAGGCTCAGCGGCCATGGCTCACGGGCCCAGCCGCTCCACGGCATGTGGGATCCTCCTGGACCGGGGCACGAACCCGCATCCCCTGCGTCGGCAGGCGGACTCTCAACCACTGCGCCACCAGGGAAGCCCTCTTTCTTTCCCTTTTTACTTTATTTCCCTCTTACAGGGGTGTTTTGAACACTAGTGAAAGGAGATGTACTTGAGAGTGGATATGTCTGAGGGAAAAATAACATCTTTCAACAAGTCAAGATGAAAAGGTGGCCCTGAAAGGACATATTCTGGTTGAAGTTGTCACAGCCACTGACTGTGGGTTGGATGGAACTAGTGTCTAATGCTGGGGAGCAATTAGCACGTTTACCTGGGTGCTGTCTTAGGCTGCCGTTGTCAGCCTTCATCACTGAGTTTTAAGTCCTCTGGTTGTGTGTGCTTTTCTTTACACCCGCGTTTGAATTTCTCATCGCTTGGGTGTCACAGAAGCAATGCTGGGTCAGTCGGTTCATTCACGTCCCGGCACCTGTCATCCCGCCCCAAAGATCTTGCTGAAACTGAAGAATGATTAGTTTTTGCTGCAGGGAGGTGGAGGCTAGCTTCAGGAGCTGCTGCTCTTTTCTCTCTGATAGCCATGCCAGGAAACAGGGAGGTAGTTTGGAAATCACAGTAGCACTTTTTTAAAAGGAGTGTGTCAATCCACAGGATTCATATATTTTTAATACAGCCTCAGTGGAGGAAATGCAAAAGCATCAGCTGCACTTTGAGGAAGGTCAGGTCTGTGGGTATGCTGCAAAGCTTATTCTGAAGGTTTGATCGCCAGTGAGGTTGGAAGGTAAAAGCTTGGACTTAGGGATGAGTTTGGCAAACTACAACCTGTGAGCCTATTCCGACCCCCAGCCTGTTTTTGTAAATAAAGTTTAATGGGAACACAACAATGCCCATTCATTTACATATTATTTGCAGCTGCCTTTAGAGCTACCATCTCCCGTCCCCTCGCTGCCATTATACCCTTTCCAAGAGTGAAAATGAAAATCAAGGCAACTAGATCATGCAGCTGGTTCCTGGCTATTGAGAGCTGCTCATTTACCTTTGCTTTACCTTTTTGGGGCGATGTTTTGGGGGGATTTCTGCATCTTGGCAGCAGTTCTGACAAGTGGGCCCTGGGGGCAAAAGTTGGAGATCTTTGTCATCATCACGCCTGGGACTGATTAGAAACTGCAGTTCTGGTAGGTAAAACAATGGTCAAAGAGCAGGAATTTCACATGCTTCAACCTTATACTTGTGCATTTTATACCTGGAGGCTCTCTGTTTTTGCTTTAAAGGTCAGTGGAGGGAGAATAAACAGCCAAGCTGGCTTTTCTTTGCACGCTTTAATCTCTGCTCCTGCTTCTCTACACATACAGAGGTTCTGCATTCCTGGGTGTGACATCTGCCACAAGTGTGACGCTGGCAGAGCCCAGTGGGTAGAAGCTGTGCATGTGGAGGATGCTCTGGGCGCCTGAGCCGTGCTGCCAGGCGCTGGATCTGCTTTCCTTCTTTTTTTTTTTTTTTGCAGTACGCGGGCCTCTCACTGCTGTGGCCTCTCCCACTGCGGAGCACAGGCTCCGGACGCGCAGGCCCAGCGGCCATGGCTCACGGGCCCAGCCGCTCCGCGGCATGTGGGATCTTCCCAGACCGGGGCACAAACCCGTGTCCCCTGCATCGGCAGGCGGACTCTCAACCACTGCGCCACCAGGGAAGCCCTGGATCTGCTTTCTTGGATGGTGTGCTAGGCTGAGTAATGTCCCCTCCCCTCCCAAGATGATCCTAATTTCTGGAACCTGTGAATGTGACTTTATATGTCAAAGATTTTACAGAGGTGATTAAGTCCAGGCTCTTGGGATGGGAAGGTTATCCTAGATTACCTGGGTGGGCCCTAAATGCCATCACAATGTCCTTATCGAGGAGGAGGCAGAGAGAGATTTAACAGGAAGACAGGAGAGAAGGCCTGTGACCTCAGAGGCAGAGACTGGCGTGATGTGGCCACAAGCCAAGGAACGCCCCACCCACCTAAAGTTGGAAGAGACAGGAACAGATTTTCCCCAAGAGCCCCTGGAGGAAGTGTGGCCCTGCTGACACCTTGATTTTGGCGCAATGATGCTGATTTGGGCTTTTGGCCTCCAGCATTAAGAGAACAAATGTGTGTTATTTAAGCCACCATTTGTGGCTTGAACCAACCATTTGTTGGTTTGTTATTTAAGCAGCCATAGGACACTAATACTACAGTTTTCCAACTGTGCACGTTTTTGCCATTTTTCCCTTTTTAGTTGCTCAGGAAATGTTTATTGAGAGCCTCTTGTGTGCTAGGCCCTATTCAAGGGACTGTGTACGAAACAGGCACAGTTCCTGCCCCATGGGATGTCGCGCCCCGTGGGTGGAGCAGACAATCAACAAATGAATGAGATGCTTTCATTTAGTGTAAATGCCATGTTCCAGGCACTCCTGCTACATAAGAAATTACCCCCAAACTAAGTGTCTTATTATAACCATTTTCTTACAGTCCCGGGTTCTGCAGGTTGGAATTTGACCAGAGCACAGTGGGGTTGACTATTTCTGCCCCACAGTGCCTGGGGCCTCAGCTGGAAGTCTGCAAAGTTGGGGGTGACTTGATGGCTGGGGGCAGGAATCACTGACAACTCTGTCACTCACATGTCTGTCCTCCCCCCGCCGCCCCAGTGCTCCCGGCTGGAGTGACCTGAAGACTAGGACTGCTGGTCAGAGTATCTTCAGTAGCCCCTGCATGTGATTGGGTTTCCTTACAGTATGGTGGCCTCTGGGCTCCACGTTGGAGGCAACCTGCATGGCCTTTTAGGACCCTGCTTCCAAAGTCACACAGCGTCACTTGTGCCGTACTCTACTGGTCAAAGCCCTCACAAGCTTACGCAGATTGAAGGGGCGGGGACATAGGCCTAACCTCTTGGTGGAAGGAATGACAAGATTACATTGTAGAAGAGCGTGCCAGACGGGAGATGTGTTGCCGCCATCTTTGGGAGATGCCGTGAAGATGATGAGACAGGATAACGGGAATGAGAGTAACGGAGATGTGGGGGTCAGTGCTAAGATGCTCAGCCAAGGCCTCTCTGAAAGGTGACATTGAAGCTGAATTCTGAATGGGAAGGAGCCAGCCTTGGCAAAATCCATGGGGAAGACCTGTCCAGGCTGGGGGAGATATTTGTATCTTTACAAACGTGTGGTCCAGCGTTGACCACTCAGCAAGAACACCATCCATTCGGAAAGGATGCCAACCGTGCGTTATGAGGATGACTGTGCCCGTGATGTCCCAGGCGGAGAGAAGACCAAGGGCAAAGTCCCTGGGGTGGGAGTGAGCTTAGCTTCCCCATCACTCTGTCTTACAGCCCTGTCATCCTATCGTATTGTCTTTGCATTTATCCATTTTCTGAAAGAACCTCATTTGTCCACTTGTTGATGCTTTATCTCTTCCCACTAGATGAGAATGAGGATGTTGTCTGACTTGGAAACCTGCATTCTCAGTGTTCTATTGGAGCCCCTGGCATACAATAGGTGTCTGGTAAAAATTAGTTAAGGAAATGATGCATTTCATAGTGGGCCCACCTCCTGGCCACAGGGCTGCCTGGCATAGAGTTTCTCGTTAGTTTTGACCTGTGGTAGCTTCAGTAATGGTCACCAGATTAAGTAATTAGAAAAAAGAAGAATGTTGTCAATCTCCTGGACACTGGAAACCTGTCACTGGGTCGAGCTGGAACCCAGGAACAATGCTATTCACACGGGCCATTGGTCTTTTTTTTTTTTAATTTATTTAATTTATTTATTTTTGGCTGCATTGGGTCTTCGTTGTTGCGCGCGGGCTTTCTCTAGTTGCAGCAAGCGGGGCCTACTCTTCGTTGCGGTGCGTGGGCTTCTTATTGCCGTGGCTTCTCTTGTTGCAGAGCACGGGCTCTATGCACGCGGGCTCAGTAGTTGTGGCTCACGGGCTCTAGAGCGCAGGCTCAGTAGTTGTGGCGCATGGGCTTAGTTGCTCCGTGGCATGTGGGATCTTTCTGGACCAGAGCTCGAAGCCGTGTCCCCTGCATTGTCAGGTGGGTTCTTAACCACTCCGCCACCAGGGAAGCCCTGGTCTTTTTTTTTTAATAGAAGCCTTTAATCGTGTGGACAATACAATCAGGTTTCTTTAAAAAAATGTGTGTGTGTATATATATATATATATATATATATATATATATATATATATATATACACATATATATATATATATATATATATATATATATATATATATTTGGTTGCGCTGGGTCTCAGTTGCAGTGGCCCGGCTCCTTAGTTGTGGCATGTGGCTCCTTAGTTGCGGCATGCATGTGGGATCTAGTTCCCTGACCAGAGATTGAACCTGGGCCCCCCGCATTGGGAGTGAGGAGTCTTATCCACTGCGCCACCAGGGAAGTCCCTCTGGCCATTGGTTTTTTAAATGAAATTCTCTTTCCTTGGTTTGAAAAATTCGCTGAGAATGGGAGGTAGAGGAGCCTAAGGAGCCCTTCATCCATGGTGTCTGTCATGAATCCCCCAGGACTTGTCAACAGAGGCATCGCACCCATTACTTACACACAGAAATAAAGATAAATGTGCCTGGATAATAGCCCTGGGAAGGGATAAATCTTGCTTGTTTATGGGGGAAGGCAGCACACGGAGGCTTGTCACTTTGATGATTCAGGTTCGTTTAGATTTATGAGGACACGTATACCGGTAGGAGCTGAGATTTAGAATCCAAAGGTTATGAGAGAGGATGGATGTGTCTGGCCATCCTTATGGCTTCGGGTCGAGCTCCCTGTGGCATCTTCCGGTCAGTTCTTGATGAATCCTGTCAACCCAGGGGAGACCGTCTCTTCACTCGGTTGCACACTCAGCAGCCACTGCCCTAGGGGAGGGCTTCTCATAACCACAGAAATTACACTTTCCTTTTGAATGAGCCGTGTTTGCAGGCTAAGTTGGAAGAAGCCGCTGATAATCATAGAAGACATTGTGCCAACCAGGATGGAGCTAGGACAGAGAGATCAGTGTTGGTGTTGGTGTCCCGGGATCTATTTCTTTTGGTCACTTTGCCATCATGCATTTATTTACATGTTTGGTCAACGTTTTTTGAGCTCCAGCTCTGTGCAAGCCTTAGGCGAGATTCTGTGGTTTTCTCAGAGTGAGTCTTGGTCGCTGGAGTGTATCATTACGTGAATCAGTTCCAGTGTTTCCCAAGCTGCTGTTACTTCCTGATGACCTTGTCACCATATACCAACGCTACTATGACTTCTTAATATTTATCTTGAAATTGACCCACTTTTTAAAAATTAAAATGAAAAAAATATATTTATTTATTTATTTTTGGCTGTGTTGGGTCTTTGTTGCTGCGCGCGGGCTTTCTCTAGTTGTGGTGAGCGGGGGGCTCCTCTTCGTTGTGGTGTGCGGGCTTCCTATTGCGGTGGCTTCTCTTGTTGCGGGGCACGGGCTCTAGGCACGCGGGCTCAGTAGTTGTAGCACGTGGGCTTCAGTAGTTGTGGCGCATGGGTTTAATTGCCCCATGGCATGTGGGATCCTCCCAGACCAGGGCTAGAACCTGTGTTCCCTGCCTTGGCAGGCGGATTCCCAACCACTGCGCCACAAGGGAAGTCCCAACCCACTTGTTTTTAAACTTAAGTGCCAAGCTTAGCTTTGTCCCAAGTTGTACATCTTACTGCTTTGTTCATCCTGGTTTGTTGTGCTAGTTATATTTCTTCCTCACTCATATTAAAATAAATAAAATAAATATATGTGTTAAAAATTTCCCTTGTCCACCACCTAAAATAATACTATGTCCTACCCACTCACCTTCCCTACCATTGTGGTTTGCATACCTCACTTCGAGAAGTAAAATGTTTGCTTTGGCGAATATCTTATTTCCTACTTTGGCGGCCCTGTGAAATTTGCAACTTCTACCTGTTGGCTCCTATGATGGTTAATTTTATGTGTCAACTTGACTGGGGCAAAGGGATTTCCAAAGCTGGTAAAACGTGATTTCTGGGTGTGTCTATGAGGATGTTTCTGGAAGAGATGAACATAACACTTGAATAGGTGAGCTGAGTAAGGAAAATCTCCATCGCCAATAAGGGTGGGCATCATCCAGTCTGTTGACGGCCTGAATAGGACAAAAGGCAGAGGAAGGGTGAATTTGCTCTCTCTGCTTGAGTTGGGACACCTGTCTTTTCCGGCCCTCGGATATCGGTGCTTCTGGTTCTCAGGACTGGAACTACACCGTTAACTTTCCTGGGCCTCCAGCTTGCAGGTGGCAGATCATGGTCTCCATAATCACGTGAGCCAATCCCTCAGATAAATCCTTCTGTGTATCTAGATATCTCCGCTTGGCTCTGCTTTTCTGGAGAACCCTGACGAAATACATCAGCCCAGAAAGAGGTTTCTGGCCCAGGTGTTTTAGGGGCAAAGATAGATCCTGCCTTACGTTCTGTGACTGTTTTCATTGCCCACTTTTTTCTTTCTTTCCTGCAAAATGATATAAGAAAGATTTTCTCAGATCACTGTTGACTGACTTCCAGAAAATTCACAGTGAGTTACCCAGAGTGACAGGTCCTTTTTCATGGACCTGAAATGCACTATTATATTTCTCTTGCTTCTATACTAGTGCTTAGAATGGGACTGTGTACCAGCTGGTCTTAGCTGCTCTAATATCATTGTCTGACTTAAAGGTCTGGTCCATTAAATTGGACTTCAGTGGTCAGCTGAAAGATAGAGAGTAATGCTGCTCATTTTGTTGGTGGAGAAGCAAACTCATATACACCATGACCATATTTCCTCGACTCCAAATCGGGATGTATGATCTAAATTTATTAATATGCAATGCCTCACGAGTGTAGAGAAATCAAATTGTTATTAGCTATGCAGTTAATCAGTGGATTTTGTTGAAAGAATGACGTTGCACAAACATGTAATGATTTCAGAATATCTGAGTTGTACGGAGGCTGAATGGGAGATTTCTCAAACCAGAGGAAGGCCAGGAAGGAGGGTTGTATGTACTCCCGGACACTGGAATTTGCTTGCGTAATCCATGGCCCTTATTTCTCCTAAGCCAAAGATGCAAAATGATGCCCCCTTGGGCTGAATCTGACCAATAGATATATTTTGTTTTGCTTATGGAATGTCTGAAAAAGAACATAGGTGCCCACTTAAACAAAAACTAGAGCATTGCTCATAAATATCTGAAGTTTTGGTCTGTCCTGAAACAGAGGAAGCTCTGAAAACACTGGCCCTGCAATCTCACTTGGAAACAGACTCCTGGAGTGGCATTGACTAGTCCACACCCCTTTGGACAAGGCATGGGCTCACACTTTGCTGCAGTCACCAGCACCCCGTCTTGTCTTTTGCACTGAGGCTGTCATTTACCATTCATAATTCTCCTTGAACCATAGTTTTTCTTAAAGGAGCCTTTCCTTAAAGGATTTCTCTGTTTCTCAGACTCTGTCAAAAACGAGAGGTAATTCCAGAGAGCTGTGTGTTTCGAGAACAATAAGAGAGAACATTTTAGTAGAAGTAAAGATCATTCTTATGTATTTAATATGCAAGCAAGTGCATTGGCTGTCTCTGTTCTTTCACTGTTGCTGTCTGATTCCTGCAGGCATTTGACTTTCTGACCCTTGGATTCAGCTAAGGGGTCAGGGAGGGACTCTAGCAGGCTGACAGTCGATTGGGAAGACCCTTGCAGAGCCTGGTGCCCCCAGATGCAATAAACTGGCCTCCTGGGCACCTTAGGGATGGAGTGGATTGGAGTCTGTTTCATCCTTAATGAATGAAATTGAATAGCTCACAGCAGGGGAAGCTTTTACCCAGCAGTTTTCCACTTAGAACCACCCTCTCCTCTCCTCAACCAGACAACCGAGTTTACTTTTGTGTATTATCCTGTGGAATTGAGGGTGGCGATTTTATATCTGTGGGGACACTGATCCCCCCAGTTTGAGGTCAGATTTTCCTTATATCATGTCTCCGTACCCTCCAGACATGGAAGGCAGCACAGAGTGGAATGAAAACTTAATGTAAGCGGGTCCTTTCTTGCTGGATGGTGTAGGGAGGTGGATAAAAGCAAACTGCTTGTGATATTGTGCAAAGCTGTTTAATCTTTGTGGGCCTAAGTTTCCTCATTTGTACAGTAGGCCTAATAATAACAACACTTATCCTTGTAAGGGTGCTGTGATCAGTGATAAGCTCTTATGTGTAAAGTTCTTAGGACCTGGCACGGAGCAAGGACCATCTGTGTTTGTTCACGGCGATATTTCCAACACACAGAGTAGTTTTGTTCCGTGGTGTAACTTCAGCACCTAGAACAGTTCCCGGCCCTTAGTTGTTGTCCAATGAACAGTTATTGCAAGAAAGAATGAATGGATGGTTTCAGGATGATTTTTGCAGTCAGTGTGCATCTGAGATATGGGTACAAAGACACAGTCTGCAAACCAGAAGCCAGACATGCGGTGTGACCAAGGATTTTAGTGTCCCTGCCAGGTGTGAGAGGTGGCTTGGGACATGTAATCTGGATGTGAAACCCTGGTATTTGTGAGTTTGTTAATGGTTTATGGTGGGATGGGACCAGATGTGGAAAGACACAACCATCTCAGGGAATTGCGGGGTAAGTTTGCCTTCATGGCCCTGGGTGCAGCTGTTGGGGAAACCTTCGGGCTCATGTATTAGTTTCCTATTCGTGCTGTCAAAAATTACTGCAAACTTAGTGGCCCAACATAACACAGATTTATCATCTTCTAGTCTGGAGGTCAGAAGTCTGAAATGGTCTGAAGGGCTAGAATCAGCATGTTAGCAGGACAGTGTTCCACCTGGAGGATCCGGGGGAGAATCTGTTTCCCTGCCTTTTCCAGCTCCTAGAGGCGCCTGCATTTTCTTTGGCTTGTGGCTCATTCTTTCATCTTCAAAGTGCATCACTCCAGCCTCTGCTTCCATCGTCACATCTCCTCTCTGACTCTGACCCTCCTGCCCCTCTCTTATAAGGACCCTTGGGATTACGTGGGGCCACCTGGATAACCCAGGATGATCTCTCCATCTCAAAATCCTGAACTTAAAAAAAATGAATTTATTTCATTTTCAAATTGTTTATTTGTAGTTTATAGAAATACAATTAGTATCTATCTATCTATCTATCTATCTATCTATCTATCTATCTATCTATCTATCTTTGGCTGCATTGGGTCTTCGTTGCTACACAGGCTTTCTCTAGTTACAGTGAGCGGGGGCTACTCTTTGTTGTGGTGCATGGGCTTCTCATTGCAGTGGCTTCTCTTGTTGTGGAGCATGGGCTCTAGGCATGTGGGCTTCAGTAGTTGTGGTGCATGGGCTCAGTAGTTGTGGCTTGCAGGCTCTAGAGCACAGGCTCAGTAGTTGTGGTGCACGGGCTTAGTTGCTCTGGCATGTGGGATCTTCCCGGACCAGGGCTCGAACCTGTGTCCCCTGCATTGGCAGGTGGATCCTCAACCGCTGTGCTGCCAGGGAAGTCCCTCAAAATCCTGAACTTTAACCACCTCTGCAAAGTCACTTTTATCATGTAAGGTAACTTTACAGGTTCTGGGGATTAGGACGAGGACATTTTGGGGGGCCATTATTCTGCAAGCTGTAGCTAGGTAGGGTCCTGGGGCATCAGAGGGGGTAGGGGTAGGATACTCTGGTGGAGCTGCAGCCAGGAGGGGCCCAGACAAAGCGAGGTGGCAGCTGCGTCTCCAGGCCCAGGAGCTGGGTCTGCCTTTACAAATGCTGGGAGGGCTTCATCCATGCTCATTCATTCCCGATGCACTAGAACTGAGGTTGGCAAACTATGACCTGGTGATTTTTCTTCTTTGGCTTAGTTGGGGCTGAAAGTCGGGGTTGACATGTGGGTTTGAGTGGGGGGGGGGTTGGGCCTTTTCCTCTGTAAAATTGTAGAAAAAAGTCACCCAATTTTTCTTCTGGTGCTTCTGTGATTTCTTCTTATTTGATATTTGGAATGTATTTTAGCATAAGTGTGAATTAGGGCTCCATAGCCACATCCAATAGCTTCTCAGTTGTCTCAACATGAATTATCAAATAATTCAGCCTTTTCTGACTGTTGTGAAGCAAAGTCATTTAAGTTGAAGTTAAATATGTTATCTGGCACTTTGGAATGGGCTCCCCAGTAAGACCCACACTGATGATACTGGACGTAGGGATGGGCACTCTGCAAACTCAGGGGCCTGGGGGCCAGGCAGGAAATGCACATGGTGAAGCAGTTCCATATTTTCATGTTCAACATCTGGGAAGATTCTTCCCATTCATAAAGAAACATGCTTTCTCTCCATCTTTGGGACCACGAGAAGGGCTGAATCATGGCGACCCCAAGGTCCAGTGGCTCAAACAAGATAGATATTTTTTTCTTTCTCATTTCACCATCCTGATGTGGGCAGGAGGTCCCAGGTAGACATTTGCCGTAACCTCTGACATCATCCTGGGATGCAGGGGTTTCTGTCTCTTTGCTCTGGCCCCCCCCCCCCAGGGTGGTGTCTGCATCTCATGGTGGAGGTTGTCTTATCCCCATGGCTCATCCCATGTTGGGAAGGGAAAAGAGACAGGAAGTGGAGGGTGGGACATTTCGTTTTCAAAGGATATGACCTGGGAATTGCACACATCTCTTTAGCTCATGTCCTAGAGCCTGGACCTGAGTCATGTGGGCACAGTTGGCTGCTGGGAGCCTGGAAAAGGTAATATCTAGCCTTGGGCACAGCTCAAGCTTGGTGTGTGGGGGAGTTTCTATTATCAGGAGTAAGAAGGCAAGAAAGGATACTGGAGTTAGCCATTTTCTGCCACATCAGCCCCGTTTTTTGCTTTTACTTCTGATAGGCACATGGTTATAGAGGGCTGTTTCTCTACTGTAAGGAGAGTAACAGCGCAGTAACAGTAACAGGTGGGGTGATCATCGGTAACTGAAACTTGCACTTATGGTTGGGAAGACAGCAGGGAGTGGTGGGGACGGCGGCTCCTTGGAGAGCTTGTGCAAGGAGAGCAGCTGCGAACCAGCGATTGCAGCGTAGTGCCCTGCGGGAATGCAAGCTGAGAGTCAATAGACTTGATTTTGTAAGAGAAGCCAGAAATCAGATTTTTTTTAAGTGAGAAATTTTTTGACTTTTAAATGTTGGCTCAATTTAAGAAGTGCTGTGTGGCCAATCAATATAGGTGTGCAAGGCACATTTGGCCTGCGGACCTCCAATTTATGACTTCTGTCCTAACTATGTCAAGTTGTGACCATGTTATCTTCTGACTGGCAGAGCTTGAGGATACATTATCAGCTTCATAAATGAGGAAGTTGAGACTCAACTTTTATACGCTGATGATGGCAGTGCTGGTTCACTTCCTCTGGAGGGCAATTTGACATTGTCTATCAAAATTGCAAACGCATACACTCTTTGACCCATCCATTCCATTTCTGGGAACATATTCAGAGAGATTGTACATGTGCAAATTAACCTATGCATGATGTTGTTCACTGCGGCCCTGCAGTAGCAAAAGGCTGGAAGTAACCTGAACGTCCATCAAGAGGGGACTTGTTAAATACATTTTGGTGCCTTCATACAATGGAGCAATATGCAGCTATAAAAAAGAATGAAAACACTCTCTATATCGGCTGTAACCCTAGGTGAAAAACAAAACAAAACTAGATGCAGAACACAGGGTATAGTATGCAACTATTTGTGTTAAAAAAAGGGAAAAGAATATAGATATGTGTGTGTGTGTGTGTGCGCGTGTGTGCTTTTGTATGCATAAAATATTTTTGGAAGGTTCATAAGAAACTGATAAGATTGGTTGCTTCTGAAGATTCAAGCGGCTGAAAGAAGGTGGCAAAAGTGATATTTTGCTTGAGATTCTCATACCATTTGAAGTTGAACCATGTAAATAATCTACCTATAAAATAAGATTACAAAACAAGAAAGATCAGTGAAGCTCAGAGAGGGCAGGTGTTTCCCGAGTGTCACAAAGCAGTTTGGAGCCAGGATCAGCATCCATTTCTGCATCTCCCAGCACTGCGTTTTGTTTCCTTGGCAATCTTCCCACGCTGCTGGTTTTTGCCTTTAGAGATGGTTCAGAAGAATTTCTCTACCTTATTAACTAGCAAGTTGGAATATATTTTACCAGCTGATATAGTTAATTTGGTTCTTTGCCAGAGCTGCTGTTTTCCTCTGCCTTAATAATCACAGCCCTGAGGCAAGACCCTCTTCTGCAGGATCTCGGGCTCCAAGAGCCACCTCTGATTCTATCTACCGTTACTTTGCAGTTCGCTGAGCACACCTGGGCCAGTTCCCATGCGTTGGCTTCATCACCTGGGCGTTGGTAACCTTGGCAACTGAGGCAGGGGCCAGGGGTCCTCTGAGTATTGTTAGAGTCCCGGTAACTTGGAGAGTCCTTGCTGCTTCACCTCCCTCCAGTGGCACCAGGAAAAATAATGATTTCTTGGCTTCAGAAAGCAGAGTGACAAATGTGGGGCCTTTGTGGAGTGAAACAGGCAGCCTTTCTGTTTCCCTGGCAGAGATGCTGTTTAAATGACAGTTTTCTTGAAGATGAGAGAGATGTTTGGAGCCACACTGGGACTGGAGCCTGGTAATTAGCTCTTTACCTGTGTCCTGAGGATTTTCAGCACAGTCCCTTGTCAAGAGAGCTTGGCAGGGGATATACGGTGTTGTGACCCAAAGATGAATTAGAACTTTCTCCTTGTTGAAACAAAATGAGAAATCCGGGTGTCCAGGGATTGTACTGTCACCTTAAATCTCCCTAGTCCCGTAGGATTGTAGTGTGGGGTGTGAATGATCACTTAGATTGTATGTGTTAGGTATAGTATAGGTTGGCTGCTGATAACTGAGGCCTTAAATAATAGTTTAAGGAAGATAGAGTGTATTTCTCTCTCATCTGAAAGGGCATAAATAAGCCTCCAGAGCTGGTACAGCAGCTCCACCGCCAAACCCTCAGGGCAAGTTCCTTCCAGCTCACTGCCATTCCTAAGGAGTGGGTCTCTCTTCTTGGTGCAAGATAGAGCCCCGGCCATCCCTTCCACGGTCCTGGTAGCAGGAAATGGTCAAGGGCAAGCAAGTACACGTCCTTGCTCCTTACAATGACTTTTAAAGAAGTTGCTTGCAAAACCTCCCTAATGTCCTACTTCCAGAACTTAGTTATGTCAGCTTGGCTTCCCCATCCCCACCCCGAGAGCAGATCCTGAAATAAAGGCTTATGTTCAGGTGATTTATTTTGCGACCGGATCCAACGGAAGTTGTGATGGGCTAACTGGGGAGAGGAGGCAGGGAAGGAGAGAAAACCAATTCAAGGGTGCATATTGAGTTGGTTACCACTGTTGGCAACTGGGGTTCCGTCCAGGAGTAGTGGGAAGGACACCTCGAGATTGTTTGCCCAAGATGGGATAGAGGGGAGTATTTGCCCACAGGCTGCAGTACCCCATGGTCAAGGGTTGCTCTCTGCTCATTAATTCCCTTGCATTTGAATTATTTACATGCACAGAATGGCTGGAAAGAATCTCTGCAGAGACGTTGGTGTGCAGATCCTGTGGCTGCAACAATGGCCAGAACCAAAAAGATGGGTGGAAAGGATGCAAGATGGAGCATTAGTTATACAGCCTCACTCAGCTACAAAGGCATCTGGGAAATGTAGTTTTTATTCACGGTGGCCCTGAGCCCAGCAAAACAACAACAACGACGACAGGAACAGACAAAAAAACCAACCAAACAAAAACAAAGAAACCAAGCCAGGGGGTTTGGTGGTTGTTGAAAGGATATTGGAACACAAATGGTAGAATCTGGCACACCATAATCTTTATTTGTTCTCAAATTAGGGATTTGTCAGTCTCAATGATCTGGAACTCAGCTGAGGATATATAAAAGGCCTCTGAGTGGCCAAGGTAGCCATCAAAGTCCATGTACTGGAGCACATATTCAAGGATGGCCTCTAAGAACCCATATGAAGCCTATTGCCTGTTGCTTTGGACACAGTTCTAACAAGCATAGTGGTCTGTCTTCCCCATGGAAGCAGATGGACATGGGGGCATTGCTAAGGGTCTGTCCACAGATGGAACCCTAACATTTTCTCCCAACTCCGGTCTGTCTTTTATAGACTTCCAGAGTGACTTATACAAATGCAGAGGTCACTTGCTCCTTAGAAGCTTCTCAGTGCCCTTGGGAGCTGGTCCTCGTCTCTCTAGTCTCTTGCCTGTCTGCCTTGGAGCCACACTCCAGGCAGAATTTCACTCTTCTAACGCCCTCTGCACATGATGTTTCCTCTTATCCAGAGTCTTCTCCCCCTCCTTGCCCCGGCCTAGCCACTCCTGGTCATCCTTCAGTTTTTTGCTGAACATTACATTGGCTAGGCTCTCCCACCAGAGGCTCTCGTGGCAAATACTGTATCGATATTTCCTGTTCGATGGTCTTTCCACTGTGTGACTGTGTGCTCGGTGAGGGCAGGGATGGAGCTGTGTCCATCCTGATCGTTGCTCTGTTTCTAGGACCTGGCACACAGTTGGTGCCAATAAGTCTTTGTGGGATGGATGGATGGAAGCACTCTGTATCTCTGATCCCAGGTAACTTCTTTCTAGTGTGTGCCCTTGGTTCCTGGGTGACAGAGGATGCAGAGTACATGCCAAGCCTCTCCCACTGCTGGGGCGCAGTTCTGAGCTCATGCCTGATTCCAGGGGAGGGGGGCAGTGAAAGATCAGCAGTGTGGCTCTCCTTTACTACTTATTTATTTATTTATTGGCCATGTGGCGTGGCTTGTGGGATCTTAGTTCCCTGACCAGGGATTGAACCTGCGCCCTCTGCAGTGAAAGTGCCAAAGTCCTAACCACTCGACTGCCAGGGACTTCCCAGAGTGGCTCTCCTTTAGAACGACTCCTAATTTCTACTACTCAAGGCTCATCACAGAGATCTCCAAAAAAGGGAGCTCCATGAATGAATCAATCATCCAACAGGTTAGCCCTACTCAAAGTGGGACACTGCCTCCTGCTGGATGTTGGATGTACTGGAGGCCGAGGCACCTTGGCAAGAGCTGGTTATCTTTTCAATTTTTACTGCCACCGCTTTACTTTCAATTAAAAATATGCACAAACTTAAGCTATTTCCCCCAAAACATAAAACAAACTCGATGGATATAAAAAACTAAACTATGGCTTCCCTGGTGGTGTGGTGGTTGAGAATCCGCCGCCAATGCAGGGGACATGGGTTCGAGCCCTGGTCCGGGAAGATCCCACATGCCGTGGAGCAACTAAGCCTGTGCACCACAACTACTGAGCCTGCACTCTAGAGCCTGTGAGCCACAACTACTGAGGCCGGGTGCCTAGAGCCCGTGCTCCGCAACAAGAGAAGCCACCGTAATGAGAAGCCAGTGCACCACAACGAAGGGTAGCCCCTGCTCGCTGCACCTAGAGAAAGCCCGCGCACAGCAACGAAGACCCAGCACAGCCAAAAATAAATAAAAATAAATTTTAAAAAAAACTAGTTCTCCTAAAAATTCTTAGAAAGCACTCTTCCTCCCAACCTTGATTTTCAAACTCATATTGAAAATTTAGAGCATACAGAAAAATATAAAGAACTGAAATAAAAACCATATGGGAAAAGATGGCAGTAATTTACTTTCTCCCAATCTTTTTACAGTGCATACTAACATGCCTGTAAACACACACACACACACACACACACACCCCACTTAAGTGATTACCCTAAATGTAAAGATTTATATCTTGATTTTTTTTCACTTTACATGAGCTTTTGAGCATGTTCTTATGTCTTTTTTTTTTAGACTTTTAAATGAAGTTTTATTTTCTCTATATCATTTATTATTACTTTTTCATAAAATTCACTTTGGTGAAACTTATTTTTCTCTTATGTCTTTAAATAGTCTTTAAGAATGAATTTTGAAGATGGCATAGCACTTCAATGCAAGGGCACACATTTTTTTTTTCTTTTTTTTTGCGGTACATGGGCCTCTCACTGTTGTGGCCTCTCCCGCTGCGGAGCACAGGCTCTGGACGCACAGGCTCAGCGACCATGGCTCACGGGCCCAGCTGCTCTGTGACATGCGGGATCTTCCCGGACCGGGACATGAACCCATGTCCCATGCATCGGCAGGCGGACTCTCAACCACTGCGCCACCAGGGAAGCCCAGGGCACACCTTTTAGAGTGTAATCAAGCACCTATAATTTTGAGCAGTTAGATTATTGTGATTTTTCACTGCCATGCCTTTATTGCAATGAATTGATTTTTCTTGTATCTCTGGTTATTTCTTTTTTTGATTATTTCTTATAGATTCTCAGGAATATAATTCCTGGGTTAGGGGTATGATTATTTTTCAGTCTTTCAATTCATGTTGCTAAATTAGTTTTTAGATAGATTATCTGTTGACATCCCACCAATGATATCTGAGGGTCTTTTGTTTGTATTGTTTTTATTTTACTGCACCTTCAGCAATAGAGATTATGATAATTTTAATAAAGCCAATTTGATAGTCTCCAAGTTACCTTCTAAACTTCCAGGATTGGATGAGTTGTTGTGTAGTTCTGACTGATGTGCGAATGAGGCAGCTTTCTTTCCTTATTCAAGTGTTTATATGTTCCTTATTTCCAAAACAGGTTGTGCCGTAGCCCACAGGAAGAATACAAAGATACAGCACAATAGTTAACAACAGCTTTTGTCACTTCACATTTTATTAAAACATTTTCATGTGTTAGAAACATTTGCATACACCTTGCTGTTATGGGTGATAGGTGTTGTGGGAAAGAGTTCCACGATCGACTGGTAATGTCTGCCACGGGGGCGTCTGTGACGAGGTAGAAGGCTTGCTGCTGCGAGTCTGCTCTCCCTGACCTTTGGTGGTTTGCCGCCACTCACAGTTCAGCTTGCAGTGAGAAAAATTTAAACATTTGGTCAGAATGGAGTGGTAAGAGGTCACTCTGGAATTGGCTTTCAGCTTCTCCCAACCTCTGCTTCCCGTTTCTGCTGTCTCTGGTCCTCCTTTATATTTTCAACAGACTTGAACTGCAAACTTATTATGTGCACACCTAGTCCCTGAATTGGTAGAAAGGAGCAGGAGGTACACCAAGGAGGCTGTGTTTCCCAAACTTTAGTCTTTAAAATGCATTCCCTTCACAGTTTTTTTTTTTGCCATATCTGGGGTATTCCTGTGCTATTTAAAAAAAAATGAATTTAGTTATTTTATTTATTTAGTTTTGGCTGTGTTGGGTCTTTGTTACTGTACGTGGGCTTCCTCTAGTTGCGGCGAGCAGGGGCTACTCTTCGTTGTGGTGCACGGGCTTCTCACTGTGGTGGCTTCTCTTGTTGCGGAGCACTGGCTCTAGGCACATGGGCTTCAGTAGTTGTGGCACTCAGGCTTAGTAGTTGAGGCTTGCGGGCTCTAGAGCACACGCTCAGTAGTTGTGGCACATGGGCTTAGCTGCTCTGCGGCATGTGGGGTGTTCCGGGACCAGGACTTGAACCCGTGTCCCCTGCATGGGCAGGCGGATTCTTAACAACTGCGCCACTAGGGAAACCCCTCCTGTGCTATTTTAAATTTAATATGTAATGTAAAATTGACTCATCGATTTTGCTTAAATATGTTTATTTTAAAAGCAGTCACTATCACTCTCACAAACACAAGCCAGCATCACTTGCCATTAATCGATGAAACTCTTCCAAATAAAGACAATCCGAACAAAACAATGGTCTTGAATTCCAGCTCGAGACTGCTGCTTGCCAAAGGCTCTCAGACAGAGGCCTTCTGTCTCTTGGTTAACAAGGGCCATTAGCCGTGTGTTAGAGACTCGTTAGCATGAAACGGAGGCTTTCTCTTTTTAGGAGAAGGATTGTAGGAGAATTAAGAAAGTAGTAACTTTCTAATTGTGGGATTTCATCTTCCTGAAAACATTTGGTATATGACCCTCCACACTGCTGCAGAGACCTAGGAAAGTGCTGGCGAGGGCAATTTTGGGAGGGCATTGAATGCCGAGGTAAAAGAGACTGGTACCTTGGCAGGGAGTCTTCTTGGATACTTTGGGGGATTGTTCGGGGCACAGGAGTAGTTTGTTTCAGTAGCAGAATTATTGATGAATAGGGCTTCCCTGTCCCCTAAAGGGAGATTCCCATTTAGGCAAACGACTCCCCCTTTGGTCCAGTGCTTGGTGAGAGGCAACCTATGACCCAGTGCGCCCACCTCTGTCTTTAAACAGTCACCGAATAGCATCCCTTCCTCCAGAGGTGTCCTGTGTTGCTTGAGCTCCCGTGAGTTCTGGGCACAAAATAAATAAAATGGAGTTGGTACCACATCCAAGTGGCATGTGGCGTGGGCGTGTGCCGTTGGATTATTTTTATTTATGATAGCTGATTCACAACCGTTTCCATGGCGATGGGGGAGTTGAAAGCGGAGGAAAGAAGTGAGTCGTCACGTTACTAAATGACCCAATGAAAGAAAAAAGCTCTTAAACACATTAAGGATTAATTTAATGTCGTGGCCTTGCCTGGCGGGTCATTACCCGTCTCTGCTACAGATGTTGGCATTTCCATTTCCAGAGTGTTCTGAACTGGTGTAGCTCATCTGTTTGCATTTGAATGTCATTCTCAGCTCAAATGCAGCCAGATGCTGAGGGTCAGGGGGGCCACCGGCAACCTCATCGGGAGATGATGTCTGCCACAGAACATCCGGGAAGATGCTATTTTGGATGCCAGTTTGTGTATATATATATATATATATATATATATACACATATATATACACACACATATATACGTATATATATACATATATATATATACGTATATACACACACATATATACATATATACATACATATACACATATACATATATACACATATACACACACATATATACATATGCACACATATATACATATATACACATGTACACACCTATATACATATATACACATATATATACATATATACACATATACATATATATATACACATATGTATGTATGGTGTGTGTATATATATATATATAATTTTTTACAGACTTGAAGAAATGCAAAATCATCTGTATAAATTACATGTAAGAAATCCAAGCCTACAATGAACACCCAGGTACATAACACGTATGGGAAAATGGTGACATGTACAGGATGACAATATGTCTTGCTTTACCAGCTTTCTCCTTTTCTTAGCAAAACCGTTAATGACATCCCTTTTCATTCTTGAAATAGGTTCGGGTTTGGGTGATAATTGTGTCTACTCTGCTTTTAAGCCTTCTCTGAGCTCCCCACCCTAATCTTGTTCCCTCTCCTTGCACAGAGAACCTCTTTTCCAAATTTTAGCTTCTCATTCCTTTGCTGTTCAGTGTTTGCATCCCTAAATGGTCTATTATTTTGGTTTGTGTCTTTGTGAACTCTGAGTGAACCTGTACTCTGAGTTTCCTTTGGTGTCACTTCTCTTCCACTAAATGTTGCATTTCGGAGGTGCATCCTTGTTACTATACGTAGCGGTAATTCATCCATCTCTACAGCTGTATACTACCCCATGGTAGGAATGTATCACAGTTTATCCGTTTTACTGCTGGCAGACATTTGGATGGTTTCCCGCTGCTCTAATAAATGGGGCTGCTAGGAACATATTTGTGCGTGTATCCTGATGCACACCAGACTGAATTCTCCAGGCGCTGTGTCCACAATTGCTGGGTCATGTGTTCATTGCATGTCCAACTTTACCAGATGATACCAAACAGTTTTCCAAAGTGGTGGTACAGGTTTGTTTGATTGTCTGTTTTTGGGCACGCCACGCATCTTGTGAGATCTTAGTTCCCTGACCAGGGATTGAACCCACACCCTCGGCAGTGAAAGCGTGGAGTCCTAACCACTGGACCACCAGGGAAGTCCCCGATGGTACAGTTTTATGCCCCTACTGGCAACAGGGACATAACACTGGAGGTGTTCTGGTTGCTCTGTATCCTTGTCATCACTTGCTGCCAGACTGTTCAATTGTTACCGGTCTGATGGGTGCAGGATGGTATCTCATTGTACCTTTATATCTCCAGGGCTGCCTGGGACTGTTGTGTCGCCAGCCTGCCCAACTCTGGGACTCAGCATGAGGAGGTCCGTCTTCCTGTAAATAACCTCTATCCTCCAGTATAAACTTTATAGTAATAAAGTTGATACTTGGATCTATAGCAGCCTTACTTCTTTGTTTTAATTGGTTGAGAACTTGGGTGGGAAAGAGGGATGTCCCTTAAGGAAAAGCTCTGTGTGTTTTCTCCACTCTCACGCTGTGCTTCCAAAACACTTCCACTCCAGATGTGCGGGGAGATGCCTTTCCCCTCATCACCAAGCAATTCTCTGACACCAGCTGGGTGTCCTGCAGTTGACCTCAGTTCAGACACTCTCTACCTCGAGACACAGCACCATCAGATCCCACGGTCACGGGTTCAGCCCCACAACACCGCCCTCACCTTCAGATGCCAGTGCCAAGTCCGGGTTGTCACCTGTGCTCCTGACCTATGAATTGGAGTTTCCCGTGACCCCCTTCTCAGGCTTGACCATTTGCTAGAATGGCTCACAGAACTCAGGAAAACAGTTTACTTACTAGATTACTGGTTTTTATGAAAGGATACAACTCAGGAATAGTCAGATGGAGGAGATGCACAGGACAAGGTCTGTGGGAGGGGACTCGGAGCTTCCATGCCCTCTCCGGGTGCACCACCCTACCGGCACTTCTGCGTGTTCACCAAACGCGGAAACTCTTAGGACCTCGTGCTTGGGGGTCTGTATGGAGGCTTCATCACATAGGAATGATAGATTAAATCATCAGCCATTGGCGATTGATCTAACCTTCAGCCCCTCTCTCCCCCCTGGGGGTCAGGAGGTAGGGCTGAAAGTTCCAACCCTCTAATCACACAGTGGGTTCTCCTGGCAACCAGCCCCCTCCTGTGGCTATCTTGGGGCTTTCCCAAAATCACCAGATTAATATAAACTGAGATGTGGCTGAAAGGGGCTTGTTATGGATAACAAAACACTCTTCTTTCACCTTTTTAGCTCTATCACTTATGAAATTTCAAGAGAGTTTTAGGAGCTCTGTGCCAGGAACAGGTATGAAGAATAAATAGGTGTTTCTTACTATAAATCACAACATTGCAGGTGTCCTGCAGACCATCACACACAAAGCTAGCAATGCTATCTCTTATAACTTCCATTTTCATGTGCCTCTAATTCACCTGTCCCAAACCTAGCTAACCTGGAGCTTTCTCTCCTTTCATGGAGCTCCAGCTCATCCCAGCTCACATGGCTTACTTGGTCCTCTGTGTTCTTAGGATTTGTTTGTGGGTTTAGCCTTTTTCCTGTTTAATCATATTCTATTAGCCTTTTGTGGGATGTAAGTCTTGCTTCCTTCATCTGAGATCTTCAGAAGTTTTCCTCATCTTTATATTTCCCTCAGGGACTAACATTGTCCAGGCTCATTCTTCCAGGAAATATTTGGCAGATCCCATTGTGTGCTAAGGCTGATGATAATGGCTGAAGTAGTCAAAGATAAAGAAACTGAATTACTTGCCCTTATCAGGGACGTGCTTTCCAGAAAAAATGAAAGAAACAAACAAGAGCGATGTGATGTGACTTTGGATAGGATGAATACTCAGATTATTAAAGAGACTTCCTTTGCCAGGAGAAGTTGGGTAAATGTTCCCAGATGAAAGGTAACTCTGAAGTGGGTTTTGAAGGATGAGTAGGAGTTGCACAAATAGCTGTTAGGAATCTGTATTGGTAAATTAACTATATCCTGTCTTCCTAGCTTTGGGGATTATTGTAGTTTTTTTTTTTCCATCCTTGGAAACCTTTGGCTAGTCAATTTTTATTTTATTAAAAAATATGTATTTATTTATTCATTTGGCTGTGCCAGGTCTTAGTTGCGGCTTGTGGGATCTTTGTTGCCACTTGTGGGATCTTTGTTGCGGCATGCGGGATCTTTTATTTTAGTTGCGGCATGCAGGCTCTTAGTTGTGGCATGTGGGATCTAGTTCTCTGACCAGGGATTGAACCCGGGCCCTCTGCATTGGGAGCGTGGAGTGTTAACCACTGGACCATCAGGGAAGTCCCTAGCTAGTCAATTTTTAAAAGGTACATATAGTATGACTGATTCACTTTGTTATAAAGCAGAAACTAATAAAAAATAATAATATTTACGAAAAAAAAATCTCACAGAAATAAAGTAGTGATTAGGTTTAAAAATAAATAAATAAATAAAAGGTACATATATATTTTTAAAATTTTATTTACTTAATTTATTTATTTTTGGCTGCATTGGGTCTCTGTTGCTGCGTGTGGGCTTTCTCTAGTTGCTGTGAGCGGGGGCTACTCTTCGTTGCGGTGCGCAGGCTTCTCATTGTGGTGGCTTCTCCTGTTGTGGAGCACGGGCTCTAGAGCGCAGGGTCAGTAGTTGTGGCACATGGGCTCAGTAGTTGTGGCTCACGGGCTCTAGAGCGCAGGCTCAGTAGTTGTGGCACACGGGCTTAGTTGCTCTGTGGCATGTGGGATCTTCCCGGACCAGGGCTCGAACCTGTGTCCCCTGCATTGGCAGGTGGATTCTTAACCACTGTGCCACCAGGGAGGCCCTAAAAGGTAAATATTAATGAAAATTGGAAGCTATCCTTTCAGTGACTATGGAATCTTGACTCTGGCCATTAATGCATTGGAAATGAGGTGAGAAGTCAACACGAGAGGTGACTTCTATGCATTCATTCTTTTGTTTGAATGCATAGTTTGCATCTGTTGGATGTTTGAATAAAAGATAAGGGAAAATAGAATAAAGTGCATTCTTAGAACTCGGACTCCCCTGCCTTCTCTCCTGACCTCGCAGGGGTCAGCCGACTCCAGCTGGTGGCAACAGCTGTCACCACCGAGGTGTGTTCTCTGAGCATTTTTCAGCTGTTTAGCTCAATCTGTGGGTCTGATCACACGTGGCCAGAATTACACAGAGTCACTGTGGACATTTGGTTAATTAGAACAAAGCCGTCAGGTGAAATGAACGATCCATCCCAGGCTCCGTTCTAATCATCGTTAAACGGGGTCTCTGATGAGCTGGCCCTGGGCTGCGCTGGACTCTGGGCATCTCAAGGCTGTTTGGAGCGTTAGTCAAGGCTGAATGGCTGGGCAGGAGTTGGGAATGAGATGTTTTTCTCAGGGGGGAAGTCTCGAGAGAGTGTTTGTATGGGTGTGAGTCCCTCATGCCTTTGGGGGCTGCCTGTCTGTTAATCAATGCTTGCTTTGTCCTTGGCCTTGACTTGACCCTGGTGCAGCTGTCAGTCAAATAAACAGAAGCACTGGCATCTCCCCTGACAGCTGGCGTGGTGACTACTGTCAGAGTGCGGGGAGGTTGGCTTGCCGTCCAGAAGGCGCGCGTGAAATGTTTTCAACTGGAAAGGGGGCTTTCGAGGGATTGGACTGGTGAAAGGCAGGCAGGGGTTCAGGTCCTCCTGAAAATCCAATTTGGGCAGAATTTTGGATTCTAATAAAGTCGTCTTTCATCACCTTGGCTTAATGTGTTAGATTTTAACATAGAGGTTGCAAACTGGAGGACCCTGAGTTGGATGAGTGGGTGTCATGGGTTGAATCGTGTCCCCCCCAAGAGATATGTCCAAGCACCTGCCAATGTGACCTTATTTTGCAGATGTAGTCAAGTCACAGTAAGATCATTAGGGTGGGCCATAATCCGGTATGGCTGGTATCCTTATCAGAAGAGGAGAGGAACACAGGGAGAAAGTCATGTGAGTATGGAGGCGGAGATTGACCGTAGTGATGTGTTACAAGCTAAGGAATGCCAAGGATTGGCTACAGCAGCACGTAAGAGAAAGGCATGGAACACATTCTCCCCTAGAGGCTTCAGGGAGAGCACAGCCCTGCAGACAACTTGACTAAAGACTTCCGGCCTCTAGAACTGTGAAAAAAGAAATTTCTGTTGTTTTAAGCCATCCAGTTTGTGGTAATTATTTATGGTTGCCCTAGGAAACTGAATGGTTTTTAGAAATTAGATTAGTGGCTACCATTTATTTTTATTTTTATTTTTGTTTTGGTCGCAGTGCATGGTTGGCCGTGGTGCACGGCACACGGGGATCTTATTTCCCCAACCAGGGATCGAACCCGTGCCCCCTTGCAGTGGAAGCATGGAGCCCTAACCACTGGAATGCTAGGGAATTCCTATGGCTACCATTTAAAAACAGATTTCGGGCTTCCCTGGTGGCGCAGTGGTTGAGAGTCCCCCTGCCGATGCAGGGGACGCAGGTTCGTGCCCCGGTCCGGGAAGATCCCACATGCCGCAGAGCGGCTGGGCCCGTGAGCCATGGCCGCTGAGTCTGCGCGTCTGGAGCCTGTGCTCCGCAACGGGAGAGGCCACAACAGTGAGAGGCCCGCGTACAGCAAAAAAAAAAACCCCAAACAACAACAACAAAAAAACCCCCAGAGATTTCATGCAAAAATTAGGATTTCTGGCACCTCTAGAAACATCAGATCTGTCCACATAGGGCCAGCATTCTCAAATGGGAGCTGTCTGGACTTCTGCATTTTACCCCAGTTACCACCACTCCTAGCTGTCTGCCTCTCCTACCTGTGTTTCCCATTGAGCCCTCTAGGTATCTGAGTTCGTGGCCCTTTCTTTCACAATAGGTCCGGGATGGAAGGGTTGAGAAAGGGCCCATCTCTGGCTTTCTGGCTTCTAGAGCAGGAGATGACAAACCACAGCCCATGGGTCAGATCCAGCCTGGTGCCTGTGTTAATAAATAAAGTTTTATTGGAAAACAGCCATGCCTACTTGTTTACGTATTATCTGTGGTTGCTTTCACACCATGATGGCAGAGTTAGGAGCTGCAGCAGAGACCATGTGGCCTGCAAAGTCTAAAATATTTACTATCTGGCCCTTTATAGAGAGAGTTTGCTGACCCCCTTCTGGAGAATCAAGAAATCCAGATTTTTACATGAATTCTCCTTGTTTTTAAATGAAGGCAGCTAATTCATATTGGTTTTAAATTTCAGAAAACCTAACTGTCAGTCAAAGACATCTTTCCATGGCAACAAATGTGAATTTCATCATTAAAAAAACCCACAGAGTACTATGACTTAACCAATTCTTTATTAATGGGTATGTAGGCAGTTATGTTTTAAATTTATGTGTACTAGTCAGGACTGGCTAAGAAGCCCCACACTTGAGCATTGAGATTCTATTTTTTTTTGCAAATCTTTTTTTTTTTTTTTTGGCCGTGCCACACAGCCTGCAGGATCTTAGTTCCCCAACCAGGGATTGAACCCGGGCCCTTGGCAGTGAAAGTTCAGAGTCCTAACCACTGGATTGCCAGAGAATTCCTGAGATTCTTTTTCCAGGATGAGGAGGGAGTGTGCGATTGGGGTTATTTACTTCAGATGTAGAGAGAGCCAGTAGACTACGCCATCATGCTTGTCAAACGTTCATATTTCATTTTTAGGGCAAGATATTAAACACTGATTCTTGCTGCTCACAGAGACTGCGTGAGAGAGGATGACGTCAACAGCAGAAAGGAATTGTGTTGGGTGTAGGGAGGAAGATTTTGTTGCTCAAGGTGGTAAATCTTGGAAAGTGTAGCAGAGAGAAAGTCTCTCTGCTGACCTTCTAGGAAGCGCCAGCTCTGCCCGGGTTGGATGTCACCCAGGAATGGAAGATCAGGTGACCCACTTCTGCTGCAGCAGCAGGAATGGCTGTCTATAGCCCAGCACTGAGCAGACCTCGGCATCGTGTCTTGCTCACCAGGAAGGAGTGCCGGGGGTCATTGGCGGTGGGGCTATTTGGCGAGCAACCACCCGTTGCCCTTCCTGGATTGGAGGGCACAGGCTGGGCCAGCTGATCCCATGCCCCACTGACCTCCAGAGTTCTCGTCTATGACTGGCTGGCTCCATCCTTCTGTTCAAGGCCAGTTCGGTCCCCCCCAGGCTGTGTGGCTATTTGGAGGGTGTGGATGTGTGAGAAAATGGTCAACCTTGTTGATGCGAGGCTGTTATCCTTAGAAAGGTCTGCTTGCAAGGTTGGCTGTTGGCTGGCGTCTGAGAAGTTGGCACTTGAACTGTTCCCTAAATGATACGTGTGGTTCACTGTCCCCAGACTGTATGAACCATGTGATTTATGCTGAATGTCTGCTTTCCTTCTGAGAGTCTGGAATGTGGGCACCTGCTAGGCAGAGGGTGCCGCCATCACCTGCCCCCAGTAAAAACTGTGGGCGCTGAATCTCGAATGGGCTTCCTTGGGTGGAACAGCACATGCATGTTGCTGTGTTTTTGTGGCTAAGAGAAGAGTGAGGTCTGTGTGACCCTGGTGGGAGAGACACAGTATAAGGAAGCCTGTGCATAGATTTCTGTGCACTCCGCCTGTGTCTTTTCCCCTTGCTGATCAGGTTATGCAATACACCTTAGCCATAAGGACAGCTGTATGCTGAGTCCCATGAGTCGTCCTAGCGAATCACTAAATGTGTGAGTGGTCTTGGGAAACCCCCAGGCAGGATGATTTATTATAAACTCAATTCCAGCATTTAAAGAAATTCAGTGCATGCCTTGATGCTAATGATAAAAGTATCCGTGATTATATTGATAACTAATATTCATTAACATGCCAGGCGGTAGTCTAATCTTCACAGATTAATTTAACCATCCTCTTAGAGGTAGGTATTACTTTCATCCCCATTTTACAGATGAGAAAACGGAGGCACCGAGAGGTTAAGTGACCTTCCCTTTATCAGCTAGCTCATAAGTAGCAGAGCTGAGAATAAAGCCCCCAGATACTTGAGATCCTCCTAAAACACAGGACTGTTTGCAGAATGATGACTGAGGCTAGTGCCTTCTGAAAAACTAGCTTTAGTCTAGAGGCTAAATACCGTCTTTTATCTTTTCTGATGGAGGGCAAATCGGGGAGGATAAGCTGAGATAACAAGTCAGCTCAAAATTGCAATGGATTAAAATAACAACATTTTTTTCCTTGACCCATCTATATATCCATCCCAGGCTGGCTGGGGGCTGTGATCGGTGTGGTCCTCACTTAGGGACACCCAGGCTGCGGGAGCAGCCACCACCCTCACGGGCTGCTGAGTAACCTGGCAGACGGAGGGTCTGGCATCTGCGCTTGGATGCAGCAGCCCAGCAGGGACTGCTCAGATCTCATTGGTGAGAAGCGTCCCATGACCCCGCCCACGCCCAAGGGAGTCTGGAAGTGAACCCCACCGCGGACCCAGAAGGCAGAGAGTAGACTCGTCAGTGAGCAGCGCGTGCAATACTACAGCAAGGATTAGAAAAGCAACCACAAAACTTACTTTCCCTGACTCCAGATTTGGGGGAAAACTGCTCGTGGAGGGAAGAGCAGGGAGTTGAGAGCAGAGGGGTGGCGGAGAGCTGGTTATTGTCAAAGGCAGGAGTGAGAAATCTGGGGGGCCAGATAGTTCAGTCCTTTCAAAGCAAAGGAAAGTGATTTCCATGACAACAGTTCAATTAGAGAACGACGTGAAGTTCTCCTCTGTAAGGGAACACCGAGGGATGACTGCCAAAAGGAATCCGAGGCGGATTGGCCTTCGGGGTGGAGAGGGCGAGAGAAAGTGCCCCAGCGGGGCGCCCCCAGCGGTTCCTGGATGCGGACACGCCCCCCTGATTGCGAGGCTCACCCCTGCACCGCGCAGGCCGGGCGCCAAGGGAGGAGGGAGGGGGCGTTTGCGAAATGCAAAAGCAAATGCAAGATTTAAGGGAGTGGGAGTGAGATTAGAAAGCGGGAGAGGGCAGGGACAGGGAGGCACCTGGGTTTTGCTTTTGAGGTGTGGGTCTTGGGAGTACAGGTTGGCTGGTAGGGTTGCAGAATAGGTGTTGAAATGTTCCCCCGCAGAATTAAAATTCTGACTTGGTGGGAAGAGAGAATGAGGTCCCAGGGTGTGGTGGAAAGAAACCAGGCTTTGAAATCACACTCTCATGGCTTTCGATCAGTTTTTTATTTTGCTTTCTGTGTTTGAATTTAAGCTCCCCTGAGCCTTAATATTCTTCACTAGGTATGCTATTAGCAGGATGATGGTGAGTAGTAGTGTCGTCTCCTATTTGGCACACAGTAGGTCCTCTCTATAATGTGCCTGTATTTTCCTCTTTTCAATTAGGGATGATGGCAATGAGAGTCCATCTCAGAGTCAAACCGTTCAGAGTAATGGCTCCCTGGAGCCTGTGTTAAGAAGGATTCTGAAGCTCAGTGAGAGAGAATGGTACAGTTGCTATTGATGTCTGTCACAGACATGGGAGGTGATGCTATGTGTGCCACATATTTGTCATCCTTGGTTTAGCCTCCTTCATCTGAGCTTCTTTCTTTTTTTTAAAATTTTGTTTATTTTTGGCTCTATTGGGTCTTCATTGCTGTGCACGGGCTTTCTCTAGTTGCACCGAGTGGGGGCTACTCTTCGTTGCAGTGCATGGGCTTCTCATTGCGGTGGCTTCTGTTGTTGCGGAGCATGGGCTCTAGGCATGCGGGCTTCAGTAGTTGTGGCACGCAGGCTCAGTAGTTGTGGCTCGCAGGCTCTAGAGCACAGGCTCAGTAGTTGTGGTGCATGGGCTTAGTTGCTCTGTGGCATGTGGGGTCTTCCCGGACCAGGGCTCGAACCTGTGTCCCCTGCATTGGAAGGCGGATTCTTAACCACTGCGCCACCAGAAGTCCCCTGAGCTTATTTCTTACCCCTCCCTTCTGTGCATCCTTCCTTCCATTCTAACCGATCAGTGGTCAACTCACTGCACCCTGAGCAGGCTCTGTGCTGCCCGCCTTCTCTCTCTCACTCCCCCGCCCATCTAGATCTGTGCTGTCCTCCATGGACTAGGGAAGCTCTACCCACCCAACCCCTGCCCTGGTCTTTTCAGGACCAAAGGATGTCCTTTGGTCTTTTTCTGAATTCCCATAACACTCACCACCTCTTCCGTAGCCTCGACATACAGCCCCTAACAGCCTGTCATTTAGGCACTGGTGTCCTTTCCGTGTGCACATTAGCTGGCCTCTCTTGACTCTAAGCTCCCCAAGGGCACCCACGCTGTCTGCTGCTCCATTACCCCCATACCCACTGACCCCAACCTTCACACTGCTTCCCTATGCAGGGAATGGGATTTGGACGATTGAGTTGGCAGAGTGTGGAAATGTACTGCTTAGGGGCCTGGATGTGGCCATCAGGATTCTGGCGCTGCTGCTTTAGGGTGGTGTGACCTTAGCTAAGTCCCTTGATCTCTCTGAACCTCAGATTCCTCTTTTAATAATACTAAGAGAATCCCTGGGAGCATACAGTGCGATGATGTGTGTCTGTTGCTTTCTTGGATCTGGGCACACAGAAGGCACTTACTATTTGGTAGTGGCTATTAGTCTTTCTTTTCTCTCTACCCTTCTCCTTTCCTCCTGTGCCGTGTTCTTTTTCTTTTTTAGATTTTGTTTTTTTGCCTACTCCGTGTGGCAGGCAGGATTTTAGTTCCCCGACCAGCACCAGCGATCGAACCTGCACCCCCTTCAGTGGAAGTGTGGAGTGGACCTCCAAGGAAGTCCCCCGAGCCCTGTTCTCATAGGACCATCTCACTGCAGCTCTTTCACTAGTCTGGTCCTACAAGTATTGATTGGGAGGCACTAAGAGTTGAGCTGGTACAGCCTGGATGCCGTGGATGGCTGGGTGCAGGAGAAAGAGGCTATCTATCCACCCGTGGAAAAACCCCAAGTCCATGGGAGCCCCCGGCACTAGTTCCCCCCTTTAGGCAGCAGCTGTGTTCTCAAACAACTGTGTGCAATTTCAATTTGATTAGCTTCACCATGAACCCCCTTTTAGAAGTCCCAGGGGACTTGCCAATTAGAGACCTTTTTGACAAACGCTTTTGTAAGTTGCAGAGTCACCAAATTGTTCTGCCTTGCGATTTTGGATTCATATGTATTAGGTTTCCTTAAGGTAGGTACTATTTTAACAGCGAAGCCTCCTTATCATATTCCAGCCAAGTTTTTGAGCTTTAGCAGTCAAAATTGGTTTTGATTTCAACCCGATGAATATGTATTATATTTCAGAACAGTATTTCCAACTCATGAAAATTAAGTGAGAGAACTATAGAGTTATCTGGGTTTGTCTTCTGTACTTGCTGTGTGCCGGCTCTTACTGGGGCGTCACTGGCAGATGCTCTGCTGTCCTTGATAAAGGAACAGGAGTGATAAAAAACCAGGAAGACACCTAGAATGAATAATCTGGTTGAGGAAACACGTAATTACCATGAGTGTCAGTCTCCGTAATGAAGCATTAATAGGGCCAAATCCAGAGCATAAATAACCAGGGTAGAGGACGAGGTAATATGTCGAGTAGAATAATTTAGCCTCTGAGTAGCTCCCGGCGGCAGCCCTGTGACGCGCTGACGCAGGCCAAGACAAATGCTCCCACGTGGAAATCCAGCGCACGCCACCTCCCAGGGGGACGAGTGCTAACAACTCGTTTTACAGATGAGGAAACTGAGGCCCAGGGAGGGCAGTGGGATTCCCAGATCCTCCCAGTGAGTCAGTAGCCACAGGTGGTCCCTGAACATCCATCTCCTGGCTTTGGTTTGCCTTCATCACCTGCACTGCCACCCACCCCCCACCCCGACCCCAAAGGATGCAGAGCAGAGATCAAGCATGGCTAACAACCCCGTTTCCTAGGGGATGTGAGACGAGATATTTTTCCTTCTATGAGTAGACGACATTTTGTCTTGTTATTCATTCAGTTAAATTCTCGGAACAGATGTGCACGTTCGAAATTTCGAAAAGTATATGTTGAAAATGAGGTTTCCTTCCCTCCCAGCCCTGCTCCCTGACCTTCCTGGTTTCCTTCTCAGAGGCAGCCGGTATCACCAGATGTTTTATATATCCTTTCTGAGACTTTTCCATGCACACAGGAGCAAACACTTGTTTGTTGGTTCATTCACTCATTCAGCAATTTATTGAGAACCTTCTGTGTGCCAGGCTCTGTTATAGGTGCTGAGCTACGCAGCGAGACAAAGATCGTGTTGCCATGGAGCTGACATTAGACCTCACAATCACTCCCTCTCCCCCACCCCTCTCTTACGGTAGCTTACACATAGTTCTGTGCTTGTATTAAAACTTAAACATATCTTTCACTCTCTTCCTACTAGTTCACAGGGAGTTGCCTCTTTCTTTACAACCATGGTGTTGCACTTCATTGTGTGGACTTAATAATTTATTTAACCAGTACCTAATTGGTAGATATTTAGTTGGCTTTTTTTTTTTTTTGCTATTATAAGCAGTGCTGCAAGGTCCTCCTACGAATATTTCTATAGGCACACATGGAAGTAGATCTGGCAGTTTATTGACCAATGTGACTAAAACGTCCACAGGGATTGATATTCAGGTGTGGCTAGATGCAGGTGCTCAGACCTATCACTTGGAACTGATCTCTCAGTCCTGACTTGGCTTCATTCTCAGAATAAGAAGCCTTATTAAATCCGTATTCAATACTATTAATTGCACACATACAATGGGCTAGATGTTCTAGGTGCTGGGCATATATCAGAGAAGAAAACACACCCAAATCCTGGCCTTCCTGGAGCCGATATTCCCAAGATTCTGCACGCCCGTCAGTCTTCCATCAGTCTTCCTGGTTGGAGGAAAAAGAAGCCTTCCTCTCAGCAGTAACAAGTCTCAGGATTGAATCTCATTGGACCAAGTTGGTCATGTGACAATCCCTGACCCAATCATTTTGGTGGGGGCGAGAGTGAAATCAGATGATTGGCCAGGCTGGGACCCCTGGGGCTAGGGGGTGGAGCTAAGCTCATCAGAAACCACATGGACTGAGGGTGGGTGAGGGGATTCCCCAAAGTGAAAGGGTTCTGTTATCCAGAGGAAGGGCGGTAGGTGGCGGGTATGGAGGTTCACAGGCAAAGAACCACAGGAAAGAGCAAGAAGGGAGAGAGGAAGTGAGAGTGAGCTTGGGGCTCAGGCAAAGCCTTTAATGGCTACCGGGCAGGCCCTAGGGAGGCGACAGGAGCTGGGGATGGGCGTCGTTAAAGTTTAGAGAAGATCAACATCCTTGAACAGGATTTTTCGGGTGCTTACTGCTCCTGGAAACCCTGTGCCTCTAGCAAGAGCATCCACTCAACACCTATTTACTGAGTACCAGTGGCGGGAAGAAAGCCATGCTAAACTCTACGTTAACCTGAGACGAATGCAAGTAATGATGCTCACTTGTATTGAAGTCATGCTAGTGCCAGGTACTTAACACGTATGAAGTGATTTCATTCCCACAGCAGCCTTCTAAGGTAGGTATTACTATGATCCTCATTTGGGGATGAGGTCATAGAGGCACAGAGAGATTGATTGACTTGCTCAAGATCACACAGCCCGCAGGGGACAGAGCCTGCATTTGAACACGGGCCGTCCGGCTCCGGAATCTGTGCTCCGTGTACAGCCTTCTTCTCTCTGTGCCAACTTGTGTGTCAGAGAGTGAAATGGGGTAGCAGGCCTGAGCCCTAGTGCTGGCTGTGACACCAGGTGGCTGCACGATCACGGGCAACTGTCATTTCATGATGCTGTGCCTCAGTTCCCACCTATACAGAAGGGAATGCTGTCCGAGCCCGGAGTTCATCAAGGATCAAATGAAGTAGTTAGTATTTACGGGAAAATAATACAGGTGCCTTTGGCACACGTATCAGGTTTCTCTTGCTACGGTAACAAGTGACCTCAAAATGAGTGGCTGCAAACAAAAGTATTAAAAAGAAAAAAAGAGAAGAAGAAAAAATAGAAAACACAAGTGTATTATTTTACAGTTCTGGAGATCAGAAGCTGGAAATCAGTCTCACGGGGCTAAAATCAAGGTGACAGCTGGGCTGTGTTCCTTCTGGAAGCCCTGGGGAGAGTCCATTTTCTTGCTTTTTCCGGTATCTGGAGGCTGCCTGCTCTCCTTGGCTCGTGGCCCCTTCCTCCATCTTCAAGGCCAGCAGTTCAGCATCTTCTAGGCTGACTTTCTCTCTCCCTCCTTTCCTCCTACCCTCTCTCCTCTCCCTCTGTCATCACGTCTCCTTCTCTGTCTCTTACAGGGACCCTTGGGATTACACTGAGTCCACAGGATAAAGCAGGATAATCTCCTCATCTCAAAAATCCGTCATTTAATTTAATCACATCTGTAAAATCCCCTTTGCCACGTAAGGTAACGTAGTCTCAGGGGCTTAGGATGTGGACATCTTTGGGGGAGGTATTTTATTCTGTCTACTTCAGTCCACTTAACATCATTTTAATGATTTCATTATCTAGCACCTATGTAACTTTTTATATTTACCATTGTTCAGCCTTTTAAGACACATGCAGATGGATACTCAGAAGAAAACAGAAAAGGGCCTTAAGCTCCCTGTCTGGATAACCCCAACGGATACTTTTTCCTGTTTTGACATTTAAACAGAAAATGCAACTAGTATTAGTAGAAGGATAAAGAGTGCAAAGAACAGAGTGATACAAGATGGAAAGTTAGAGCTGACTGTCCTCCTCTACCTGCATACTTTCTCCCCTAAGGTAACCACTTTACAGTTTTAGAAGATTCCTTCCAGGAAAAAAGAGACTAATGCATAAAACAGAATAAATGCATCCATTTATACCTTCCCTTCTGAACAGTATGAGAGATCGTCTTAGTCACAGCATTATGCATCTGACCTTTTTCCACATTATTCTCTGTCTTTTAGATCTTTTGGCCCCAGCAGGTAGACATCGCTTTTTCTTTTAAAAAGCTCCCAGCCTTTCACTGGAGCGCTGGTACATCATTTCTTCATTTATTTTTGTAATTTGTCTCCTATCGTTGGTTACTTTGGTGGTCCCCAGACACTGCTGCATGGGTATGCTTGAATGTCACATCTAAGACAATGACCGTGACTGTATTTTTAGCATTTTGGGTTTCTTGACATTGGGAGCAGGAGAATTCATGTTGCAGGGGCCATCCTGGGCACTGTAGACCATTGAGCAGCATCCCTGGCCTCTACCCACGAGATGCCAGTATAGTGCCCACCGCCTGAGTTGTGACAACCATAAATGTCTCCTGACATCGTCAAATGTCCTCTGGGAGGAAATCACCCGCCTTGAGAATCTCTGTTTTAGGGGAGTTCCTCACAGTGGGAAGGTGGAGGGGGGGTCCGCTTTAGACACCTGCCCCAAGTGGCAGGTGGCTGGTGGCCCTGGCTAGCCCAAGGGCAGTGCCATACAGAGTCAGCAGGAAGCTTGCAAAGGAGACTGTAGCTTGGAGTTGGCAAGTGGGGGACACTGAGCATCTTAAACCTTGTTGCTGGGAGTTATGCAGTGACTGGCACCCTACCCGATCCTGAGAACTTGTCTAAACTCTGTCCAGCTTGATCTGGAATGTTCTGTGGGGATGTGTCCTGCATGCCCGGCTTTGCAGTCTCCCCTTTCCCCGGCCTGGCCACAGCCCCCACTCTCTGCTCTGAGCCTGAAGTATTTCTGTATTATAATTATATAATAAATAACTCCAAACAAACACATAACCACCTGGTCCTTTGAGAGGATTTTTTCCCCCCTCTTTCTGAAATGAGGATAGAATAAATCTCCCCAAGGCAGAGGCATAGTGCACTCTTGGGTGGGCTTTCTTGTATTAATTTGTCCTTCTCACAATCTTCCCCGCATTATTATCATTCCCATTTGACAGGGGAGTAAACTGAGGCTCAGAGAGGGCATGTAACTTTTCCCCCAGGCCGCATGACTCTCAAGTGGTGAAGCTGGGATTTGAACCCAGGGAGGCGAGCTCTGGCATCGTCCCATAACCACTGTGTTAGGACCGTACTGTTCTACAATGAAACGCAGACAAGTGATAGCAACAGCTGACACTTAACACACGTCTGCCACATGCCGGGCTGTGTTCCAGGTATTATATACGTGTTCACAGGTTCAGTCCTCAGAACAGCCCTGTGAAGGAGGTCCTTTCGTCACCCACATGTTGCAGACAGAGATCCAAGGCACAGAGAGATCAAGTAGCTTGATCGATGTCACACAGCTGAAGTGGCCAAGTGTGGATCCAAACCCAAGAGGCTCCAGGGTGCAGGGGCGCAGCCATCAGGCCACACTGCCTCTGGACAGATGAAACCAGGATTTCTAAAGCCACAGTGGCCCTGGCCATTGTCACCTTGGGAATGTCCCCCAGGCTTTTGGAGAATTTCTCCGCCTATTCATCCTGGTGACCTATCTGGACATTCTTCAATCCCCCAATGATAATCCCTCATGCTTTACGTCCCCCTTAAATCAAAAATATACTCTGTTTGCAAGATGAAGCCTGGAGATGCAACACGTGTTTTTCTAGCTGGTGATTGTTTCTTCATTAGAATCCACAAAGTTGGTATGTTTTCAAATCCAGAAGTGAAACAAAATGAAAGCCGTCCGTGAATCTTCGCTGGTGCTGGGCTGTAATTCATTTGAGCAGCTCATTATACATCCGAATCACCCAACTGCAGAAGCATCTCAACCAACTGCAGAAGCTTCTCAACAGCAGGCAATTACAGAGTTTCAGTTTCAGCTTCCTCTTCTTACCGATTTATGAAACCTTACTACCTGGAAAATTATGAAATATTCCAGGCATACAGGGAGATAGAATATTTTAATGAACACCAAGCACCTACCACCCAACCAAAGAAGTAAAACATGACAGTTACAATCAATGCTTCTGTTTACTCCTCCCAGATCTCATTTCCTTCTCTCTTTCCCCAGAGGAATTCACTGCCTGAATTTAGCATTTTTTCTCAAGTTTGCTCTCCTTTTAGGTAATCATGAGCTACATAAAGCATGGGGCATGTTTATAAACTATATAAATAGCATCTTATTACACACATCCTCCTGCAACTTGTTTCCCTTGCTACGTTTGTGGGAGTCGTTGTGCTGAGACACATGGCTGTAGTTTGTTTTCATTGCTGTATAGTATTCCGCTGCATGAATATCTCACACTGTATTCATCCATTCTCTGGTTGATGGGCATTTAGGCTGCTTGCTGTTTTCCACTATGATAAGCAATGTTGCAGTGAGTGTTCTTGTACATCTCCTGTGTACAATCACACAAATTTCTCTGGAGAATATAGGTAAGATTGGAATTGCTAGGTTTTAGGGCATGTGTGGAAGACAGAATTGAAGATGGTATCCAACTCCCCCCCCACCCCCCCCCCCCGATGTGGATGTCCTGTATGATTCCTGGGACTTAGAATAGGAGGGATATCCCACTCCTGAGATTAGGGTACATTTTATGGCACAGTTTTTGTTTTTTTTTTTAAGAAAGGGAGATTATCCAGGTGAATGTGATCTAATCAACAGACCCTTCAAATCAAGGTCTATGGGTTAGAGACCAAGAAGTTTGAGAGATCTGAGGTATTAGAAGGATTTTTCACAGGGGGAGTCTCCACTGCTGGCTTTGAAGATGGAGGGGGCATGTGGTAACGAGCACAGCCAGCCTCTAAAAGCTGAGACCAGCCCCTCCCACAGCCAGCAAGGGTACCTCAGTGCTACAACCGCAAGGAGCTCCATTCTGCCAGCCACCTGAGTGAGCTGGGAAGGACCCTGGGCTCCAGAAAAGGACATGGTCAGCTGACACCTTGATTCCATCCCTGTGAGAGTCTGAGCAGAGAACTCAGACACTGTGTCTGAACTTCTGACCTACGGAAACGGAAATAAATTTGCATTAAAAAATTTTGTTTGGCTGCTCCACGTGGCCTGCGGGATCCTAGTTCCCTGACCAGGGATTGAACCCACCCACCCCTGCAGTGGAAGCGTGGAGTCCCAACCACTGGACCACCAGGGGAGGCCCAAACTTGCATTTTTTATTGTGGTAAATTTGACCATGTTTTAGGTGTACAGTTCAGTGGCAGTACATACATTCACATGGCTGTACAACCATCATCACTATCCATCTCCAGAACGTCTTCATCTTCCCCAAATGAAATTCTGTCCCCATTAAAATTGGCATTGTTTGAAGTTGCTACGTTTGTGGTAATTCGTAAACAGCAAGAGAAAACTAATACAATATCCAAAGCCGTAACATTTTTACGGAAATTATTTGACCCGAGTAGTGTCACTCATTTGCCTGTGTGGAGTATCACCGTTCAGGTCTTTCCAGGGTGCAGTTATTACCAACATAGAGAAGAATTAAAATAGCTCAAGCTTTGTTTCATTCTCCTGTGGAGGTTTCACGCAGGGAGCCACTTCAGAAAGAAATGGAACTTGTTTCTAACTAGATTAAACCTGCTAATCCTCCTCCCCCTCCCCCATTACATATATAATTTGTTGCTTAGAAACACTCTTATTCCACCATTTTATGTTGTAAATTGCTGTGACGGAATGCATGGGAGGGAGATGTTAGGTGTTAGCTTGAAAGGTTTTATGAACTGGAACAAATGTGAAATGTTTCTGTTTCTCTTGTTTCGGAACTGCTGGCTTGCAGCCAGGGAAGATTTTATTTACTTATGTTTTTGGATGGTATGGGTTGATGTTGGGTGTAAGAGCAAGGCCAAGGAAATGATGATGATGAGACACATAAGGTAGTAGCTAGACGTCTTATTTACAAGTGACAGAAACTCAACTCAAAACTGGCTTAAGGAAAGGAAAGGATTGGCTCACAAAACTGTAATGTCTCAGAGGTACAGCTTCAGGCTTGGCTGTATCCAGGGGCTCAAATGAGGTCATCAGGACTTGGTCCCTCTCCATCCCATGGCTACTGGCCTCTTTATCAGGCTGCCCCTTCAACGAGTAGCCTGTGACAATCCATGGTCATGCCATCCTTATAGCTGGTGATGGAAAAGAGCTTCTCTCTCCCAGTTGTTTTAGCAGAAGTGACACGATAGACTCTCACTGGATTTTTTTTGCGTCATGTACCTGCTCTGAACTCATTACTGTGGCCAGAAGTTTGGACAGTGCTGATTGGCCGGCTCTGGGTCACATGCCCAACCAAATCAAAGGAAAATGGAGATGTTGTTAATGACCGCGTGGGGAATGGTTGCTGGCTGTGCAAGGACAATGGCTATTTCACTCAGCCCGGAGTTTTAAAGCCAAGGTCATGGGTTTGATTGTTTTGACAGCTGGGGAGCTCTGTGCTGTGGCCTCCAGCTGGACCCCTGCTGGGGCCACCTTCTTATGAACACACGTCTCTACGGAGAGAAAGTCATGATAGTGGGAGATTCAATCCAATCTCTCTCCCACTGTTGGCAAAATCTACCAGACTCTCTGTTCACTCGTGATTGCTCATTACACATAAGAGGGTGTGTTTCCCTCGCATTACTTTATTGAGCCAATTCATAGTAAAAGATAACGCAGCAATTAAAAAAACCTGTCACACGTTTATGACATTCCTCCCAAGGAGAGATGTGGGGCCTGTGTCTCCTCCCCTTGAATCTGGGCTGACGTGTGGCTATACCTTGTGGTGGTAGTGATGCTGCGTGACATCTGAGTCTAGGTCCTTAAATGCAGCGTGGTTCCTGGAATTTCTCTTTTGAGATGCTTTTGTCTCAGTTGCCATGCTGTGAGGAAGCTCAAGCCACATGTAGAGGCCATGTATAGACACTCTGGTTGACAGCTGGGCCCAACCTTCCAGCCACCCAAGCCCAGGCGCTGGCGTATAAGTGAAAGAGCCTTCAGATGAATCAAGTCCAAGTCTTAGCGTCTGCCCAGCCATTCAGGTCTCCCCAGCTGAGACTGCCATCTCTGTGAAGCAGACAGCCCATCTCCTCTGTGCCTGGTTTGACTTCCTGACCCACAAAGTCCGTGAGGTATAATAAAATGGTGTTGGACTACACCACTAAATGTGAGGCGGTTTCTTATGTAGCAGACAATGGAACAGGCATGCTCACATTGCTGGCAGTATCTGTGGACAAAGCCAGAAATGGCAGAGTTTTCAGTATTACCCATATACTGCTTGGCCCAGTGTTTCTACTACTAGAAATCTATCAGAAGGAAATAATCTCAAATGTGAAAAATGAATCAAGCATTACACACAGAAATGTTCATTACAGTGCTATTCATAATAGTAAGAAATGTAAAACAAGTTAGTTTTCCAATGAGGGGGATATGATTCCTTGATAAAATAAGTTGGCTCCCATTGGGTGCTTGATGTGTGTGTGGCAGGAGAATGATTTTGAAAAGCTATGGTAAAACCATTCAATGGCATATTAGGTAGTCTTTCTAAATGATGTGTATGAGGAATTTTTAATGATAGGAGAAAGTGTTTATGCTCAGTTAAGTGGGAGGAAAAATGCAGAAGGAAAGCTGTATATTCAATAAGATATCAACTGATTAATACCATGTAGAGAAAAAGAGCAAGAAGTGTAGGACTGTGTGCAGAAGAGCCACCCTAAGCTTTTCTGTATCTTAACTCTTCTACTATAAGCAAATGCTACAGAAGACGAAAGCTCAAAAAGGATGCGATCAAAAGTTAGCAATAGTCAAGCCTGATTAAACAATGAAATGACAAAAGAGAGGTAAAGTTGCTGGTTAGTTAAAAAAAAAACCCATTGCTATGACAAGTGTGTTGTGCCTCTGTTCTGTAAGTCGAGTGGGGGAAATTTCTGTGTCTGGGCCAGGGTGGGAGGACCCCCGAGCTCTGGGCAGGACTAGGGTTCCAGGAAGGGAGGATTGCTACTGTCTCCTGTAGCGGCAGAGTGGGTGGGATCTAACCTGTTGGGGCAGGAGCTGCAAGGGAGCATGGGAAGAAAAAGATGAGACAGAAACACACATCATGGGCTGGAGGAGAGATTCTGGGAAGGTGTCGGTCACATGGGCTGGCTGTCTCCGCCTTGAGCCTTGTATGTGTGTGTGTGTGTGTGTGTGTGCCTGCGCACATAGATTCGTGTGTGTGTGTTAGAAAGAGGCAGACAGACTTGGTGTCTGGGGAAGACTGCTGTACTGGGACCATGTCTTGTGTCTCCTTAAACGTCTCCCTTGAATTAATTTCTGAGAGTGTGCACTAATTACAAATGTGGCCCAAAGTGTGTTGTGCTTAAGGCTTGGATCTGCATCTGAGACTTGACTCCACCATGAGTTAGTGGCTTGGCCTTGGGGAAGATAGGATAGAGCCTCAGTTTTGCCTTCTTTGAAATGGGAGCAAGGATGCTGCCTTATGTACAGATTCATCTCCAGAATGAAATAAAAATGAAGTATCATGCAAATGGGAAGCACTTAGCACTGTTGCTAAAAGATTGTTGTTGCAGGTAGTAACACAGATTGTAACGGTGTTATCCATGGTTGGTGGTGGCTTCAGAGTCACCCAGAGCAGATCTGTCCACAGAAATACTATGTGAACCTCGTATGTCATTTAATGTTCTCCAGTAGCCACATTTAAAACATAAAAAGAAATAGATGGGAAAAAAAGAAAAACAATAGAAAAACAAAACAAAACAAAAAACAAACAAAACAAACAAAGAAATAGGTGGGGTTTTAATAATGTATTTTGTTTAACCCAGTCTATCCAAAATGTTATTTTTCCAACATGTAATCAATATGAACATATTATTAATGAGATATGTTGCATTCTTTTTTTATCATCGGTCTTTGAACTCTGCTGAGGATTTTATATTTATATCATCTCTTGACTTGGATGTCCACTTTTCACCAGAAATGTTTGATCCCTGTTGAGCTTGCATAAAATGTATAGTTGAAAAAGTAGATTCATACTCAAGTTCCTCTAGTAACTGAATCGAATGTCAGTTTGTAGATTTAAATTAATTGAAATGAAATAAAATTAAACTTTCAGTCCCTTAGTGGCAGAAGCCACATTCCAAGTTTCAATAACCACACATGGCTAGTGGTGACGATATTGGACAAGCATAGGGTTGGAGATGATCCTTGTGAGCTGCAAACCCAGTCTGCCTCGGATCCAGTCTCAGATCCACTTTCCAGCTGTGTGACCTTGGGTGAGTTACTTAACCTCTCTGAGCCTCTGTGTCCTATCTGTAAAACGGGGATAGTAACAGTAACATCAGTTCCTAAGGTTGTGAGAATGAATGTAAAGCCCTAAGAATGGTACCAGACACACGTAAATGTTGCCTATTAGTCGTATGCTTTGCAAAATATGTGTCAAACTGAATTCTAGCTTTGGCTTAGTTAAATAGCCAAATGAGCCAATGCTAATAGATCTACAAACAGTAGCCATGTCTAGAAGGCAGTGTAGCTTCGTGGCCAAGAGCACAGACCCTAGATCTAGACCTCCAATGTTCAGGTCTCTATTTTGCTACATAATAGCTGTGTGATCCTGGGAAAGTTATCTGTTTGCCTTGATTTTCTTCATTAGTAAAATGGGGTTAATTGGTTGTGCAAGGTTTAAGCGAATGTACATACCAGTACCTGGTACCCGGTAGGTGTTGTATATTGTACCATTGCTTTACTTTTAAAAAAAAGTTTAATTTTATATCGAAGTATAGTTGATTAACAATGTTGTGTTAGTTTCAGGTGTACAGCAGAGTGATTCAGTTATACATATACATGTATCTAATCTTTTTTGAATTCTTTTCCCATTTAGGTTATTACAGAGTACTGAGCAGAGTTCCCTGTGCTATATAGTAGGTCCTTGTTATCTATTTTAAATAGAGCAGTGTGTACATGTCAATCCCAGACTCCCAATTTATCCCTCCCCCCGACCCCCTGGTAGCCATAAGTTTGTTCTCTAAGTCTGTGAGTCTGTTTCTGTTTTGTAAATAAGTTCGTTTGTATCTTTTTTTTTTAGATTCCGCATATAAGCAATATCATATGATATTTGTCTTTCTCTGTCTGACTTACTTCACTTAGTATGACAATCTCTAGGTCCATCCATGTTGCTGCAAATGGCATTATCTCATTCTTTTTAATGGCTCAGTAATATTCCGTTTTATGTATCTACCACATCTTCTTTATCCATTCATCTGTCGATAGACATTTAGGTTGCTTCCATGTCTTGGCTGTTGTAAACAGTGCTGCAGTGAACGTTGGGGTGCATGTATCCTTTTGAACCATGTTTTTCTCCAGATCCATTGCTTTACTATTATCCATTGATGTACTATTATCAAAATTGTCATCTTTCAATCCATTAATATTTGCTGATTCAGAGGTTAACCCTTTTAGATCCATAAAACCATGAAAAACCCAAAAAATCTTAGGAACCTTTAGGATAGAAGTTACAGTGGGTAGGAATGTGCCTAATCCTGCCCGTGGACGTGTTTTGTTTGGCTTACTTATAGTGTTTGGCCCACAGAGAATTAAAAAAAGGAAGTTAGTTACCGAACTTTAAAAATAGAGAGATTTCAAATAAAAATCCAGATTTCCAGCTTCTCTTGAAAAATCATGAGATTGAGGCACCCTGGACCAGTCTTCCTGTTTGACAACAGTGGGCTGGAGCTAAAGAGCGGCATTGCCTTGAGATGGGGGTGAGTTTGCAGTTAACCATAGTCCCCACCGCTCCCTTTTGCCTCACCGCTGGCCTGCTTCACTCACTTACCTCTCCTGCCTGGCCCTAGGTGGCATTTGAGTTGGGGGTCCTGGCGTCTATGTATAAATCTGAAGGTACACATAAAAACCAGTGTAAACTCCAATGTAAATGTGCATACGTGTTCGCACCTGGCTTTTGCAGGAGTAACTTGGGGCCTTTGGCGTTGAAGCCGGGCGCCTGGGTCTGTGATGAAACCCATAGGACTGTTTGTGACAGCACAGACGTCCTGGCCGACAGTCCTTCCCAGATGTTCTCATCCCACTTGGTGCCAGTTCTATCCTCCAACACCCTGGAGTCACCCTCAACTTCTCTTGATCTTTCATCCCACATCCTATTGGCTGTACCTTCAAACTATGTCCAGAATCAGTTTATTCTCCCCACCCCTGACCCCGACTGCCTATTGCCTCTCTGCTTCCTCTCTTTCCTCTAGTCTATTCCCAACACAGGAGCCACAGGAGTAATTTTTTATAATTAAGAGACTTTATTTTTTTTAGAGCAGTTTTACATTTACAGAAAAATGAGCAGCAAGTACAGAGGGTTCCCATACATTCCCCCCACCCCCGTCTCCCCTGTTATTAGCATCTTGCATTAGCGTGGAACATTGGTTAAAATTGATGAGCTAACGGTGTGATACATTATTATTAACTAAAGTCCATGGTTTACATCAGGGTTTGCTCTCTGTGTTGTGCATTCTGTGGGTTTTGACAAATGCAGAATGTCATGTGTCCACCATTACGTCATACAGAAGCGTTTCAGTGCCTTAAAGATCCTCTGGGCTCCGCCTGTTCATCATGCCTTCTCCCTGAAATGTTGGCAACCCGCTGATCTTTTTACTGTCTCCGTAGTTTTGCATTTTCCAGAATATCATACAATATGCAGCTTTTTCAGATCGGTTTCTTTCACTTAGCAGTATGCGTTTAAGGTTCCTCGATGTCTTTTCTTGGCTTAGTAGCTCATTTTTATCGATGAATAATTCCCCATGTATAGACGTACCAGTTAACTTACCCATTCATTTATTGAAGGACATCTTGGTTGCTTCCAAGTTTTGGTAATATCTACCCTATTTGTTACTGCTTTCTATTTGTTGCCCTTGTTTTTTTGTTTTGGGTTCCACTCTTTTTCTGCATCTCTGGTTTTAACTGAACGTTTTATATGATTCCAGTTTTTCTCCTCTCTTAGTATATCGATTATACTCTTTTTATTTTTTTAAAATAAATTTATTTATTTATTTTTGGCTGCGTTGGGTCTTCGGTGGTGTGCGCGGGCTTTCTCTAGTTGGGGCGAGCGGGGGCTACTCTTCGTTGCGGTGTGTGTGCTTCTCATTGCGGTGGCTTCTCTTGTTGCGGAGCACAGGCTCTAGGCACGTGGGCTTCAGTAGTTGCGGCACGTGGGCTCAGTAGTTGTGGCCCGCGGGCTCTAGAGTGCAGGCTCCGTAGTTGCGGTGCACGGGCTTAGTTGCTCCGCAGCATGTGGGATCTTCCCGGACCAGGGCTCAAACCCGTGTCCCCTGCACTGACAGGCGGATTCCTAACCACTGCGCCACCAGGGAAGTTCCATATACTCCTTTTTTTTTTTTTTTTTTTTTCTTTTTGCGGTATGCGGGCCTCTCACTGTTGTGGCCTCTCCCGTTGCGGAGCACAGGCTCCGGACGCGCAGGCCCAGAGGCCATGGCTCACGGGCCCAGCCGCTCCGCGGCATATGGGATCCTCCCAGACCGGGGCACGAACCCGTATCCCCTGCATCGGCAGGCGGACTCTCAACCACTGCGCCACCAGGGAGGCCCCATATACTCCTTTTTAAAAAACTTTATTTAGTGGCTGCCCTTGAGTTTGCAGTGTAATTTACAGCTACTCCACGTCAGAGGGAGCCTTTTGAAACCAAAGTTAGATCATCTTCTTCTTCTGCTCAGGACCTACAAAGACTCCATCTCACTCAGATAAAAGCCAGATCCTTGCAGCGGTCTCCAAGGTCCAGCACGATCTGACCTGCGACGTCCCTCAGCCCTCTCCTCCGCACCCTCTTGCTGCAGCTACACTGGCCTCCTTGCTTTTCTTTAAACCCGTGGGCACCTCGTGCCTCGGAGCCTTCGCTCTGGCTGTCCACTGTCTCAGGAGTGCTCTCCCCAGATACCTGTTTGGCCAACTCCCTGACCTCCTTCCAGCTTTGCTCAGATCCCGCCACTCACCTTGGCCTTTGGTGACCTCTCTCTTCGCACCGTCACACCACCTGACCCTGCAGCACACCGATCCTTCTTGGTCCTGCCCGGTTTCCCCACTGCTCACGTCCCCTCTGACAGCCTCCATAATTTACTTGCTACGTCTGTGCTTTGCTGCCTGTCTCCTCCCACGAGAAGATCCATCCATCCCACCTGAGGCAGGGACCACACAGGTCTTGTTCTCTGCCATGTTCCAAGCGCCTTGCACAGAGCCTGACTGATAGCAGGTGCTCACAGCTCTTTGTCCAGTGAATGGGTTCGCATGCTGCAAAGCATCTTTTCAGACAAATCCTTTAGCACTGTGCCAAGAATCACAGAATTAGGACCAGGCTGTTTGGAGGGCACCAAGGCTGTCCAGGCTCCTTACACTAAGTCTGGGATCAGGGTGAGGGGAGCTAAGAGAAGCTGTTAAGCTGGCAGCCCGGGCTGGGTAATCTTTTAACCATGCACAGGAGTCCTTGCAGACTTCCAGCTGCTGCTATGGAGGATGCTTGCTTGTCCCTAATTGGTCTGTGCGAGCAGCCTGTTGATGAGCTTGTCTGGGGGTGGGGAGCAGTGGGGAAATGGCCTTTCCTGGTCTCTGTGCTCTAGGCCCATAGTAGGGTGTCGACGTGAGGGTGATGGGGCTGGAAGTTGCTGTGCTGGATACAGGTCAGAACACTCTGGGTCCCCTCCCTGGTCCTGCCTGGGTCAGCGTTGGATGGCTTTTCCTGTTCGATGGAGTGAGCATCTTTATATCACAGGGGTGACGGGAGGAGGAGAGAACTGCCATCCCTCGGAAGGGGATTATCTCCTGTCCCCAGGCAGGTGCGTGGGTGGCACTGTCATTTCAGCCTTCCTGCCACAGGTGTAGACCTGACATGTGCCTAGGGGTTGAGAGGGGTCCCTCCTCTGACTACTTTCCTTGGCTTGCTGTCCCCAGATGGCCTCTTCCTGGGATCCTCTGCATGGTGACCCCAGGGGGGAGGGGGAGGGTCAGCCTTCTGGCTTAGTGCTGCTCCAACTCCATCCATCTGCCGCAACTGAGGAAGCCAAGCAGGACACTTTGGCGGCTGCCCACGCTGGCCATTCATCCCGTCAACATTTATTAAACACCTACTATGTATCACGCATTGTGCTCCACACTGGGTTTACAAGACGGAGTAGTTGTAGTTTCCGCCTTCACTTACCTGCTACCAGGTAATGGAATCAAGACTTGAGATGCTCGGCAGGGTGTGTCCAAAATGTCAACCAGTTCAGCACCAGCACTGGCCCATCACAGTGATGGTGCTGTAACCCACCAGTGTGATTTTAGGAGCATGAGCCCTGGAAGGGACGAAGACAAGGTCTTCCAGGGATGGGTGGACACACCACAGAGTGAGAAGTCCGGGAACACTTACGTGTTGGTTCCCATGTCCTCCCCTCTACCCGACGACTCTTCTCATTAGTTCTTTCTCCTGCATTACTGACCCCCCTTCTCTGCTGGACCATTCCCAGCAGGAAACATGCTCCGTCTTAAAGAAATACCCTTGACATCCCCATTCCCCATCCTTCCCCACCCGCTACTTCCGTCATGTCTCTACTCCGGTTTATAGGAAACATTCTTGGGAAGCGTAGCCTCTGCTCATGGCCATCATTTCTCGTGTCTCGTTCTCTCTTGAACCCACTTCAGTCCAGCTTTGTTCCCCCGTCACTCCAGGAGCGTCGCTTGTTGAGGTCACTCTTGGCTCTACTTTAAACCTCCCGTCATCCTCACTGACATTTGACTCGGTCACTAGCTCCCCCGCTCCTGGGTCACATCCTTCCCTTGGCCATGGACTCATCACTCTCTGGTTTCTTCCTGCCTCCCTGGCAGCTCCTTCCTGATCTCCTTGCAGCTCCCTGTTCATCTCCCTGATCCCTGTAACTTGGAGCCACCCAGGACCCGGTCCATGAGCCTGTCCCTGTGGACACTTTCTCCCCAGATGATGTCTTCCGGTCTCTGCTGATGATGCTTGTGTATCTCCGAGGACCCTCACTCTTCCCTGAACTGTAGACCCGCCCAGCAGCGCCTTGGAGACTTAGCCTCTAGCTCCCTCGACCTGCCCTTCCTTGGATATCCCTCATCTCAGAAAACCTTCATACCCCACACCCTGGCATCATCCTTGACACTCACTGCCCGCCATGCCAGGCTCGATCACACATGTCCTGTCCAATCCACCAGCAAATCCTGCTGGCTCTGCTTCCAAAATACGTCTGGAATCCTGCCTCTTCTCGCCCCGGCCTGACGGACCCCTCGTGCCCCAGGACAACGACAGTAGACTCTTCCAGGGTGGACATGTCTGCATCCACCCTTGTCCCCCCGCCCCCCTGCAGTCCGCCCTCACACGGCACCGAGCCCACTTCCTGTACGTTGTAAATCACATCATGTCATTGCCCTATTCTCAACTCCCCACTGGCTTCTCATCTTGCTCAGAGAAGAAACCAAGCCCTGATGAGGGCCCGGGAGGTCCTGTGAGACCTGGCCTCCTGCCGGTTCCTCCAATAATAGGCCTGCTCCCACCTCAGGGCCTTTGCACCTGCTGTTCCTCTGCCTGGAATGCTCTTCCCCCAGATATCGGTGAGGCTCCCTCCCTCTCTTTCTTCACATCCCTGCTCAAATGTCACCCTCTCAAAGAGGCCTTGGCTGCCCCACCTAAAATAGCCACCCTCCCTCCTGGGACCTGTGGGTTGAGGGTGGTGACATGCAGGGAACTTCCAAGAGGCCACCAGTGTCACCCGTGGTCCTTGCTGGGTGGTGGGGATACATTTCTCTTCCGACCAGTGATGGTCCTGCCTCTCTGTTATGCTCTGTTCATCTTCCCACTGGGTGCCCGAGGCTCTTCCCAGGCAAAGTCCTGGAGCAGACGTTCTGCTCTGAGAAGCCTCACTGACCCGTTCAATGTTCTTCCCATCTTTCGGGGATTCCCTCCTTTCTCTGAAAGTTCACACTTCTCACTGCTTTCTACCTCTTTTTTGTGGATGAGGAAGTCATCTATTAAGCCAAATGCTGGCTGGCTTCAAGGACCTTATTTAGTGTGAGTGCATCTTTAAAAGACTGCAAAGGGCCATGCTAAGCCTGATGGAGTTTGTTGGGGGGGGGCGTGGTCTCAGGTCCCATGAGTCCTGAAAGCAGAAGATATTTAAGAGTGGGGGGATTTTCTGCACCCCCAAATCATCCAGGAAACTATCGTTTTCCACCTTTGTATACCACCTTCATGATTTCTACTTTATCCAAATACTACTTGTACTGTGAGATTTGTGTTCTATTCACACAGAGGTAAGACCTGGTGTAGAACATCTGCATAGTTACACCTTCATTCTGGAATGACCTGCAATTGCAGGCAGTCTCCTTCCGTTTAAAAGTTAAAGCAACAGTATCTAGAAATGTTTTAAGAAAACTTCTAATTCCTAAAAGTATAGTACTTTGGGGTGGTATTTTTTGCTGATGCCAAACTTTACATATGGTGGCAGCTTTGGGAGTCTCCTCACAAAAGGATGGCATTCTTAGGTTGTGCTAAGTGAGCCCAGGACAGCACACCTGCTAATCTGAGGACAGTCGTTTCTGTATATTTCTTTAAGTCACCTCAACTCACTGTTTTGTAAATGAATTCTTCTCCACCCTAAGCAATGCTATCCATGAAATCATGGGTTTAGTTAGACTTTAGGTTGCTTGCAGTCAGAGAGACCCCTCCCCCCCCCACAAGAACCCCACTGTTATGGTGGCATAGATAAATCCAGACATTTACTTCTCTCTTACATAATAAGAGCCTGGGTGGAAACCGTCCAGAGTCGGGGCAGAGTCAGGGACTTGTATTCCTATCTTGTTCCACCTTCCCTAAGTGATGCACTCAACCACGTGGTCCAAGATGGCCCCCTCCACGCCCACATTCCAGCCAATGGAAGGGTGGAGAGAGGATGTGGGGGACACACCCCCTTTTGTCATCACTGCTGCTCAAATCCCATTGGCCAGAACTCAGTCATATGTCTACACCTAGCTGCAAGGGAAGCAGGGATATGTAGTTTCTTCTGCGAGAAATTTTGGGGATTCTATTGACATAAAAGAAGGGGAGAGAGAACATTAGGTAGTTTCTGTCACAATAGGGCGGTTGTGTATGTTTCTAATAGGTATTAAAGTAAGTCTTACTAAAATTAAAAAGCAGTTTATTCCTGTACCACCTCCCATCATTTGGTGCGTGTATCACACTTGAGAAGACAGTATTGTAGGTCACTGTCCTTTGTGACAGTCATTCTACTGGAACCCTTGCCTTGTTGCAGGTAGAACAGGTAGAAGTTTGGCTATTTCAGGATGTGGGCCTCATTTTTTTTTTTTTTTTTTGCGGTATGCGGGCCTCTCACTGTTGTGGCCTCTCCCATTGCGGAGCACAGGCTCCGGACGCGCAGGCTCAGCGGCTGTGGCTCACGGGCCCAGCCGCTCCACGGCATGTGGGATCTTCCCGGACCGGGACACGAACCCACGTCCCCTGCATTGGCAGGCGGACTCTCAACCACTGCACCACCAGGGAAGCCCGGCCTCGTTGTTTTTTATTAGCAACTCTGGGAGAGGTTGGACCCTCCTCTTCGTGGAGAGGAGAACGCCCGCTCCTTGGAGTATGTCGATATGCTCCTGCAGCCTTACAAGGACCACCTGCCTACTTTCCAACCCATCCTCCGGCTTCCTCTGGGAGTTGCCATCATGGTGCTCAGACATGGGGAGTTCCACTTCAGCTCTCAGAGGCCTGGGGGAGTGAATATTGCTGACATCTTTGAACTGCAAACCTCCACGTGCTGTTCCCAAGGCTGGGATCTGTCCTAGTGTGGATGTGTCTGCTGGAGCTCACACCTGAGGTTCTGATGGGAAGCAGGGGTCCAGTTTTAATGACCTGTCAGCACCGTGTGTGACGGCAGCTGCATGTCCCAAAGCTGGGGGAAGCCTGTCTGTTAAAAGTTAATGACCTAAGAAGTCCTGACATAAAGTAAAACCTGGAGTGAAATTCCATGGTGTTGTGGATAGTTAATTCTTTATTAGGTTTTCCTAAGATTGGGCTAAAAAGCATTTAATCTTTATTAAGTTTTGCGTTAACGTGTCATTGCATTTTATTGATGCATTGATCTTCATTTGGCTGATCTGGGGCAGGGAGTGGAAATCTCTGTGCTGTGGTGTGGCCGACAACTTCCTAACAGGTTACCGACCTGTAATTTTTGTTTTGGTGGGGACCTCAAGTTTGAAAGAGGAGGCAAATGCAGACCAGATGGGACTGTTTGTGTTCATTCATGGCTGGCTGGTGTTGAGTCTCTGTCTTTCTCTGTTGCCGTATGTGTTTTTTTTTTTTTTCTTGTGGTACGCGGGCCTCTCACTGTTGTGGCCTCTCCCGTTGCAGAGCGCAGGCTCCGGACGCGCAGGCTCAGTGGCCATGGCTCACGGGCCCAGCCGCCCCGCGGCACGCGGGACCCTCCCGGACCGGGGCACGAACCCGCGCCCCCCGCATCGGCAGGCGGACCCCCAACCACTGAGCCACCAGGGAAGTCCAGCCGTATGTGTTTAACAACTTCATACTCCACTGACGTTAGAGATTATATTAATTTGTTTTGTCTGAGAGAGCGTCGTAACGTGCTTTTTTGGAGAGAGAAGAAAAATCAAAAGTTCCAGGCTTCACTAGTTTTGTCTCTATAGCGGTTGTCAAAGCAGAGATTCATTTTTTTTTTTAGAGTCTGGTGCCAGGAACGGAAACTCAGATGCCCCAGGGGCAAGACAGGTGACATGACGAGTTCGTTCGGCCAGCTGGGGGCTGCCTTCACTGCCTGGTCCAATGAGAGCCGACGCTGCTCATCTCCAGGCAGGAATTGGGGTCCAGAGGTGCCAGATTTTCCAATTTTTCAACCGTGGCTGGAAATCTGGACTTTTATGAGAAATGTAGGAAATAAATCTAAATTAAAAACCCTATACAAGCTTCACAAAACACACCTGTAGTCCAGTGTGGCTCTTGGAATCTCAGGTTTTAGCAGATGGTTCACGAGGCTTATTCATCTCCAGCCAACTCCTCCCCTGTGCGCTAGACTCCTCTGTCTGTCTGCGTGACATACCTCCCTGGAGGTCTCACGGGCATCTCCTCCGTACCTGGTCTTTGCTCTGAACCCGTTTCCTCCTGCAGCCGTCCCTGTTTCTGTTGATGGCCACTCCATCCTTCCAGCTGCTCAGGTTGAAAAGCCTGGAGCCACCTTTGATTCCTCTCCTTTATCACATCCAAGCCATCAGCTATTCTTGAGACTCTACCTTCTAAATATATCCAGAATCTGACCCCTTCTCCCCACCTGTACTGCCCGACCCTGCTCCCAGCCGCCATCAGTTGTTCACCTGGACTATTGCAGTAGCCTTCTGCCTGGTCTCCCTGCTCCCTGGCCTCACTTCACCCCAGTCCTTTCTTACCACAGCAACCAGAGCAGCTCTGCTAAGTGTTAATTGGACCACATCCCTCCTCTGTTCAAAATGTTTCAATGGCTCCTGTCTCATTCCAAGTAAAAGCCAGTATCCTTAAAATGGACCAGAATGTCCTAAGTGATCAGGTTTCTCCACTAGGTCTTCAACCTCCTGTCTGTTGACTTGACCCACTCTGGGGACAATGGCTTTCTACTGGCCCTGGCATTTCCTAGGCACGTTCCTACCTCAGGACATTTGCACCTGCTCTCCCCTCTTCCTGGAACCTCATCCTTTCTCTCACCCTCACCTTCTCAGACCTTTCTGCCAGTGGCCCTTGCTGAGAGAAGTTTCTTCACTTTCCTACATAACGTTTGGACCACCCCACCCGACTCCTGCCAGCGTTCTTTATCCTCCTTCTTGTCTTTGTTTTTCTTCATGGCCCTTGCTACTGTCTAACACGCTATACATTTTATTTCTTTATTCTGTGGATGATCTTTCTTTTTCCCACTAAAAACGTCCACTCCGCAAGGTCAGGGATTTCTTCCTGGCATGTGGAGAGGACTCATTTTTAAACGAGTGAATGAATGGTGTAGATTCAGGAAGGTTTTCTGCATTATTATGACAAATCCATGGATTTATACAAAGTTATTATGTTTCAGTCTGTCACAATTGTTACTCTCTTTGATTTCGGTAAGTTTCTTTTTTTTTTTTTTTTTTGGCCGAACCTCGTAGCTTGCGGGGATCTTAGTTCCCAGAACAGGGCTTGAACCTGGCGCCACGGCAGTGAAAATGCCAAGTCCTAACCACTGGACTGCTGGGGAATTCCCTGGGTGAGCTTCTTAACCTCTCTGTGCCTTGGGATCCTTCCTGTAAAATAGGAATAATGATGGCACCCAACCTCCTAAGGCTGACATTGGATTAAATGGATAAACATATGACAAGCACTTAGAACAGCGTCTGGCAAATAGGAGGCACCATCTTAAGGTTTGCATTATTATTACTACTGCTACTATTATTTATCCACGTGAAAATTAAAATGGCACAAATAGGGGTCACAACTATTATGAACAATATCCCAAACCCCGCTTCTCTACCACGCTTTCTCCTCAGAGATAACCACAGTCATTACAACTTTTTCTTTATTTCAGAACTTTTCTATGCAGTTAAATATAAACGTACGTACCTGTAGAAAAATACAGTACTTAGACAAATAAATGCTATACTTTGCATAATTTTTTTTTCTTTTTCTCTCTCGACCATACATTGCGGAGATGATCTCACACCATTTCATAGATGTCCACGTCACTCTTTACCACTGCTATATACTGTTGTAGAATATGGGGCTGCTCCAGATTCTGTGGCTCTTCCCCACTCGTGGACATTTAAGCTGTTTCCAAGTTCTTGCTGCTACAAACAGTGCTCAGTTAGCATCCTGGCATCTGCCCTGTGAATGCGCATGCCGTTCTCCAGGGTAGACACTGAGGCATGAGATTGCTGTGTCCAAAGGTTGATGCATTTGCCATTTTAATACATTTCCCTCTCAAATGGTGTTGCCATTCACAGTCTCCTAGCAGGGTGTGAAAAGTCTTTACTTTTTTTTTTTTTAATTGTAATTTTTATTTTGAGAAACAAAATAACGTGAAAAGTACAAAGAGTAACGTAACCAACATCAGTGTACTTATTAGCACCTAGGAATGTCAGCTGTTAACAGTTTGTCACATTTGTAATGTCTTTATTTTATTAAAAAAACCCCCAACATTACAGAAGAAGTTGACATTCTCTTTTGCACAATTCATCCCTCCCCAGAGGCTCTCACGGTTATGAATTTATCTTGCACCCTTGCAAACCATTTTTATATTTTACCTATATGTAGAACCATGAACAATATATTATTTCTGTGCATTTAAGATTTTTATCTCAGTGTTGTATTGGCTGTAGTGTTCTGCAACTTGCTTTTTTCCAGCAACAATGTATCTTGTAGACCTATCCTCCTTAACACATTTAGCCCTCCCTCATTCTTTTTACCTGCTGTGTAATATTCCTTTGCACCGTGGTTTATTTCCTCTTCTCCAGATGATGGGCATTTAGGCTGACTCCAGTGATCCACACTTACAACCAGTCCTGAGATGAACACCCCAGTCAGAAAACATTCAGATTCCTCATTGTGTATTTTTATAGTGCTTTGGTTTTATGTGGCATACAGAGTAAGATACTCTTTTTCTTTTCATAGACATAGAAATAGCTTTGAAAAGAAAACTACCACCTTATCTGTCTTCTTCCACCTGCCAGATGCTGATTCTTTCAAGGATAGAAAGACTGGATATTTACAGCTTGCTTTGATTAATTTCGTTCCTGTCGTTACCGATGGACATCACAATGGAAAATTCCCACACTCTAGGCTCTTCATTATTTGAATCTTTTTGTGTTGGATGTTCTCTTTCATTCCACCGATACTCGCTGAGTACCTACTATGTGCCAGGCTCTGTTCTAGGCAGGGAAAGCTCAGACATGGTCCTTGTGGTCATGGATTTCCATTCTTGGGGGAAATGGACACTATAACAGGCATGAATCAGCACCTGCTCTTCCCCCTCTAGAGTTCATTACTGAAGAGGTAATGGAGATGTGTTTCCTTGGCCAAGTCCGTCTCCTGGCTGAGCCCTCAAGGAGATTTGCGGTGAGCAGTTTGAGTGGTGTTCTGCTTATGTATTGCTGCATAACAAGGCAACCCAACGATGACATTTATTTTGCTTTCTAATCGACGACTGGGGAAGGGCTTGGCGGGGCAGCTGTCTCTGTAACTTTCGCCATCATCTGGGGCATCTGGAAGAAATCATCGGAAGACTTGCCGGCTCACGGGTCTGGAGGTTGATGCTGGTTCTCAGCAGGACCTCAGCTGGGCTGTGGCTGGGCCGCCTCCATGAGGGCTCCCCATATGGTTGTCTGACTTCCTCACAGTAACGGCGGCCAGTTGCAAGGCTGAGCATCCCAAGGGGACCAGGCAGCAGCTGCATTGCCTTAGTCTCAGAAGTCACATGGAGTCACTTCTGGTGTAGTCACAGGCCAATTCATACTCAAGAGGAGGGCACATTGGCCCATGGAGGTGTGTCGATGTCGGTTGTAAGAAGGGCATGTGGCATGGATACACTGGTGCGACCATCTTTGGAAAACACCATCCACCACAAAGTGGGCAAACCATCCTTAGTCCTGTACAGGTGTTTAGCCAGATCTGCCAGTGGGTAGTGGCATGGCTTGCCTGGATGGAGACGGCCGTGTGGACTGTGGCTGGGATGGTAGCAGAATCACTGAGGGCTACTCGATGCATTAAGACCTTGCACTGTCTCCTTAACACTGCACAACACCTGTTGTCTCTCCCATTTTACAGGTGAGGAAACTGAGGTTGGGAGCGCTTGCATAAGCTCCAGGGTCCACAGTTAATAAGCAGGGATGCTTGGGTCAGAACCCAGGCATATCAGTTAGAGTCCCTTCCTCAAGTCAGCATAACCATCCCCATCCTCCAGGGAGGCAAGGCTTCTCTGTTTGCTCTGAAAGCTTCCAGCCATGGGAATCCATGGGGCTGCCCCTCCATGGCCACTTGGTCTGCTAGGCCTCTGGTTACCATGGCGACGGTGGCCAGCCACACAGAGAGACACTTGTGACCTTTCTCCCTTCCCCCCACGCAGTGGTTCTTTCCCTTATTGAGCAGAGAAGAGGCGTCAGGAGGACCCCTCCTACCTGTCCGCTGATGGGCTTGTTGATTTGAGAAATGGTCTTAGGACGTCTCCTTGACTCAAGGCACGGGTGGAGCAGTCATAAAAATGAAATATGACGTCACGTCAGGCGGCCCATCACTGAGTTCTGGTGCCTGAGACTGTTCAGTTATACACACCTGTTTCCAGGCTTCCAAACTCTTCTGTAAAAGACCCTTCAGGGTGGAATTTTTCCTGCTCGTTCCTCTGGGCTATTTTGGGAAGATGTTCACATATTCTTAGACGTAACTGAGCATGACGAAAGGTGGGTGTGTGGCGGTGTTTGCAGAAGAACTCTGTAGTCCATGGCCCTTTCAAAGGGAAATTCACACTTAAGGATGTTCCTGGCTCTTTAGCGCTCACCCCGCATGGCACCTTTGTTTATTAGTCGTAGGGTAGCCGGGCCACTGTTATAAAAGTGAGACCGTTTCGATCCTGGGTTATGAGGGGAGGCAGCTGCCGCTTCCAAATGGTGGTTTAAAGTCAAAATTAATTGGGATTTTAAATTAATTGAAATAGACACGAAAATTTTACATTCACAAAACACACCCGGCAGCTGATGGCAATTCGTCCTTCCGGTTTGCTCAGGTGCACAAGTCATGTCATCCGTAGCTTCAGATACCCAGGATCTAATCGCATCTCTCCCCTCCACCTGGATCCAAGCCCCATCGCATCCTGCCTGGAATCTGCCATGAGCCCCTCATGTCTTCCTGCTTTCATGCTGGTCTCCTTACAGTCTGTTCTCATTAAGGAGCCAGAATGAGTCTATAAAAATGTAAATCATATAGCGGTGCCTCTCTGCTCGAAACCCTAAACAAATAGGGCGGAGAGTGGACAGGTCAGAGGGCAGGGAGGGGGCATGAGGAATACGATACATCTTTTTTCAGTCGCTTGCTATTTCCTTCCTGGCCTTGTGAGAAGCAGCCTGGGGGAAGCTGGAGTGGTGTCTCCTTTTACTGGTCAGGCCAGATCTGACTTCCAAGGATGGCTGGATGAGGGGTGTGTCAGATCGGAAAGGACATTTCAGATCAAAGTGACAGGCACGTGGTGTAAAGGAGTGAACTGGGTGCTCATACAGAAACTAAAGAGCTCCTGGGACTCTCTCTCCAGGCCAGGTAATAGGGAGTGGTGGGAACTGGCAAAGTGGGGACCCGTGTGCCCAGCCTCTGAGAGACTCCCCAGCCCTGGCCAGTGGTAGTCATATGGGAATGCGGGGTCTGATGCTACCAGATGTTCCAGGTTTTCAAGAGAAGTCAGAAATCCAGACCTGTGGACTCTCCGTGTTTTCGTTATTTGACTATCGCTGTGAACTCAGGGACTTTAGCACACTCCATGTGTTTCAGCCATGGAGCCACTCCTTGTTTGGATGCTCTAAATCATCCCAGCTTTGGCCGGCAAGCGCTGCTTTCAAGCTGCCTCACGTGTCCTCCTGACGCATCCCTGTCAGTTTTGGAGCGTCCTCCTATGCCCTGGCACAAGCTATTCTAGGTTCATCTGGTACATTCCTGCTCCAGAGTCAACCATTTCTACAAGAATCCTGGAGTTGAGCTCTGTTTTAAAAAGTTGATAGTAAACCCACGTTCAGAATGAATGCTCAGCGGTAGCCAGATCTGCTGCTAGGGCGGCCCCCTGGGATGCCCGGGTAGATGTCTCTGCACCGTTTGGAAAACCCCAGGCTGAGTGCCACCATCTCTGCGGAGATCGGCCTCTGCTCCCGGGCCCTGCGGGGCTGATGAACGACACAGCTAATGCATCTGGACGGTTGCATTCCACTTGGGGCAGCCACCCAAGAAATGTCTGATAAGCACGTTCCCCGAGTGCTGCTTTTACAGGTTTCATCTCGCAGAAATCTGTCAGGACTCAGGTGTGCATTCAGAGGTAACAGAGTAGGCTCTATAGACCGTGTCCTTTTCCCCAGTCCGTTATCTGTCTGTTACCGTGAGGTTACTGGGAGACCCATGACGGGGCGGTGTCTGGAATGGGTCATCCCTAAAGCACAGACCATAAACCCGTGGAGAGATCTCCCTTAAGACCTTCTCCCTCTGCCCCGTAGGCCACTGGGTCCTGCCTGTGTCATGCAGAAGCCTGTCCATGCTGAGGACGTGGACTCTGTATGATTTCTCTGGAACATCTCTAGCGTGAGCTCGGGCTCCGATCGCCAGGGGTTGAATCCTGGCTTGGCTACGGACTGGATTTGGAACGTTGGGCAAACTACTTAATCATCCTGTGCCTGAAACAGACTCACAGACGTAGAGAACAGACTTACGGTTGCCAAGGGCGGGGGGGAGGGAGTGGGATGGAGTGGGAGTTTGGGGTTGGTAGATGCCAACTGTTACATTTAGAATGGATAAACAACAAGGTCCTCCTGTAGAGCACAGGGAACTCTATTCAATCTCCTGTGATAAACCGTCATGGGAAAGAATATGAAAATATGGTGTCTATACGTGTGTAACTGAGTCACTTCGTTGTACAGCAGAGACTGGGACAACATTGTAAATCAACTCTACTTCAATAACAAACAAACAAACAAACAAATAAATAAAATAGAATCAAAGGGGAAAAAAAGCACAACGTTGCAGCTATAAAATACGTCCCGAGATGCAATGAAAAACACAAAGTGGAGACAGTGGAAACCTACCTCAGAAAGTTGTGATGACAAGTAAGTGAGTTAATCCATGTAAATCCCTTCGAACAGTGGCCGAAACACAGCAAGGCTTGATAAACACGGACATTTATGGTTATGCGAATCGCTGGGTCCAGGCGGGCGTAAACAATTCCTGGGGTGTGAGTTGCATGGTCCAGTACATTTCTTTTTTCTTTTCCTTTTTCTTTGCTTTCCTCCTTTTCTTTTCTTTTTTTTTAAATCAACTTTATTGAAGTATCATTTATATACAGTATAATATACCCATTTTAAGTGTATATATTTTGGTGAATTTTGACAATTTATATGCACATTTAATCTTCACCATAATTGAGATACAGAACATTTTCATCACCCCCCAAATACCTTGTACCACTTTCCATACGGTACATCTCCCACTCCATCTAACCCTCCCCAGCCCCAGGTAACCATTGTTATGCTTTCTGCCACTATGGATTAGATTGGTCTTGTCTAGAGTTAATATAAAATTTCCTCTTTCTTGACTCCCCTTGCGTCTTTCCCTCCCTCCTTCCTTCCTTCCTTCCATTGGCTTGAACTATGTTTCTGTCACGCGCATCCTCTGCTGGCTTCGTGGATGTATGGACCGTGGACCCGGGCAGTTACACGGAGCGCCACCCTCAGGAGGGTCTCGTACTTTGTTCAATGCTTTGCTGTCACCGGCTTGAAATTCTTAATACTTTTTGAACAAGGGCTCCTGCGTCTTCACTTTGCGTGAGGCCCTGCAAAGTCCACAGTTGGTGCTACATGTTCCCAAGGCAGTTCTCTCTGTTGGGGCGTCTCTGGTTCTCTGTTTCCGGGCACACGAGGGGCTTTCGGTATACATACTGATTGAGTGGAATTCCTATCACTGGGGCCAGTGCATCTTTTCCCACCTCTGTTCTCTCCATCCAGCGCCCGCCTGGGCGGTGTGTGAGCTCGTATATAACTGTGTGCAGAGCACGTTAGCTGAGTGTGCGGAGAGAATTCGATGATGCTCTCTTTCTCTGCAAATCTCCACCCAATTTGCAGTCAAGCAGCCGGCTCAGCTTTGGGAACCAGCCTCGATTGCCGTGTGGGTGTCTGAAACATTAACAAGGTCTTGCTTTCTACAGCCTGTCCTCAGTAGGTGGAGGTCTTGCTGAAATCTGACATCAACTTGACAGCAGGGGGCAGGCCGTCCCCTCCATCCCGCTCAGAGCAGGTTCCCAAGTAGAAATGGCCTTCTGCCCTGGGTGGGGTGGGAGGACGGGGGGACAGGGGACAAGCGGGCTCCCGTGGGCATCATGCTCCGCACTGAGTAGGCACCTCTGCATACAGGCTCACGAGAGGCTCAGCCACTTCTTCCAGCAAGAGGCCGAGCGAGCCAGGGCCTGGCCTGGGCAAAGCCTGTAAGCTGGGAACAGCTCAAGGTCACGAACCCTAGTGAGCAAGGCACAAAGATCTTTTCTTCCAGCCCAAATTAGTGAAATTGCCGGGGGCTGTTGTCATTTTTCAGCTGAGTCAGAGGGATTCGGAGTCGGGATGGACTTTCCTTTCCTTGGCGCGAATGATCAGGCTGCCTGGCTGTTCTTTCATCGATTAGAATCGAGATGAGCTGAGACGCGTCTTCTCTGTGCAAAGCGCTCTCCTTGGCGTGGCAGCCACCTGGGAGGTCTGCGAGGCCAGCCCGGCGGGCTGGCTGGGGAGACCCGGGCCGCACAGGTTGTGGATGGGTGAGCTCTGTGCTTTCAGGCGGAGTGCGGGGGCGTGGGGGACATTAGCTGGGTCAGGTTCTTCGGTGCCCTGGCCTGGCTTCCGCTGTTTTTCCTCACCCCGGAGAGCATCCTCCTAGGCTTGCCAACTCTGTCAGTCACAGAGACCGCGCAGGCGTGCACCCAGAGGAGGTAGATTCAGGGCTAGAAAAGGCACAGCACGACCGCCCATTGCAACCGATGGATAATTTGCCTGGGTGCGGATGTGATGTCTCCTGCAGAGGATGTGCCGCAGGGCTTCTCCCAAGCCCCTCTTCCTTTTCTCCTGCTCGCTTACTTCACGCTGCACCGTCTTCCTGGCCCAGCTTGTGCTTGTGTTGGTGGTCCCCGCTTTCCAGTTGTTCTTGGTGTTTTTTCAAGGGTGAGTCAGTCCCACAGGTGGCTTTCGAACCACATCCTTAGATACCAGTAGGAGCTCAGACTGGGCAACCTGCAACTGCCTGGCTTCAAATTCTGCCTCCGCCCCTGCTAGCTGTGTGGCCGTGAGCAAGTGACTTAACCTCTCTGTGCTTCCATATCAACGCCTGATGGAGCTGACCATGGTACCTCTGCTTGTAGGGAAGGTGAAAACGGGTTAATACATGTGAAGTGCTTGGGACGGGTCCCTGGCACAGGGTGAGTGCTGTGTAAATATTAAACACTGTTATTTAAATCCACGGAGAGCTTGTCGTGGCCTCACAGGCATCTACGGAGAAGCGGCCACGTGCCTCCGCCTCTCATAAGTAGTTGATGCGCTAAAGGCACCAGGCCACATGCATCCCTGGCTTGCCAGCCGGGCAGCACTAAGAAGGGGGTGACATTCTCTGAGCCCCTGTCCTTGCCTTTTCCTGGGCTGGGAGTGGGACACTGGCTTTCGATCTTGGTCCTGCCGTTTCCGTGATGGGTGCCTGTTGGCGAATCATCCTGCCTGCTGGGCTTCCAGCCCAGCCTTCACCTTTTGGGGCTGCTGAAGGGCGGGTAGGCACCCCTGGGAGGGGCTCCAGACCTGCCTCTGCCACATGCAGAAAGCTCTTAGCTCTCATCTTTATTGGCTTCCCCGTAAGAAAGTTGTTTTTTCCTGAAGCTGTGCTCCTAGGTAAGTGGAAATGCAAATAAATGTAAACAAGGAGACACGTAAGAGGTATGAGAAGTGTTTCTTAAAACATTACACGTCATCACAGAAACTTGGAACCCCTTTCAATATCCAGCAGGAGAATGGATCCATGTGGTATTTCCATACAATGGGATACGAGACGGTAGCGGAATGAGTGGGTGACAGCAATGTGCATCAATAGACGCGAATTTCACAAAGACAATGTGGAGTGGACAATGCAGACTGCAGAGGAGTAGAATACACTACCACCGGCAGGAAGTTTAAAACTCCTGAAACAGTACAGCAGATCAGAGTGTAAGTAGACATTACGTACGTACTGTAATCAAGGTAACAAAGGATGCAACCATGATGAAGTTCAAGTTCAGAAAAGGGGTTCCTCTGGGGTCAGGAGGGGAGAGTGATTGGGGAGGGGGCCCAGGGCCTTGAGCTGACTCGTGAAGATTGATTTCTTCAGCTGAGTTTTGGTACACGTGCATTCGTTGTGTTTCAGACGCTCTTTTGTAAATCTTAAGTATCACATCATATATAGTTTGTCTGAATAAACGTTTGTAGAGCTAAAAAACATATAAGTCTGAAAGGTACTGGACTGGATGTCCTTGATGTCCTCCCTGGTCCTGACCCTCTGGGATCCCCTGGGTGTCCCCAGAGGCCATCAGTGGGACTTTGGTTTCCCAGGCGGGTAGGGTGGTGCCGTGGTAAGAGAATCGGAAGAGGTGGCTGGATCGTCCCGGTGACCTTGGATAAGATCGGGGTCCTCTCTGAGTGTCAGTTTCCTCACCTGTAGAATGGGTAGAATTCAGCCCCTGTAACTATACTCGCAGGGTAGGTGCAGGGACTTGCTGGGGTGATGGTGCCTTAGGGCATTTGGCTCAGAACTGGGTGCGGTGAATGTGCAGGACATGGCAGATGCTGTTAGTGGTGATAATGAACCCAAGAGTGACAGGTGGAGGGAAGGAGGAGGGGACGTGATGAGGACATGCCCTCCACCGCAGAGACTTCTGCTTTGGTAGCTCCAAATGCCTCTGCCGTCTCAAGTTCAAAGCCCCACGAGGAGCAGTTTTGACTCACGCTGCTTCCCAGCCTCCTCTTCTGTTCTGGTTGCACACACTGCTTCTTTTCTCTTGGCCACAGGCTGACCCTGACCTATTGCAGATCCCATGACTAATGGTGACCTCAGACTAACCTCCCCATCCTGCTGGGCCAGGCGCTGCCTCTGTGCTTCCCCTCGGGGCCGGGCTGGGCTGCCCTCCCTCTCACTGACCCTGGGTGGTAGGGGCAGCCTGTCCACCCTCTGCTTGTGGGTGGGCCCTTCTCTCTGACGGAGCAGGGGCTCTGTTCAGACAGAGAGAGAGAGCAGAGGGAGGCTTGCTCTTCAGGGGAGCAGTCAGACGCCCTGGGCCAACCCTTTCCAGGACCGCTTCAGCTCCTTTTTGTCACGAAAGCTGGATGGGTCTGGCTGGCCGCCTGTTTTGCACCAGGGTGTAGGATGCACTCCACAAGGTCACAGGGAATAGAGCTTCTTGGGGATAGAGGAAACCTACAAGCTAGGGAGGAGGGAGGGGAAGAAAGACCAGGCCCCATCTTCCCATCGGCCGTGTGGTGGGGTCTGCGGGGTCCTGGCATTCCATTGAACTTACAGTGTGGGGTTTGCATTGCATGCAGGGTCACCGCCCGGGCTCACCCACTTTTTGTTGGAACTAGGCAGAGAGCAGCCTTGTTAGTGCGGAAATTTCCAGGCTGTTTGAAACCAGGCAGTGTGGACTTGGAGGGCCAGCTGTTTATCAAAGTCATCTGGAAATACCAGCAGCCCATACCTGGGAAGCTCGGGCCCATCCCTCCCGGTGGAGAGCAAAGCCCCCGGCCTTTTGGGAAGCTGAGCTTGTTGTCCAGTTAACCCTTGCTGTACACCCAAGTCTTGATTGGACAGCCATGCTCCTTGTATCACCCCCTTGCTTTCCTGCTTGCCTGGGACCTAGATCTGGGACATTATGTCTTGGTAGGTGAAATCCTGTCTTCTCCAGCCCTCTGAGGAATCAGACACCCTATTTATGATCACAGAGGGCCCAGTTGAATGATGGGGTCATTTTCCTATGATATGCTCAAGAGTGATTACCTCGGTAAAGGCATTTTTGGTTTCAAGAGACAGAAAACATTAGACAGGGAAAATAGGAATGTATTGGTTTATGTAGTTGAAAAGCTTCAGGTGTGGCTTGATCCAGCAGTTCAAAGAGTGTTACCAGGACCTAATATCCCTCCTTGTCTTGGATTTCCCTTGAGGATGAGCTTATACTGTGCATCCATATGGGGATAAGATGACCTCTCAGTAAAGCCCAGAGGGAATTAATAGTTCTTACCAAGTATTTCAAACAGAAGTACTATGCCTTATTATCCCTGACCTGAGCTTGGTCTCTGATTGGCCAGGCCTGGGTCAAGTACCCATTCCTGGAGATGAGAGTGGAATTGCAGTTAGCTGAAATACAGAGAGAGGGAGGAGATAGTTCCCAAAGGAAAACTGGAGCGCAGTTACCAGAAGGGGGTAAATAATCATGCCAAATGGCTAATAACCACAGATGTCCACAGGCGTCTAGAAGGGAGCTGCCCGTCTCAGGCAGCACAAGTCATTGTTTCTGACAAGGACTTGGTCTCCCTTCGTAATGTCTCCAAGTCCTGAACTAAGCCTGTAGCCTTTGTTTGGGACATTGGCTTGAATCCTGACCTTTCACCCAGAGCCCCTCGCTGGAACCGTCAACAGTGGCCCGGAGAGGGAGTCTAACCCAGCGGCCTCCTTCATACGGGAACCAGGGAGGAGACAGGAGCAGAGTGAAATTGCTGGCCTGTGTTCAATTCAGATTTATTCTGCTGGAGCTAATTGTAATCTTTATTTGGTCCCAAGTGATTCATTCTTATAGTTCTCATTAGAGCGGAGAAAATTAATTTTTATTCTGCCATAAAGGTGGCTGTAATAATCTGGGTTCAGGGAGGGGGATTACTTTAATAAGATTTGCCAGTAGGTTTTGAAATAGTCAGCTTTTTTTTTTTTTTTTTTTTGCGGTACACGGGCCTCTCACCGTTGTGGCCTCCCGTTGCGGAGCACAGGCTCCGGACGCGCAGGCTCAGCGGCCATGGCTCACGGTCCCAGCCGCTCCGCGGCATGTGGGATCTTCCCGGACCGAGGAACGAACCCGTGTCCCCTGCCTCGGCAGCCGGATTCTCAACCACTGCGCCACCAGGGAAGCCCTTAAGTATCTTTTGAAGACAGAAAAAGAGCCTCCACACCACTAGTCATTAGGGAAATGCAGATTAAAACTGTAATGAGATACCACTGCATAACCAATGGGATGGCTAACATAGAAAACACGGCTGAAGTCAAGTGTTGACAGGATGTGGAGAAACTGGAACCCTCTGCTGGTGGGCATGTAAAATGGTGCTGTTGCTTTGGGCAACAGTTTGCTAGTTTCTTGAAAAGTTAAACAGACTTAAAAAAAAAGTTAAACAGCATTGCCCCATGACTCAGCCATTCCAGTCTTCGGTATCTACCTAAAAGAAATGAGAGATTTGTTTATAAACGTTCCTAACAGCTTTATTCATCATTGCCGCCAACTGGAAAAGACCCAAATATCGATCTACTAGTGAATGCATGAACACACTATGGCATATCCATACAATGGAATAAAAAGGAATTGCCCAGTGATTCATGCAACAACGTGGGTAAATTTTAAATAATTATGCTGAGTGCAAGAAGCCAGATGCAAAAGTCTGTATACAGTATGACTACATACATATATGAATTTCTAGAAAAGGCAAAACTATAGAGACAGACAGCAGAACACTAGTTACCTGGGGCCATGGGTGGGGATGGGGGTTACCTGCAGACTAGCACAGGGAACTTTAGGGGATCAATGGAAGGGTTCTAAAACTGGATTGTGGTGATGATTACGCACCTGTACAGATTCACATTGAACTGCACACCTTAAAATGGGTGCATTTCATGGTATGTAAAGTATACTTCAATAAAACTATTAACATATGTGAAGACAAAATACATTCATAGGGTTGAAATTTAAAACGTATAGAAATCATGATAATGAAAAAAAGTGATTATGATGCTTATAATAAAAATAAATCTTGACTGCCCCACAGCGATCCAGTTTTCTTTTGACCAAGCAACCAATATTATTAGGTTCTCCCCAGTGTGTTCAAAGAGCTTCATGCATGGAAAAGCACATAAATATATCTTTCCATGTATTTATTTATATATATATGTGTGTGTGTGTGTGTGTGTGTGTATATATATATATATATATACTATGTATAGTTTATTTTCCCTTCTCAAATACTAGTAAACCACGAACACTATTTTGCACCTAGCTTTTTTTCCACTTAACATACAATGTGTCCCGGAGACCTACCTCTCACATAAAGAGTTGCATTTTTTCACGTGCCGTCATTTCTCTTCATGCTGTGGCTGCTCCATCACTGGTGCAATCACTCTTCTATTAGTGGACACTTGGCTCGTTTCCAGGCTTCGGCCCCTACATAACTACTTGGCCAAGTTGCTTCACCTCATGCATGGTGTCTCTCAGCTTCCTCTTCTTTCAGTGGAGCCCCTGGTCTCACCTGTCTCCCTCCCATAGTCGTGAGGATGAAGTGACTCATCTATAGAAAGTGCTTAAATGGTACCTGGCGCACAGAAACTCTAGGTAAAGCGTTAACTAGTATAATGACTGCTTCCAAGAGAAAACTTGCACATCTGTCATTTGACCAGCGTGCAGGTGTATATATTAGGATACATTTTGAGAAGTGCAGTTACTCAATCAAAGGATACGTGCAGATTAATTTTGTTTTGTTTTCTGAGGGAGTATTTTTTTGCCACAATGTGTGGCTTGTGGGATCTTAATTCCCCGACCAGGGATCGAACTCGTGCCCCCTGCAGTGGAAGTGCTGGGTCCTAACCACTGGACAGCCAGGGAATTCCCAGGTGCAGAATAATTTTGGATGGATTTTGCTATATGATCAATTTTACACCTTTGAGTGATGAATGAGATTGTGTCCCCAGAGCCTCACCAAACTGCAGTAGATCTGATATTTTGGATTTTTGTCAGCCAAAGAGGTTAGAGGTGGCATCTCCCAGTTTTGGGAGGAAAACCCCTCAACTTCAATGGGGTTGAAACAAAACTCTTTGGGCTCACCGGCATAGCCTGTTTTCTATTGGAAATGCAAAACAAGAGAGCCCTTCTGGGATTCTTTCCACTGAGATAGCTAGTAACCAGGGGAAGACCTCACAGCCTGTGGCACCGACTACGTCACGTTTACATTTTGCAAATTGAATAAGAAATGCAAACGATTTCTCAGGACACAGCTGCCTTGTCCCGGGAACATATGGATAAGGTACAAACACAAACACATGAAACCTGGAGAAAAGCACAACATCCCAGCCGACAAGAAGCCTTTTGATTTCTCATCAAAACATGAATGTTCTCAGGCACCGTAAAATGCGTGGCTATGTGAGAAGCATTCACAATCCGGGCAGGAGGAGAATGACATGAAAAGCACACACTTTATGGAAAGTGGAGCGATTTTCCGGTTCGGACTGGCTTGTTTTGGATCTGACTGTTTGGAAGAAGTGGCCACATTGGAAAAATGATTAGAAAGTAATCTGTTTGTCAATGTATTTATTCATTAAGCATTCAAAGAATGATTATTTGAACGCATGGATTGTTGCCATTGGAAAGTCATTATCAGAGATCTGACATTTTTGCAAAGAATTCCAGAAACAAGGGGCCTCCGGTGTCTCATTGGAAGCTGGCTCATTTTTATGGTGCAAGGAGTTGTTCATTTCTTGTATATTTCCCTTTGCCCTTTGTTTTTTAAAGGACTTCCTATTTTCTGTTTCCAGCTTTTCAGTTGGAACTTTCTGGCTGCCTGTCTTCTGGTGGGAGTTTCTCCTCTTTCTACACAAGTCATGGAACCTCACAAGATGCCATGGATTCAGAATATGTGCATGCAAGAGTTCCTCTAATCGGAGCCAGCGACTTAAAAAAAATTTTTTTTTTTTTGGCGTATAGTTGCTTTACGCTGTTGTGTTAGTTTCTACTGTACAGCAAAGTGAATCAGCTATATGCATACATATATCCCCTCTCTTTTGGATTTCCTTCCCATTTAGGTCACCACAGAGCACTGAGTAGAGTTCCCTGTGCTATACAGTACCTCCTTATGAGTTACCTGTTTTATATATAGTAGTGTGTATATGTCTGTCCCAATCTCCCAATTCATCCCACCCCCCTTTCCTCCTTGGTAACCATGAGTTTGTCTTCTACATCTGTGACTCTATTTCTGCTTTGCAAATAAGTTCATTTGTACCATTTTTCTAGATTCCACATATAAGCGATATTATGTGATAGAGGCAGCGACTTGACCCAGCAGCTCTAAGGACCCAGTTTCTCACTGACTTCCAGTTTGCTCTCCGTGGTGTGGGCTCGAACTTACGTCCCTGGAGCCCTGAGCTCCCTGCTCAGTGCAGAACTGCATCCCTCTGTAGTTCCCAGGCGCCATCCTCCCACCACACTGCTCCTGGGAGGAGGGCAGGTCTCTTTGGGGAACTTTGCAGGGGTCCAGAGAACTTGTGTCTCTCTGCAGCTGGCCTGCACTGGGTCACGTGCCCATTAATGACCAAATGGGCAAGGTTTACCCCAAAGGGAGAGAAGGGAAACAGATACTGGGGAGGCAACTAACAAATGCCTGAATAATAAGAAAAAGACTTCTAAGAGTCTGGCAGTTGGCCAGTCCCCGTGCCTTTGGACTTTGGAAGAATCAACTTGGGATCTGTTCATTGCTTTGGGGGGAATGACTCTTTCTTTGAGTGACTGGTCTTGGGCTCAACAATCTTTATTTCAGTACTTCAGATTCTGCTGAAAAAGCTACCCGCCCTCTTCACTGACCTGTTTTCAATAAAGACGGTATGAGCTCAAGATGGAGCACGCTCTGACATTCCGTTGTCATAGCAACTCGGGTGGTAAACATCAGCTTAATGCTATTTATTTTTTTATTTTTAAAATATTGATTTATTTATTTATTCTGGCTGTGCTCGGTCTTAGTTGCAGCACACCGGTCTTCTAGTTGTGGTATGTGGGATCTAGTTCCCCGACCAGGGATCGAACCCTGGTCCCCTGCATTGGGAGCGTGGATTCTTACCCACTGGACCACCAGGGAAGTCCCAGCTTAATACTGTTTAAAGGGGAGGGGTGACAGGAATTAGGAATTGAGGGGATTTGAGGAAAGCTGGAGATTTGGAGCCCTAGTCTAAGCTCCAGATAATACGGGAGGTATTCAGTCGGATGTCTGGGCAGACCCCACTTCTGGCTCCACTAGGGGACCTCCAAAGGGAATGGGTTGGAGCTGCCAGGAGAGGGTTTCAGACCAGACCCAAGGGAGGGTCCTCTAACAACTATTCTCATCCTCCCTTTATGGCCCACTTCTTTTTTTTTTTTTTTTTTCCGGTACGCGGGCCTCTCACTGTTGTGGCCTCTCCCGTTGCGGAGCACAGGCTCCGGACGCGCAGGCTCAGCGGCCGTGGCTCATGGGCCCAGCCGCTCCGTGGATGCTTCTGGACCGGGGCACGAACCCGTGTCCCCTGCATTAGCAGGCGGACTCCCAACCACTGCGCCACCAGGGAAGCCCCTGCGGCCCACTTCTTGAAAGAGCTGTCTGTTCTCAGCGCTCCCTCTCATGTTCTGCCCACTGCTCGTCGCCATCCTTGTGCTTCTGGCCACCATGTCGCCACTGAAACTCCACTGAGTTCATCCAAGCTGTTGTCAAATGCTCGGGCTCTTCTCGGGGCAGGGTCCCTCCTTCTCAGAAGTCTCCCCAGCTCTCCGATGGCTCTTCTGACACATGTCCTTCTGCTTTTCCGCCCCTGCCCTGGATGCCCCTCGGAGCCTTCTCTGCAGGCTTCTTGTCCCCTGCCACACCCTTACACGTCAGGGGGTCTCATCCCACCCTGCCGGTGTCTCTCTGGGCTGCTTCCTCCAGTGGCCTCTGCCGCCACCTCCCTTCCGGCAGCACCCACTTCTTCCCTCCGAGTTCCCCCAAGCTGCAGCTGCTGTGTCTAATGCATGACCTGATGGACATTTCTCCTGGGTGGGCCCACACATCTCTCAGACTCAATTTGGCCCAAGCAGAAGGCATCATCCTCCCCCAAAGGCTGCTCTGTGCCATCTCAGTGACTGTCCTGACCTTTGCCCAACCCTCAACCCGACACAACTCTCAGTTCTTTCTTTCCTCTCCCAGCTCCCTTTTCTTTCCCACCAGAGCTTAGTAATTTCCTAGTCCTTTCAACATCTCTTGAACCTTCTCTCTCCATCCTCATGGCCCTCTTTGCAGTAGAGACGGGGGGGTGAATTTGAGGATATCGGAGCTGATCAAACAAAAAGATATGACCGTGAGATGGCAGGAACCACGAGAGAGGCAGAGAGTTCCTGGGGGAGACGGGCAGTAGCCGGTGGGGGGGGGGGCTCCAGGTGACATCCCTCACCGGCTTGGTGGGAGGTCAGGAAGCTCCCGAGGGCCATAGCACCTGGGGGTCTTTTATAGCCCAGGGTTTTTCTTATGGAAGGTAGCAGATGTCGGGTGCATGAAAAGCAAGCAGTATCTAAATAGTTAAAACCATGCTTATTTGGGCTACATTTAAAGCAATTGCATGTGTAAAAAATAGAGTTTGGCACCAGCGGTCTGTGGGCTAATGGTCCTAGCCTAGTCTCAAGAAGTAAACATGTGGGCAGGAGACAGGAACCTTCTCTGGTCCATTTGTATAACCAGGTCACCACCCTCTATAACTTGGACCTTTGTGGCTCTGTCTGTCTCAGTCATTCCTGTCTCCAGCCCGTTCTCCATCATTCCAGGGTGATGGTTTACCAATTGCATCGCATGGGGGCCATGTTCCCATGACGTCAGCGACTTTATAGGCTTCCCGTTACCCCTGGGATGGAGTCCAGGCACCATCAAGCAGCCCCCTGCCTGGCCCTGCATGACCTGGACCCTCCTTCCTCTCCAGCCTGTCTGCCTCTCTCTCCTCTTTCCCCACACCCGCTCCAGCAGGGCTCTGTGTTCCCCACTCTGGTCCTTTGCCCGTGCTGCTTTCCTTCCCCCAAACCCTCTTCCCATCCCTTGACCTGGTTGATTCCATGCATCCTCTGGGCACTACCCTGGATTCCTGTGGCCGCCATAACAGATGATCACACCCAGGGGGTCTTAAAACAACAGAAACCTAGTCTGTCACAGTCCTCCTGAAGGCCAGAAGTCGAAAATCATGATGCCGGCAGGGTGGGTTCCTTCTGGAGGTATGGGGGAGCCCATCCCGTGCCTCTCCTGGCTTCTGGTAGCCCCGGGCATTCCTTCTAGAAGTTGCTTCACTCCAGTCTCTGACTCTGTCTTCACATGGCTTCTCTGTGCATGAAAACCCCTCTCCCTTCTCTTAGAAAGACGCCAACCACTGGATTTTATCCAGTGTGACCTAAATTACATCTGCAAAGGCCCTATTTCCAGCTAAGGTCATGTTTTGGGGTTCCAGGTGGACATGAGTTTTTGGTGGATACTGTTTAATCCACTGCAGGTCCCATCTGCTTTGGTTCCATCAAGGTTGCATTAGGGGCCCCTCCACTGCCATGACTCTTGCTTTTCTTTACTGGAATGGCTTATTTATGTTCAAACCCCAAACTAGACAAAATTCCCTGATCTATTGTGCCCTCTGCCTTTGGTGATTGGCACAGGGCTGGCCCATGATAAGCACTGAGCGAATCCCTGGTGGATGAATGGCCATATGGACTGAATGTTTCTTTCTCCCCCTCCCCCAAATTCCTATGCTGAAGCCCTAACCTCCAATGTGATGGTATCAGGAGGTGAGTTGTGGGCAGGTGATCAGGTTTGGCTGAGGTCATGAGGGTGAAGCCCCTGTGATGCGATAAGTGCCCTTATAAGGAGAGGAAGAGACACCAGTGCTCCCTCTCTCTGCCATGTGGGGATATGGGGAGAAGCTGGCCATCTGTGAGCAAGGAAGCAGATGTCAAAGCGGCCAGCGCCTTGATTTTGGACTCCCCAGCCCCAGAACTGTGAGAAAATAAATGTCTCTTGTTTAAGCTGCTGCATCTATGGTATTTGTTATAGCAGCCTGCTCCGACTAAGGCAGTGGGTATGCCTGATCCATCCCATGTGATGCCCATACCCCAAGGATCATCCTCTTGTCTCCCTTTTTCCTGTGTTTCTCGGGGCGGCGGGCTGGGGTTCTCACCGTGGTGACCAGCTGACTGAGAGGTGGGCTGATTTTCCAGCCAAGGTCACCTGCTCTGGAGCCCAGGTTCCTCCCCTACTCGTTGGGTTTGAGGGGGGGTGCTTCAAGGAAGCCAGGAGTGTGGGCAGGGCCGGAGTGACCTCTGGCTGGATGGAGAGCAGGTGATGGGCTGTGTCCTTCCGTGGGGACGGTTCCCTAATAGACGTCTCAGTGCCGGGTGGTCCTGTCCTCATGTCACTGTCACCACTCGGTGTTTTCACATCTTCCCCTGCCCGGGCCCCTCAGCACTCAGGTAGTCACTGAGAGGGAAGATCAGGGACAGTTTGAGCCAGAGACTGGAGAGATTTCCTCCTGGAACAAATAAAACCGAAAAAAAGGGAAGAAAACCCCTTTCATAAAGCCACCAGAACTTCCCTGGAAGGATGTGACTGGTACAAAAATCATTTCTTCTCCTTTCTGTGATTTCTCAGGGTGAAACTAGTGGACAAAGGGAAGGGAGAGAAAAGGATCATGGGGGCAGCCTGGAGCTCTGTCCAGCACACTGTCCGATCAGCGGTCTTCGTAGCCCGTTTGTGGTTGGGAAAACCCAGCTGTGTCTCCGGTGGAGTCTGTCTGCGGTGTCTCCTCCCTCCCGGGTGCACTTTCACGTGCAGGGACGCTAGTTGTGTTGGATGCTGCCTCCTCCTTCCCCCACCGCTTTGCTGCCTGTGGTCCCCTCTGTCCCAGGCTGAGGCCTGGTGGGGAAGGCAACACCCTTTCTCACTTAAGCCCGCCCGCGTTGGCGTTTCTGTTGCTTGTCTACAAAGAATTTGGTCCTAGAGAGTCATCGTGCTTTGTCTAATGGTTTTCTGGCAGAAAGCAGCAACGGGTCTTGGTTAAAGTCCCCAAAGCGCTCGAAATCGCCTCAAATCTGCGTCTCAGCTCTGGAAATGGGGAACCGACCACCTGCTTCTGGCTCAGTGGGAACAACCTCGGCCACTAGGTGGCAGTGTTGTCGCACACGAGGCCCCTGTTCCTGCAGAGGCGACTGGAGAGGGGAGCCTGTGGTCTGGGGCAGCTGGGGTGAACCTAGTCCCCGAACGGGGGTGTCCCGGGCTGGGTGCAGGTGCCCACACCGCGGCATCCCCAGGGACCTGCCCCCAGCTTCAGGGATGCTGTCCTCTGTGTCCCTTAAGTTCCAGGCTGACTCTGCCCAACACAGAATAAACTCTGAATTAAATTTGAGAAAAAAGGGACTGAGGGTTTTTTGGCTTTGTTTTTCCCCCAGCAAGCCCCAAAGCTGTTGCTGAGAAGCAGTTTTACGTATGACAGGGGTTCACGGCACAGCCCCTGGGGCCAGTGTGGGGAGGATGTTTCTATTTCTTTGTGTTCTTTATGGGTTTTATTCTGCGTCATATTATCGGTCAGAAGCTATAATGGAGCCTTTCTTTGCTTTGATGAAGGGAGATAACTGAGTCTGGGATGTTAGCCGCCATGGGACAAACAGAGGAGAATAAGCAGAAATGTTCCAGGAACCCGCAGGGAATAGCATTCAGAGCCTGGACTCCGGAGCCCAGTCCTGGCTCCACCCCTTACATGCTGTGTGACCTTAGGCATGTTTCTTGACATCTCTGTGCCTTTGTTTTTCAGTCATAAAATGGATATAATAATATTACTTATAAATTATATCATAATATTAATAATATAACAATCCAAAAATAATATACCATCTCACAGGATTGGGTAAAGAATAAATGTGTAAAGAGCTGATACACATAAATCAGTTATAATGGTGACTGGCACGTAGTAGGCACTTGACAAATTTCCTAGTTATTACTACTACTAATTCATTCATTGGAGCCTGCTAGTGATAAACTTGTGATAATTCCCAATCAATATTGATCTCTTCTTTCTCTGAGATTTGGCATATGTAACTTATTTCAGGCAAGTTAACAATAGATCTTTTACTTTCTTTTACTGTTATCAATTTTTAAGACGTAGGTTTGTCTTCTCTTCTCCATTAAAATTTTAAGTTCCTCAGAAGCAGGCTGTGTCCTCCGCTTGTCTTTTTTTTTTTTTTTCTTGTCACAGCTCTGCACTCCATGCACCCTGACTTACTTGCCTTACTTGATTATCCAGAGAAATTAATCCCGACAGAAAATACTCTTTTTGTGTTTTGCTGGAAGTAGGGGAAAAGACATTTTCTAGCAGTTGAATAGCCTAAAGAATTGTCAGAGGGATGTTGAAGTCATCTGAGCTCTTGGTGTTTAAACTCCTAACCCTTAAAAAAACAGTCTTAAAGATTCACTGAAGTAGATTCTTTAGGCAGCAGCCACAAAGACTGGACAACCTTTGTTTCCCTTCCTCTTGTTACTTCATGTGTTTGAAAATTACAGACTGCATTAAAAAAATAAGGACGAGAAAGAAAGATATTCCATGAATGATTTTGGATTGATCCAAGCTAGCCTGGGTTAGTAGTGTTTTATTGTATTTGTCCAGTGCCTTTTCTGCATCTGTTGAGATGACCATACATAGGATTTTTCTCTTTCTTTTTATTCATGTGGTGCATCATTCGTCTTTTAACTGTGCAGTACCTGTGGTACATGCAAATAGAAGAGCAATGAACCCACATGTGGGATCCTCAAAATGACACAATTCATATTTAATAGATCATAACATGCATACGCATTTTAATATGACCAGAGTAGTGGAAATGCTGCACAGAACTAACTCGACTGGTTTAATTTCACTTCTGGATGTGGGTGCCTTCTACCAGCGTGAGCTTCAGCTTGCAGATGTGGAAGGAAAGACTGGCGGGAAAGGAACACTTCTTCCCTTTCTTTCTGTGTCACCCATTTTCAGCATCATTTGGCTAATGCAGGAAAGTAATGGGACTAAGAATGAACAGGATGGGGTTTCTTGGCTGGTTGTGTGTCATAGAATGCCTTTGCCTTTTTTGCTGCATTTGAAGAAAGTTCTGGTTTAATGGCAAGCTTGCCCTCTCTGAGCTGTCAGTGGCCCTGCTGATTTGTCGTAGATGCATTACACTTACTTGTACTGGCTTTGTGTCTTGCGGACAGAACTCCCATGCCTCAGGGCCACCGGAATTCTGTGCTCACAGGGCATCCAGAACACAATATACAAATAGGGTACCAGCAGACAAGCAATTACATGTACCTCCTTTGCTCATGCGAATGCTTCGTTGCCCCCTTAGACTTGACTTACAAAGCACAAGTTCAAAGATAAAGCTCTTAAGGATTTCAGAGGTATAGAGCGTGACCGCAGGGCACTGAACCAAGCCCGGGCCCTTCTGAGCGTGGGGCCCTGTGTAACTGCATAGGTCACATGCCTAGGACACATGCATATACTTCTGTTTTGTATACTTCTGTTTTGTCACTGCCCGCTGAGATCACTTTCGAAGACTCCATATCCTAAAGTAAACATATTAGCCCTGCAGTGGAGGTTGGTTTATTCTGGGCCCTGCGTTCAGATTCTCCAACTTGTGTTTCATACGGAGAATGTCAAACTCTAAAATAACACACTTCTTCAGGGTAATTAATGAAATGTCTTGTTTGTGGTCTCAGGCATATTCCTGAGTTTTTTTCAACAATAGTACTGGCAGTAAAGAGATCAGCCTTGACTTGGTGTAAATTGTTTCATTTGGGTGATAGAGTAGACTTTTGTGTTGCTTCCTACAAAGAACATCCTTTTTCTTGTCAAAATGGTACCCTGATGATGCTTTGGGCCATCCCCCACTTCATACTTCAGCTAAAGCCCATCTATCTCCAGGCTCCTGGGAAGAGACACATGACATTGGATGAGCCAATCAGAACAGGCTGCTCCCCCCCCCTCTCCGCCCCTCCATAGTGATTGGTTCAGGAATGGACAAGTGACCAATCAGAGACAAGAAGATGCCCTGAGATTTTTTTTTTTTCCCCCTGAAACTTCAGGAGAGAGACACATACTGCTTCTTGTTGGATTTTGAAGGAAGGAAAATATGAGACTTGGCGAGGCTAATCTTACTGAAACACGGAGCTTGAGAATGGAAGAGAGCAGAGTGATAGATGAAAATGCATCTTTAGAAAAATTTTTTAAAAATTTTACTTTCAGTAGACTTCACTCTTTTTGGCATATAGCACTCTGACTTTTTGACAAATGCATAGAGTCGTGTAATCCGTGCAACAATCAGGATACGTCATCCCATCCCTAATTCTTTGTTTTAAATTCTTAAAGTTAAATCCTAGCCCTGATCCCTGGCAATCACTGCTCTGTTCTCCCATCCCTCCAGTTTTGATTTTTCTAGAATGTCACAAAAATGGAATCATACAGTAGGTAGCTTTACAGGTTGCCTTATTTTAGGCAACAAAATGTGTTTGAGATTTATCCATGTTGTATGTATATCCATCGTTTGCTTTATTGCTAAGTTGTTTTCCATTCAGTGGCTGTACCACCATTTGTTTGTTTATCCATTCACCCATTGAAGGAGATCTGTGAAGATGCATGTGGATGACATTGTTTAAACGCTGCATCCAGCCAGACCTGAAGCTAACCTCTCTCTCCAGCTGTGACTGCCGTTAAGTTCCAGTTTTGTTTAGACTTGCATAGTGCGGATTTTCAGTGAATTGAAAGAATCATTTTTGATATCAACAATGGCCGGAGGATGGGAAGGCTAGTCTGAACTAGTGGGAAATCTAAAGCAAAGACACTCCACGTATGACATTCCTACTAATGCAGTCACACAATCACAAGTCGCGTTATTGGGTTCCCTCATGGTATGTCCCTGATGGGTGGCAGGAAGTGACACCGTTTTTGACACAGAGGGAAAGTGAATCCCAGGGGGATGAAGTGACTTGTTGCATAAATTGAGCTGATGGCAGACGTGGGACGCCAGCCCAGGTGTCCTTTGCCTCTTGTAAGCCTCAGCGACCTCCCTATATCTGGCAATGGCAGAGCTGTCAGGTTGCTTAGTGAATTTCCCTCTCTTACTTAAACAATCTCTATGGGGTCCAATTTAGAATAAATATAAATGCAAATTAGAACAAGCTCATCAACATTTCCCACTGTTCAACAGCTGATGGTGCCTTAATAGGAGGTCAAAATTGCTGTCACTAAGATCTATATAATCCGTTTAATAATGCTCTTTTTACATCTGGTGCCCCATGGAAGCCTCTCATGTTGGCTTAAGAGCGCTTCACTTTGTTTCTCCGAGTGCCTGTATCTCCTTGCTAATGAAAGCACAGCTTACCTTAAGGAAGACATATGAAATTTGTTCCAGCTTTTTAGTAGGCGCAGGATCAAAGCCGTCCAAATTGTTAGCCTATACAGTGTTGTATTAGTTTGGTATCACTAGCTGCTGTAATAAAGAAACCCCAGCAGTGGCTCAATACATCATAAAATTCTTTCTTGCTCCCATCTCATGTGGGTGCCATATTTGGCAGGTGGCTCTCCCCCAGGTGGAGACTCAGGGGTCCAGGCTCCTCCCATCCTATGGCTCTGCCATGGCCTGGGGCCTCAGAGTCGCCTGCTTCTTACTGGTGGAAGGTAAAAAGATACGAATTTTGACTTCAAAGTGATACGCAAGACAGGCTCTTATTTCATTGGTCAGAACTAGTCACATGGCCACGCTGGAATGCAGGAGAGGCCGGATGGTCCCTGGCTGAGCGGCCATATGAGATACAATGGATGGAAAGTTTCTGGTGCTGTCTTTTTTGACAGGTAACCATCTCTCCCATAGACCCGATGCCTTGTGGTCAAGATTAAGACCACTCTCCCTTTACCCCACACTCAAATTTCCAGCGTCTGTTCAGCGCTGTCCTCCCCTGCTTGGCTAGTTTTGGGTTCATGCAGACAAAGCCTACTCATCCTCAGACTCATGCATGCATATGGGGAAAATAAAATGGCTCAGGATAACTTTCAAAGAAAGGCAATCGTCTTCCATCCCTCTGTAGCTTTGATCTCTCTCCCTGAAGTCAGCCAGGTCCAGACATTTCTGCTTTTAGTTCTGTGAGTGGCGATTATTTTTATCATTCTACATACCATCCCCTATACCTCTACTCCTTGCGTTTAACAAATTTAAACAGCAGCGCTCTCTCTATAAAAGATGAGAATTTAGCTGATTTACACTCCTCCTTACTTTCCTTTCTTATCGGTTAACACTGTATTCGGCTGTAAGTCACAGAAACCCCTGGCCATCATAGCTTGTAAATGGCCATCTTCCTTCTGTGTCTTCAAATGATCATCCCTCTGTGTGTATCTATGTCCTAATCGCCGTTTCTTACAAGGACCCCAGTCATGTTGGGTTAGGCTTAGGCAAGTGGCAGCTGATGTTATTCCATTGGTTCTTTTATTTTATTTTATTTTATTTTTTTATAGTGTTTATTTCTTTTTACTTGTTGACAGTTTTGCTTTATTTATTTATTTATTTATGGCTGTGTTGGGTCTTCGTTTCTGTGCGAGGGCTTTCTCTAGTTGTGGCAAGCGGGGGCCACTCTTCATCGCGGTGCACGGGCCTCTCACTATCACGGCCTCTCTTGTTGCAGAGCACAGGCTCCGGACGCGCAGGCTCAGTGGCCATGGCTCACGGGCCCAGTTGCTACGCAGCATGTGGGATCTTCCCAGACCGGGGCACGAACCCGTGTCCCCTGCATCGGCAGGCAGACTCTCAACCACTGCGCCACCGGGGAAGCCCCCATTGGTTCTTTAATCTCGTGTTGTGGTTTGTCCCTTCTGACTTCCGGCGTTACTTTCTCGGTGTGCACCTTCAGTGTTCATGGTTGCACGGTGGCTGTTTCACCTCCATCCCCGCTCAGGATGGGAGTCCCAGCACCCACACTTTTACACCTGACATTCCCATCAAGGGTTAATTCAGTTTCCTTAGAGAAGAGCTGAGTTTTGATTGGAGGTAAAGACCAAGTATTCTGCCTTTTACTGTGGGTGGGGACTTTGGGAGGAGGGCTGCCTGGACAGGGTGTCCCATCTGCAGAACTCAGTTACTCCCTTGGTTTTCAGGGAGTAAAACCACTTTCTACTCTTGTCCTTACTCTGTGGGCCAACATGGAGTCGAGAGCCCCTTGGGGCTTCCAGTGGGCAGAGTAGTTCCAGCTCAAGCTTTCCTCTGTTGTCTTGCCCATCGATGCGCTTTCATCCACTTACTATCTTCCATAAATTTGTTGAAATATTTTATCTTCAGATGGCCCTCCTCCATTTCTCTTGTTCATAAGTTTATTCCTTTCTGTACTTTTATGCTTTTATTTCTCTGGGGTTTCTGTAGAGATGCAAGGAAATGAGTGTGTTCAGTTTGTTACTCAAAATCAAGTTCCATATCTTTCTTTTTAAGGGAAAAAATATCAGTATTTCTCTTAGATTTAATAAGCAAGAAGACATGTTCATTCTAGAAAACTTGAAAACACATAGAAAAATGTGGCAGAATGGACTTCCCTGGTGGTGCAGTGGTTGAGAATCCACCTGCCAATGCAGGGGACACAGGTTTGATCCTTGGTCCAGGAAGATCCCACATGCCACGGAGCAGCTAAGCCTGTGCACCACAACCACTGAGCCTGTGTTCTAGAGCCCGCGAGCCACAACTACTGAAGCCCACGCATTCTAGGGCCCGCGTGCCGCAACTACTGAAGCCCGCGTGCCTAGAGCCCGTGCTCCGCAACAAGAGAAGCCACCGCAATGAGAAGCCCACGCCCCTCAGTAAAGAGTAGCCCCCGCTTGCCGCAACTAGAGAAAGCCCGCGCATAGCAGTGAAGACCCAACGCAGCCAAAAAAAAAAAAAAGGGATAATGAAGAAAAATACGGCAGACAGTGGCAAGGCATCCATAACCCCCATATGCAGACCTTCATCTTCGGGTAAGGGTCTGACTGGGTTTGGGGCAACTTGACAGAGTGAATCTAAAGTGATCCTGAAGACAAAAAAGAAAACAATAGGCAAGATGAACTGATAGAATTTTGATAAAGTAGAGTAATCTCTCAATTATAGGGCTCCCATAACAAAGTACTGCAGATTGGGTGACTTAAACAGCTGAAATTTATTCTCATGGTTCTGGAGGCTGGAGTCCAAGGTCAAGGTGCTGGCAGGGCTGGTTTCTCCTGAGGCCTCTCCCCTTGGCTTGTAGACAGCCGTCTTCTCCTTGTGTCCTCACGTGGTAATCCCTCTGTGTGTGTCTGTGTCCTAATCTCTTCTTATAAGGACCCGTCATAACAGATTAGGGCCCACCCTAACGACCCCATTTTAACTTAATTACCTCTTTTTTTTTTTTTTCTTTTTTTTTTTTTTTTTCGGTGCACAGGCCTCTCACCGTTGTGGCCTCTCCCGTTGCGGAGCACAGGCTCCGGACGCGCAGGCTCAGCGACCATGGCTCACGGGCCCAGCCGCTCTGCGGCATGTGGGATCCTCCAGGACGGGGGCAGAAACCTGTGTCCCCTGCATCGGCAGGTGGACTCTCAACCACTGCGCCACCAGGGAAGCCCCATTTTTTCCTTTTTAAAAGTTGAAGTATAGTTGATTTACAGTGTTGTGTTAGTTTTTGGTGTACAACAAAGTGATTCAGATATATAGATAGATAGATAGATAGATAGATAGATAGATATATCCTTTTTCATATTCTTTTCCATTATGGTTTATTACAGGATATTGAATATAGTTCCCTGTGTTATAGAGTGGGACCTTGTTGTTGATCTATTTTATATATACAACTTCTAATGGCCAAAATACCTTGATAAAAAAGGATAAAATGCAAAAATGTAGTCACACCCATGAATATACATATACCCACCCATAGAAACCCAGTTGAGAGTATAGGTGAGTATATATTTGATCCTGGGACATTGGGAAGGACCTTTGTGGCATAAGAGAAGTGGTGGACGTCATGAAGAGAAGATTAATACTCTTCCTTATGTTTTAAGTCTTGTACACTGGCCTTGGATGGTCTATGTAGAACATTTGTGCCTCCAGATCTTGCCAGAGAATATAGTCTCAAGACCTCTGCTACTTACCACTTTCTAAGACCTTAGCTGGTTTGGTAAGAAAGCATGTTCATGGAGGAGAGTCTGAAGGGTCAAATTCTCCTCTAGGATCTTGTTCTGGATTTTATTTTTCCATCAAGCCAGACCTTCCAAGAGCTGTCAGCTGTCTTGCCTCACAATCCTTTGTCCTCTGCATAATTGCCTTTGCCTGACGGTCGCATCCCGCCTTGTGCGGACATTAGGGAACCTGCTAATAAATTCACTGTGTTGTAGGGATGCCACTGTGTCCCTCGGGGCACCACCACCGGAGGAATTTCTCTCGGAGCCAGGAAAAGCTTTGCTTCTTGCTTTCATCTTATGAATGGGGTCCAACTGGTGACCTCATCTCGTGCTTTGGGAGCTGGACAATTCAGAGGCACATTTGCAGTCCCTTTAATCATTGCCGAAGCTCTCACAATGTAGACTTTGCTTGCTAAGCTTTCCTCTGGCAGCAGAACATAGTGGCTAAGGGTGTCAACTCTGCCTGGAGCTTGACAATTTGGATCCAGTTTCCCCTCTGCCACTTACTAGTTCTGGGATCTTAGGCAAGTCACTTAACTGCCCTGTGCCTCAGTTTCCCCATCTGTGAGTGGGGCTGATAATCAAATCCTCATAATCCCAAAATTGTGAAGATTAAAAGAGTTAATACCCATGAAATCCTTAGACTAGTGCTTGGTACATCATAAGGATTGTAAATAAATGATGACTGTGATGATGATTCTCTTCTTCTCTCGTTGCCCTTATTTCTCTATATATTTTATTATCACTGTAATTTATAGTCATATTTAATCCTTAATGGATTTACTGGTGTATGACCCAAGACTTGCCCTCAAGACAATGAGTGACTATTCATTTTTGAGTACCGATACCCGCCTGCTTTTTGAAAGTTCACTTTATGCCACTTGGCTTTTACGAAAGAATTACATTAGTACCATTTTTCGCTAACCTGAAAGAAATCTAAAGAGGATTTCCCCTTTTACAAAAAAAGGTGAAAAGTGAAAAGAGTGTTCAGTGTTGGTTGTGCAGTGAGCCTTTACAGAGGTATCGTGCACCCTGACGGTGAGAGTGGCACCACCAAGCTCCTTCCCCGGAACTACATACACTCAGCATCTCAGCATCAAGTCGCCATAGCTTTGAACGGTATGAGCACCTGTGCTTTATCTCCCTTTATTTTGTGCATCCGTTAGCAAGATGTGCTCTAAGGTAATTGCTTCTTTGCTTTGTGCCATTTCGGCTTACGAAAGACTTCACAGGAATGATTTACTTTCAGATAGCGGGGGAAACCTGTATACACAAAGTACCTACTGTGTACCAATAGTGTCTTTGAACTTCTCGTGGTGTTTTTTTCCACTGCTGTTCAGCTGAATCATCTAGAGAACATAGAAACAATTGGGCCCCTCCCCGAGACCATTAAAATGAATTCTGGTGGGCAGGGCCAGGTATAATACATATGTTCTTTACCATGTGTACCTACTATGTAGCCAGAGTTCAGAATCCCTATCTTAGGATGTGGCACCGTGTCTAAAAGGAGTTTACCTTTGTGTGGAGATGAAGTCGGTGTCCACCTCCTCCTGAATCCCACATTCATATTTTCACCTGTCTCCCCATCATCTCCCTTTCACCTTAACTCGAATGTGTCCAAACCAAAGTCCTTATCTTTTTCCTCCCGACCGGATGTTATTCCCATATTCTCTATTCCACTGATAGTTCTACAAACTACAATATAGTACCTAGGAGTTCTCCATGGTTCCTGCTACAATTCTGCAGCCTCTGATGGGGACACACAATTCTGGATTCCTGGCTTCTTCTCTAAAAACTCTCACTTTCTGGGTTTTATTTTGTGTTTCTCTAGAGTCTCCCTGTCTCCCTCTGGACCAAGAAGGAATTATGGGACAGCCTGGAGATCAAGGAATAAGAGTTCTTCCTTTCCCCAGTGGGCTCGATGGGAAGCTCTATAGGGCGCTGGTTAGGGGTGTACACTATAGAGCCAGCTTTTTGGAATCCTGACCTGGAACCATCATTTACTAGACTTAATGCCTCTCTGCTGCAATTTTCTCTTCTGACAAACGGGATCTCAGTTGTTAAGTTGCCGTCTCTTCGTTCCAAACTCTTCTTTCTGTTCTCTGGTCTTTAATGCTGGCGGCTGGAATCTGAAAACCACATTTCTCTTAGCCAGTTGTTTCTTGTGAGTCTCTACTAATGGGGTTGGGGGAGGATGCTGTAGGAGATTGCAGGGCTGGAGCTGGGAGAAGGGACCTGCTCTCTCCTCTCCACTTCCTGTCTGCTTCCTGTCTGCTTTTCTCCTTCCTGTTTCCCCCCTGCTTCTGGTCTGCTTTTTATCTGTTTCCTGTCCTTGTGAACAACCCATGTTTGGCCACACAGGGCTCCCCAGTTTGAAATTTGAGAAGAATCTTGGGACAAAGGCGAGCCTCCCTCCAGCCTGAGGACCAGCTGGCCTTGGTGGCTTCATGCCCTCTTGTCTGTATGGTCTCTCCTTCTCTCTCAGCCATGGTATATTTTATCTGATTGAGAAAGACAGAAACTCATCTGACTTTTCCCATCTTACTGTTATATGGGTGGCTTTTGAATTCAATAGTTAAGCATTTGCTGCCTTTTCTTGGTTATGTGACCAGTGACTTGTGTTTCAAATGCAGAGGCGTGGAAGAATCTGGTCCCCAGGGTACAGTGACGGGATACAGTTGGGGGTGGGAGCAAACTGGATGAGGATGTGCAATAAATTCCACCACAGCTGGTCGTTAATGAATAACTCACTACTTGCACTTCTCCTCCTTAACCTGAGAGCGTTTGGTTTGACTTGTTGCATTGGCTACTCCTCCTGAGGCTCCAGGCCATGTGCAGGGGTTTACAGGTAGCAGTGCTTTTCCACATTTATTGTTACCTTAAAGGTATGGATCTCTGGCTGCTTTGCCATCAACTGGGTCAACTGTATCTATTTTCCTGCTCTACCTGGGAATCCAGGCTGGTACCTGGGATGGAGACAGTCACCTGTGACGGTAGAGCGATGAAAGCCTCACTGGGTATGTAGGGATTTTGTCCATGAACCTGGAATAGTGAGCATTGAGTTCCAGCTCCTTCAGCTGACCTGCATATAGCCTTGGCCTCACGGTAGAACCACCAGGCCAGTTGGCCCTAGAGCCATACAGAGAAGTGGAAAGCCTTTGGAATTGGACAGAGCTGGTTTGAACCCTAACTTCGACCATGTTCAAATGGCTTAATTTCTCTGTGCCTCAGTTTCACCATTTTCCAAAGGGGACTAACTGTTCATGTCACAACCATTGTGATAATCAATGGACTTAGCAGTTACATACGCCCAGGTGTGCTTAGCAGTTACGTACGCCCAGGTGTGCTTAGCAGCTACGTACGCCCAGGTGTGCTTAGCAGCTACGTACGCCCAGGTGTGCTTAGCAGCTACGTACGCCCAGGTGTGCTTAGCAGCTACGTACGCCCAGGTGTGCTTAGCAGTTACGTACGCCCAGGTGTGTTGGTACATCACAAGTGCTCTGTAAGTGCTGTTTCTCCTTTAAGTGGTATTTTTTCCTTCCATGTGAGAAGTGCAGCTCTTTGCTTGGCAAACCTAGCAACCAGCTTAGTGACCACAGCGATGTGATATTTGAGAGGACATGGATGGAGTAATACTGTGATGGACCAGTGATTTGTTAATACTAATGATATCTATTAACAACCCTGGGGAGAAGCCAAAGAAAGGCTCAGAAGGAACACAGAGAGATTTATTCTCTCAAGCATTAAACCATGGCAGTCTTAGTTGATGGACATTTACTCAGCACATATTTGTTTACTTTCTTCTGTTAGGTACTGGAGATTCAGCAATAAGCTGGATATCAAAGTCTGTGCTCTCATGAGCTTGAATTTTAATAGAGAGACTAGATAGAAAATAAGTAAGCAAGTAAAAGGCTAATTTCATATGGTGACACTGGCCTTGAAGAAATATAATAGGAAGGTGTGATTAGTGACTGGATGTATTCGTCAGGCTTTAGCCAAGAAAAGAGAAACCACTCTAGTTATTTCCACAGAGGGAATTTAATCAAGGGAATTAGTTACTCAGGTGATGGAAGATCTGTGAAACCAAGTCGGGCATGGTAAACACCTTCTGGGAATGAATGGTAAAGTAATCCAGAAATTACTAACAGCAGGAAGCTGCTACCAATTGGACTGAAGGGACAAAGCGGGGAAATTGGATGATCAGAACCCAGAAGCTGGAACCATCCAGTAGATCTTAGAACTACTGCCTAGGAGAGCTGTATCCATGGTGGGGAGTGTGAAGAGGGCTGGGATCAGAGAAGAGGCACGGTCTCTGCCAGGAAATGCTGGCAGACAAGGGGAGAAATACCTCCCATGCTCCACCTTCTACCAGAGCATCCCATTGCATCCAGAAGCCAGGGAGCAAAGGAGCTTGGGAAGTGTAGTTTCCTGTGATGCAGAGAAGAGCAGGGACAGGGCTGGAGAAACCCTTCCTGAGCTGAGAAATCCTAGTGGGAAGGAGTCTACTCTGCTCACAGGTGGGTGATGAGCTTCTCAGCAAGTGCAAAAGTTCACAGAGGAAGACACAGAAACAGGGTGGAGATAGACAGGAAAACACAAGTGTGAATGAACTCCTAGCTCATTCTTCCATCCCAGAAACAACTCCCACTGCACCATTCTGAACGGATATGAATGCTTCCAAGGGCCTCCTTGTAGCTCCTGGCCACCATGACCATGGACATGGGGGTACCCAGATGGTGGCGGCAAATTACCAGCTATTCTTCAGGACCACCCTTTGACAGATCAGTGAGCAGTTTCTCTTGCTGATGGTTTCCAAAGACCTGGCCATCTGGCCCACTGGAAGGAGAGCCTTCTATTCCTGGCTGTGCACGTCTGTGTTGTCCTGTGGGAAAGAGAAGAGACTCAGCTGCAGACATGTCACAGGCCTTGACCCTCAGGTGGGTGACCAGGAGCCACAAGACTGGTACTCAGCTTCCAGGTAGGGCTGGCGACGGTAGTGGAAAGGTTTGTGAGTCTGTGGGCTGCGTTATCTTGGAGCTACAGGTCCCTCCACTCCTGACCAAGGCATGTGCCCAGGAGTATTTTTTGCGTGCCAAGCACAGCAGTGATGTCCACCCACGCACTTTGGGTCACGGAGTCCCTGCCGGGATTCCCAGCGCCCTGGGAGTTGCGTCATTCTGGGAAGTTGTTAGTTTCCCCCCCCGAAGTTCTCTTTGGGGCTTCCTCGGAGCCATCTGCCAGTCAGAGCATCCTTTAACCACAGGGCATCTGTCTGGAGCACCTTGTGCTCTTGATGAGCCTGCACTTGATTTTCTTCTCGGCTCATAAGGGGGGGCAGTGATGAGAAGCCCTTTGCAGCTGGGCCTCACTACAACTTCCTCATTTTCTATTTATTTATTTATTTTTGGCTGTGCTGGGTCTTCTTTGCTGTGCGCGGGCTTTCTCTAGTTGCGGTGAGCAGGGGCTACTCTTTGTTGCGGTGCGCGGGCTTCTCATTGCGTTGGCTTCTCGTGTTGCAGAGCACGGGCTCTAGGCATGTGGGCTTCAGTAGGTGTGGCACGTGGGCTCAGTAGTTGTGGTGCACAGGCTTAGTCGCTCCGCGGCATGTGGGATCTTCCTGGACAAGGGCTCGAACTGGTGTCCCCTGCATTGGCAGGCGGATTCTTAACCACTGCGCCACCAGGGAAGCCCAAAACGTCCTCATTTTCTGCTCTCAGGACCCACCTTATTCAGTCGGGTGGTAAAAAGCCCTCTGGGAAATCAGCAGACTGAATAGGGCCTCGTTTCACATTCGGGACTCTGGCCACACGGTCTACCTGTCAGTGGGAAGAAGAATGGTGCCACTATATGACATTAGGGGACTAAAGGTAGGGGTGTTAGCTTCTCAGACCCCGGATGTCTGTCTAAGGACAGTCTCTCGTCTTCATAAAATGCTCCTAAATTTGGATGTCATATTTTGTGGCAATCTGGTTTGAGGACAAAATGAGGATCTGGCAGCTGATGTTTATGGCTTTCCATATAAGCCTCAGACAAAATTTATATTGCATTTTGCTTGAGTTATGGTGGGACAGGATTGTAAACTTCACACTGTCATTTCAGATAAAATGCAGGCTTTGGTCATAATAAAGAAGAGAGAAGGCTCAGCTTTAAATTTCTTGTAAATCAATTTTTGAGAGGTATAAAATATCGATATAAATGATAATGAAAAAATAAAACAAGTCCACAATGGAAACAGAGCATATTAAACTTTGCATTTATTTTAATTTCCTTTTCCGCATCTGTAAATAAGTCAGAATTTAAACCTTGCCTTGGGCTTTGCCTAGATTTTATAAGAAGGTAAAATTTGAACCTCTTTCTTCCCAAATCTGGTCAGCTGTGTGCCCACCCATCTCTGCTGAAGGATATTGTCAGGCTGTGGAAGACAGACTTCCCTCGTTTCCATTTAATTTATGGGTAAATTCACCAAGAATTTAACTTCTTGGTTTGGAGAGGGGAAATAAACCAACCAAAAAATAATTTAAATTTCATCTGGAATGGTGTTTCTGCATCGCTTGACATTGTCAAAATACAAATTGCCCCTTGGTGGCGGCAACAGCTAAAACTTTCCTTTGGATGAGGCTTCTTCAAAGTCATCTCTCTTCCTCCTCCGTCTTTGATCCAAATCCTGCCTGATCAATGGGGATGCAATCTGGAGGAAACCCAGGTCTATATTATGAAAGTGAATGTATCATATGCATATTTATGTATGTACATATATTACATACATACAATGTCTAGTATTGAAAATATATTTTAAACAGATGTGGGATAACTTAAATCAAGATTTGACGTCTGTTCTTTCACTTAAGATGTCGTAAGCATTTTCTCACGGTGCTACATATTTGTTGAAATCGTGGTTTTGATGACCACTTAATATCTCACACAGAGTAAGACTTTAATCATTTATATAATCATTGCCCTCATGATGAGTTTTTAGGTTGCTTCCTGTGTGTTGCTGTTATAAGTCATACTCGTGTTGACGCTTGCACATTAATCTCCTTTCTGATGATCACTTATTTCCTTCTCATGAATTCCTAGGTGGAGAATTATTGGGATGGGCGTTTTGAAGGGTCTGAACGTTCACTTTTGTAACTGCCTTGTGTAGGTTAGCTGTGCCTTTCTCCAAAGTTTGCCCGCTCCTTGGGGGCATAAACCACATCTGTCTTGCCCCTGTGATATCCCTACCAGGGCTGGAAATATAGTAAGTAAATATATTTAGATAGAGTAGTAAATATATTTAGATAGATAATTGGAGAAATGAATAACACGTCTCCTCCAGTAATTAATCTGACCAGGACTGGCCATATTGATGACACTTGAGAACTTTCTTTCTTTCTTTCCCCCCGACCCCATACACATTTTATTTGGTTGCACTGGGTCTTAGTTGCGGCAGACGGGCTCCTTTAGTTGCGGCACGCGGGCTCCTTTAGTTGCGGGACGTGGCCTCCTTAGTTGCAGCACGTGAACTCTTAGTTGCAGCACGCATGTGGGATCTAGTTCCCCGACCAGGGGTCGAACCCCGGCCCCCTGCATTGGGAGCGTGGAGTCTTAACCCCTGGACCACCAGGGAAGTGCCTCCTCCCTCAGCTTTACTGAGATATCACTGACCTGTAAAAAGTGTATATGTTTAAGGTGTACAATTGGATGTTTTGATATATGTGTACATTGTGAAATGATCACCATAATCAAGCTAATTAACATATTCATTACCTCCACCTAGTTTTCACTCTGTGTGTGTGTGTGTGTGTGTGTGTGTGTGTGCGCGTGTTGAGAAGATTTATTTTAAAATCCATTCTCTTAGCAAATTACAATGTACAATACAGGGTTGTTAGCTATGTCACATTCCAGTACGTTAGCTCTCCAGAATATGGTCATCTTGCTTAACTGAAACTTTGTACCCTTTGACCCACATCCCTCCTTCCTCTCTCCGCAGCCCCTGGCAGCCACCATGCTACTCTCTACTTCTACGAATTTGACTATTTTAGATTCTGCATGTAAGTGAGATCATGCAGCATTTCACAGAGAACTTGCCTTCTGAGCACCTTCTTGGAGAAAGTATGCGTCAGCCCCTTCGTGGTTATATCTGTTTCACAATCTCCTAATTACCATTTTGTCATTCACTAGGAAAGGAAAGCTCACCAAGGACAGCCCTGAAAAGGCCAAAAATTATCTAAGTCAACAGAAAACTGTATTTCACAGAATTTGTAACGGCTGCAGAAAAAATGTTACCAGGAGTCAGAGTCAGTGGAGTATTTATTTGCCTTTTATCCTCTGGTGATGCTGTATTGTAAACACTGCTGCCTGGTTTATTTCCTCTTCCTCTGGTTGGAAGCCAGGCTCCAGGGGCAGAGGTTTATTTCAGGGCAAGGAAGAATTCCTGTCTGTTCTTGGCCTGATTTGCCAACCCTGGTTCCTGGTGGGCTGTCTTCACTGTGAAGAAGCTTCTTGGGTCTCTGCTCTTTGTGTTTCCCCACTTGAAAGAAACACACACACACATATACATATACGCATGTCCACATATACATGTTTATGTATATTTATATGTATTTTAATTAACAAAGTAATACATGATTATCATAACAAGTTTTAAGAAGGTAGAAACATAAGTGGTAAAAGGCAGAAATCCTTTCTGGATTCTATAGATATACCAAACATAAATGTATGTACATTTACATATGTACATATAGAATCTTAAAAAATTACCCAAATAGGATCGTATGTGATACATTTATAATTTTTTATGCTTAATGACAGATTGTGGACATTTTTTCAAACACGCTGATATAGCTCCGCTTCATGTTTCTTACAGAGCTGCCTGTTACCCCATTGTAAAAGTGTATAGTTTGTCTGGTCTCCTCTTAATATAATAAACCTTTGGAATGGTTTAAACTAGTAAATAATAATAATGATAGCAGGTAAAGATGGAGCGTTTATGTGTGTCAGCACTGTTCTAAGCCCTTCATATTTATTAACTCGTTAATCCTTACAATCATTTATATTTATATCCCACTTTATATGAGGACGTTTGAGGCACAGAGAGGTTAAGTAACTTGCCCAAGGTTGCTCAGTTAGGGAGTGGCAGAGCCGGGATTCAAATCCAGGCTTCTGGCTCCAGCACATAAAATAAGTTTGTCTGCAATTCAAAAGGATGCTGCAGTGGACATCCTTGTAGATAAACCGATCTTTATGAATTCTCACTCGTGTTTCGGAAGGAGAGATTTCTAGAAGTGGGAATGCTGAGCCATCGCTTCACCCTCCTTTCAAAAAGAATTAGGCGATGTCTAAACATCCACGTGGACACCCCATCCAGGAGGGGTGGGAAGAAGCATAAATATCAAAGTAATCAAGCATTAACACGTCGTATACAATGGTCCAATGCCTGGTTGTACAGTGGGCTTGGTAGGTGTGCAGCCTACTCTCTGGGGGGTGATTACAACAGAGATGACCACGATCCTCTGAGTTCGGGGCTTTGCAAGAGCAAGAGGGTGCGACGTTTTCCCTCCGGGGGGGCGTCATTCAGTCACAGGACGATTGGATCAGTGGTCCACGGGGCTCCTTCCCGCCCTTGCCCTGGTTATTTCGGAACACACTTTATGTCATGACAGGACTTTCACCGCGAGGAGTCCCAGGAGTCGGGTGGGCGTGGCCAGTGGGCGGTGTGTTGTGTGGACGGGTGGAGGCGGCCCTGCGTGAATTTCATTTCCTCTCCGGACGCGGCTCTCATTCTTCCTCTGCTTCCGTTTCTCGTGCAGTGACGGAGAGCCGCGCCATCGTGGACAGCCTGCAGAGGTTTTCCTCGCTGCCTGCTTACCTTCCCACGAGCTTCCACGTCTCTAACGCAGAGTCCTTCTTCCTTAAAGAGGCCAAGCAGGACGTCACTCGGAACTGCAGTCTGCAGGCCCGGGTGGAGTCGTTCTTTATCTACCGAGCCAGGAGCCCCCCGATGGTCAATGCCAGCTACGGGCCATTTTCAGTCGAGAAGACGGTCCCCCCGGAGCTCCTGCTGACGTCCGCACCCTTTGGCAACATGGACCAGTTTCCCTTCAACTGGAAGTTGAAAGCCCACATCCTCGGTAGCTCCATCTACTCCAACAGACCCAAAGTGCAGACCTTGTTCTACATCACCGGGAGGGGCTGGGCCGACGGCGACCCAGCGGAACAGCTCCCCTGCGTCAAGATGTTTGCTTTCCCGGAGGCCAGGGAAGTGGCGGCCAGCTGTCGGCTGCAAGGGACCCCTGGGCTGTGTGTGGCCGAGCTGGAGGTGCTGCCCGAGTGGTTCAGCTCTGGGCTGGACCTGGAGCCCGAGGAGGAGATCCCAGCCCTGCTGGGCGGCACGGCCATGGAGCTCTTCTTCACGCTGTACCCGGCCGACCAGGCCGGCCAGTGTCCCCTGGAGGAGGACAGCAAGTGGGAGAACAACATCCACTGGGGCCAGGACAGCCCTCCGCCAGCGCCTCCAGCCCGGGAGAGGATCGGGAGTGTGGTGGTCTACCCGACCCAAGATGATCTGAGGTGGTCCCTGCTGAGCCTGGACGAGAACGTCGTTATCTCCGTTCCTCTGAACCTCGTCCGGGAAGGGGACACCGCCACCTTTTTGGTCTCTCTGGCCAGTGGCTCTGTGGCTGACCACTTCACTCTTAGGTAAGGGGCTGGGCGGGGTTGGATGGGATGGAAATCAACTCTTGATCATCAATGAGTTGTTAGTCTATCAAGTGGCTGTTGATGCTTTGCTGAGGATCCAGCATCGTGAGGAAACTTACAAACATAAAATAAGACCCATCAAAACAACACGCGAGACACTGTAAAGCAGAGTACTTGGGGGTGGGCCCTGGGCATCCCTGTTTTCTAAGCACCCCTTAAGTATAATTCTGGTGTGAAGCCAGGATGAAAACTTCTGCTTTGAGAGCAGCAATTCGGGCTGTGGGGTCCAAGTTTGTCCCCTTCAGGCTCTCAACGTGATAGTCTGAGCCTCTTACTACCCCCTTGATGTGCCAGGCAGAATCCCATAATGCCCGGAAGTGGACACCTTGTAAATGAATTCCAATTTCTAAATCCATGAAGGAGCTTTCTGAGACAGTGTTTCCCACCTCGCAGCTTTTCATCAGTAAAGAATCCTTTGTCAAAGCAAAGCAGCTGTCTCTGTCTATATGACAAAGACTTGGTTTTAGGATTGCAGAAAGTGAGGAACTTCTCTGCGCTAGGGGGACAAACCTGTCTTTAGCTTATTTTGCTCACATAGGTTCCTGGGTAGCAGTAGGAAGCAGCAGTAGCTCTGCTACATACTGGCTGTGTGACCTGGGGCAAGTCCCCTAACCTCTCTGGGCTTCAGCTTCCTCTTTGGTAGGATGGGGATAATGATGGGATCTATCTCCCAGGGTTGTTGTGAGGATTACACAAGTTAATAAAGTTCTTAGAATAGTGCCTGGCACATGAGGGGTCTCCACTGAATGTTAGGCTGTGGTGTTTCCCGGTCCTCAGACGCCGAGCTGGTAGACATATAAACTGCAGTGCATGTGGGGCTTTGTTTTGCTGGGTGCAGGTGAGGAAAAATAAGAATTAATCGTGAGTCCAGTATGGTCCTTCTGATTCTGACGGAGGCCGATGTACCAGATCACGTCTGTTTGGAGGTGCGCTTGTTCAGAGCCTGGCAACAGGGTCCCGAGGCTCTGGCAGATCCCAGGTGGGTTTAGTAGCCCGCAGGAAGCGGGCTTCCTATTCGGAGCCCCTTGAGTTAGTCTTGGTGGTAAAACTGATTCCGAGATTGATGTGGACCCAGCCCTGTGCTAGTCACTCCACTGGTGGGGCTGGGATGGTCTAAAACCCAGTTCTTGCTCTGCAGAGATTCTTCCAATGCAAGGCATTGCAAGCTGCTCACTATAGACCAAGAATGGCCAAGGGATGGTTTCTGCTTTCCTGCTCCTCCCTCTCCCAAGGCAGACGTGATCAGTCAATTGCAGCACCTCAGCACTCCCTATGCTGTGGCAGATATTACTAATCTATTGCACTGAGCTCAGAACTCCAGGCAGCCCCTACCAATTCATGTGAGATAGAGGGTATGACACTTAAGACTGAACTTATTTGCCATCCCTCTTGTAGAGAGAATGTTGTTGGGTGAGAAGTTTGAGGAAAGGGAGAGCGGGTGGCCTGGTGGTCAGGGAAGTCTGGGAGCCTGGCTGGGAAAGGCATTTCAGGACAGGGGGAATGTCATAAACAGTACTGGGTAACTTTCACTGGGGACTTAGAATGGTCCAGGCCACATTCTAAGTTGTTTACATGCCTTAACTCACCGAATTCTGACAACAAACAGCTCCAGGAGGCAAGTACGGCTACCATCCCCATTTTCCCGAGGCACAGAGAGGTTAAGTAGCTTGCCCAAGGTCACACAGCTAGGGAGCAGTGAGTGTGAATCCCGGTGGTCTGGCTCTAGAGCCTGTGCCTTTCACCCCCATGGCCCACTGCCTTTCGAAGACAGGAGGGGGCAGCTGCCGCACCCCCAGGCTGCATGTGGCTCAGTCATGCCAGAGCTGAGGGTCAATTTAGGGAGGGAGAGGCTGCTGAGACCAGAAGAGGATCCAGCATCCACAGTGTAGAGGCTCCTGAAGTGTTATCTTCATGGTGAGTAGAAACGCCTCAAGTTTTTTCTTTCCCAAAGAAGTTAATTTTAGAGCTGAAATGGACTATAACACTGGCTTTCCCTTGAGAGGTCATATCGTGAATTGTCAGTCTCCAGGAAATAGTAGCCACAGGGCCTTTAGTTGTGGGGCCTTGGGACTGTCCCAAAGGAAGGACGTCTAGCCTAGAGTTTGCAAACTGGTGGTCACAGCAAATCTAGGCCACAGATGTATGTTTTTTTTTTAATTTCTTTTTAAAGCTCATATGGCATCCCTTAAAATATTTAAAAGAATTGCCAACCTCTAATAATAGGGAGATCTCATGTGTCATTTACTTGGAAAGTGTTGAAGATTTGGTAACTTGGCAACAGTTGGCTGTAGTTAGGGAGTGGCTTTCCCCTTTAGATGGATCATGCATCGCCTAGTTCACCCCAGTCCCCACTACACCCTATTGTCCCACACCTGGCCCATTGCACTCACTTATCTGGCTCCTGTGAGCATTTAAGAACTCCTGATATAGTGTTGAAAAAAGGGGGATGCAACGCTTAGAAGAGGGGCTAGATTCTAATCTATGAAGGCGGGCATCACCGACTCATTCACTGTGTGTCAGGGAGACAGAAGTGGTCAGTTGGTGCATCACAGGAAATGAAACATCCCCTCCATCAATCACCAGAATTATTTAGTGAATTAGTTGCTTCATGTAAAGCAATCAGAAGGGTGCCTGTCACCCTGCAGATGTTCAGAAAGTGTTAATTGATACTATTATTTACTATAATTGATGCTGTTATTCATACTATTATGTGTCAATTGATACTATTTAACACATTTTTTTATTGGAGTATAGTTGTTTTACAATGTTGTGTTAGTTTCTGCTGTACAACAAAGTGAATCAGTTATATATATACATACATCCACTCTTTTTTAGATTCTTTTCCCATATAGGCCATTACAGAGTATTGAGAAGAGTTCCCTGTGCTATACAGTAGGTCCTTATTAGTTATCCATTAATTTTTTTTTTTTTTTTTTTTTGCGGTACGCGGGCCTCTCACCGCCGCGGAGCACAGGCTCCAGACGCACAGGCCCAGCGGCCATGGCTCATGGGCCCAGCTGCTCCGCAGCATGTGGGATCCTCCCAGACCGGGGCACGAACCCGCGTCCCCTGCATTGGCAGGCGGACTCCGAACAACTGAGCCACCAGGGAAGCCCCATTAATATTTTATATACAGTAGTATGTATATGTCCATCCCAATCTCCCAGTTTATCACCTCCCCTTTCCCCCTTGGTAACCATAAGTTTGTTTTCTACATCTGTGACTCTATCTCTGTTTTGTAAATAAGTTCATTTGTACCATTTTTTCAGGTTCCACATACAAGCGATATGATATTTGTTTCTCTTCTGACTGACTTCACTTAGTATGATAATCTCTAGGTCCATCCGTGTTGCTGCAAATGGCATTATTTCGTTCTTTTTTATGGCTGAGTAATATTCCATTGTATGTATGTACCACACCTTCTTCATCCATTCGCCTTCCATGTCCTGGCTATTGTAAATAGTGCTGCAATGAACATTGGGGTGCATGTATCTTTTTGAATTATGGTTTCCTCCACATATATGCAATCGATACTATTAATTCATGCTTTTTAATAATTATGTATACTGTGCCAGGCTCAAGTTGTATCTCTCATTGTATTATCATGGGCATTGTACAAAGTATTCATGCCCATTTTATGAATGTGGAAACTGAGACTCAGAGAGGTTAGGGGTTACCTGCCTGAAGTTGTGCAGTGGGGAAGCAGTGGGACTGGGGTGTGGGTCTGCATGCAGGAGTTGAGAACTCCCTTTTAAAAACACTCTTTTTGGCTGTTCTGCTTGTGTAGGTGGGGACTGAGCTTTACCTCTCGAATCTTTTTGGGTCAGCATCTAGAGTTTCTTGTCTTTATGCCTTCCTAGATAGGACTTTCATTTCTTTTTATTTGTTTGCTTACAGAAACTTTATTCACATGTAAATGATATGACAATAAATTTGATTTAAAAAACCAGTATATGACTATCAATTGCATTCTTATACAAGGATAAAGTTCTCATTTCTTTTACTGGAGTGTAGTTAATTTACAATGTTGTGTTAATTTCAGGTGTACAGCAAAGTGATTCATTTACACATACATACATGCATATATATATGTATATATTCTTTTTCAGATTCTTTTCTGTTATAGGTTATTACAAGATACTGAGTATAGATGACTATTATTTCTTACGCTGTACTTTATGGCCAGAGAAGACTGCACTGAAATTATGGCAATAAACGAAGATCACCCAAATGAGGACACACAGAGCCTATTTATCCAGAGCTTGCTGTATGGCAAGGGGGTCAGTCGCCATCACTGGCGTGTGGCAGAGACTCAAGGGCAGACGGGGAAGGGGGGATGTTTTCCATGGAAACAGGGAGGCTCAGGTCTGCTCCGATTGTTGCCGTGGGGAAGCTGCAGGTAGGCTCCCTAGCAGTGAGCATCTTATGTGACGGATCTGGGGAGCATATTTGGCTTTTTTCTGGTTGATCTTGGATTGGAAGCAGAGGCTGTAAAAAGGGCAGCTGGCAGTCATGGACCAACTTCAGACCTTTCTGGGCTGATTGTTGCCGAGGCTGTGGTTTGGCTTTTTGGCTTGGTTGCTGCAAGGTTGTGGGTCAGATTTTTATTGTCATATATGGTCTGGCTGTTGTCTTTTTGTGTATTCAGGCTCTCAAAATAAAACAGTTTTTGGGCCTAGGGGAACGTATTATTCCCCAACATAACTGATTGTCTGTTTTAATCATGTCTTTTATGAATGAAATGTGACATATTTCATTCCAGCTCAGATGAGACCCCGGATCAAAGCGTGAACGTGCACAAGATTCGCTGAGATCTAATTTTAGAGCGGAAGATGTATGGACAAGGGACAGATGTGTGCAGTTTTCATGTGTCATGTTGCTATTTCTGACTGCATATTGTACTGGGGCCAGTTTAAACAAAAGTTGGATTGGTTATTCTTTAACACAAATAGATTCTGTTAAACGCTAGTATCTAAAACTGATCCTATATTGAAAAGCCTTTTAGCAAAGGGTTAAAAAGTGTGCTTTGGAGGGGTTGGGGGCTGCTGGCAGGGCAATGCTAGGCTGGATTCGGGGTAAGTCTTTCAAACCAAGAAAGTTTGACATGTTATGAAAATTTCCCCACTCCATCTGTAATGTCTCCAAGGCTGAGAGTGATCCTGAGAAACTTTATCCCTGATTTATGAAAATAGCTCTTTCTCAGCTCACATAGAGACCCTCCTGGGCTGACCTCTCATCCTGTTAGGCTGTGGAGCCCAGTGGTTAAGATTGTAGACCCTGCGGCCAGACATCCTGGGTTCAAATCCTGGCTCTACCACATACCAGCTGGGTGACTTTAGGCAGGTTACTTAACCTCTCTGTGCCACGGTTCCCCCATCTCTAAATGGGGGCAGTTTATGCTCTAAGTGGCTATTTAGGAAGCATCAGCTTTGTGCTCAGCCAGATTCTCCCATTTCATCTGTTGTCACCCAATCCTTCTGGTTGCTCAGGCCAAACATCTAATCACCGGACTGACTTTTGCCATTTTTTTATACATCCCCCTCCATCTGAACAGTCCTCAGATCCTGGGGCTCCTCCTGTAAAGTATCCAGGATCGAACAACTGCCGTTGCTATGACCCAGGTCAAGCCAGGGTCCCCTCTTGGCTGGATGCCTACAGGAGCCTCCTGACAGGTCTCCCAGCCTCTATCTTTGCCCTCTGAGGTCTTAACCGAAAGCCAAAGTCCTCATATGGGCCCACAGGCCTGGCATGATCTGACCCTACCCCACAGCCCGCTGCACTGCTCTGATTTTTTGGACATACTTTATCATTTATGTTAATGACATACTGTATCAGTGTTTATGGCCCACCTCTTCCTGCTAGAATGTGAGGTCCGTGAGGGTGGGGACTTTTGCCTCATTTGTTCTTTGATGTGTCCTAGGGATCCAGAGCAGTGTCTGACACACAGTAAGTGCTCAAGAAATATGTGTTGGAACACCCATTTATGATAAAACCCCTCCAGAAAGTAGGCATAGAGGGAACTTATCTCAACATAGTAAAGGCCATATGTGACAAACCCACAGCCAACATCGTCCTCAATGGTGAAAAACTGAAACCATTTCCACTAAGATCAGGAACAAGACAAGATTGCCCACTCTCACCATTATTATTCAACATAGTTTTGGAAGTTTTAGCCACAGCAATCAGAGAAGAAAAAGAAATAAAAGGAATCCAAATCGGAAAATAAGAAGTAAAGCTGTCACTGTTTGCAGGTGACATGGTACTATACATAGAGAATCCTAAAGATGCTACCAGAAAACTACTAGAGCTAATCAATGAATTTGGTAAAGTAGCAGGATACAAAATTAATGCACAGAAATCTCTTGTATTCCTATACACTAATGATGAAAAATATGGAAGAGAAACTAAGGAAACACTCCCATTTACCACTGCAACAAAAATAATAAAATACCTAGGAATAAACCTACCTAAGGAGACAGAAGACCTGTATGCAGAAAACTGTAAGACACTGATGAAAGAAATTAAAGATGATACAAAAAGATGGAGAGATATACCATGTTCTTGGATTGGAAACATCAACATTGTGAAAATGACTCTACTACCCAAAGCAATCTACAGATTCAATGCAATCCCTATCAAACTACCACTGGCATTTTTCACAGAACTGGAACAAAAAATTTCACAATTTGTATGGAAACACAAAAGACCCCGAATAACCAAAGCAATCTTGAGAAAGAAAAATGGAGCTGGAGGAATCGGGCTCCGGGACTTCAGACTATAAAAGCTACAGTAATCAAGACGGTATGGTACTGGCACAGAAACAGAAATATAGATCAGTGGAACAGGATAGAAAGCCCAGAGATAAACCCACGCACATATGGTCATCTTATCTTTGATAAAGGAGGCAAGAATATACAATGGAGAAAAGACAGCCTCTTCAATAAGTGGTGCTGGGAAAACTGGACAGCTACATGTAAAAGAATGAAATTAGAACACTCCCTAACACCATATGCAAAAATAAACTCAAAATGGATTAAAGACCTAAATGTAAGGCCAGACACTATCAAACTCTTAGAGGAAAACATAGGCAGAACACTCTATGACATAAATCACAGCAAGATCCTTTTGGACCCACCTCCTAGAGAAATGGAAATAAAAACAAAAACAAATGGGACCTAATGAAACTTAAAAGCTTTTGCACAGCAAAGGGAACCATAAACAAGACGAAAAGACAACCCTCAGAATGGGAGAAAATATTTGCAAATGAAGCAACCGACAAAGGATTAATCTCCAAAATTTACAAGCAGTTCATGCAGCTCAATGTCAAAAAAACAAACAACCCAAATCCAAACATAGGCAGAAGATCTAAATAGACATTTCTCCAAAGAAGATATAGATTGCCAACAAGCACATGAAAGAATGCTCAACATCATTAATCATTAGAGAAATGCAAATCAAAACTACAATGAGGTATCATCTCACACCGATCAGAATGGCCATCATCAAAAAATCTACAAACAATAAATGCTGGAGTGGGTGTGTAGAAAAGGGAACACTCTTGCACTGTTGGTGGGAATGTAAATTGTTACAGCTACTATGGAGGACAGTATGGAGGTTCCTTAAAGAACGAAAAATAGAACTACCATACGACCCAGCAATCCCACTACTGGGCATATACCTTGAGAAAACCATAATTCAAAAAGAGTCAGGTACCAAAATGTTCATTGTAGCTCTGTTTACAATAGCCAGGACATGGAAGAAGCAATCTAAGTGTCCATCAACAGGTGAATGGATAAAGAAGATGTGGCCCATATATACAATGGAATATTACTCAGCCATAGAAAGAAATGAAATTGGGTTATTTGTAGTGAGGTGGATGGACCTAGAGTCTGTCATACAGAGTGAAGTAAGTCAGAAAGAGAAAAACAAATACCGTATGCTAATACATATATATGGAATCTAAAAAAAAGGAAAAGAAAAGGAAAAATGGTCATGAAGAACCTAGGGGTAAGACGGGAATAAAGACGCAGACCTACTAGAGAATGGACTTGAGGACACTGGGAGGGGGAAGGGCAAGCTGGGACGAAGTAAGAGAGTGGCATGGACATATATACACTACCAAATGTAAAATAGATAGCTAGTGGGAAGCTGCCGCAGAGCACAGGGAGATCAGCTCGGTGCTTTGTGACCACCTAGAGAGGTGGGATAGGGAGGGTGGGAGGGAGGGAGACACAAGAGGGATGCGATATGGGGATATATGTATATGTATAACTGATTCAGTTTGTCATAAAGCAGAAACTAACACACCATTGTAAAGCAATTATACTCCAGTAAAGATGTGAAAAAAAAAGAAATATGTGTTGGATGAATGAATGAATTTGGAAGTATTGCAAGGCACCATTGCTGGATGAAGGGTATGAATTGTCAAGACTATGAATTTATGAAGTAAATAAGTAAGGGTTTCATAAATATTGAAGGTAGCGACACTTGAGGATCCAAGTCTAGCAAAAGTTTCCTCTTGGCTACAATGTGAGAATGGATTCATCATTTCTAATCAAATGATGGGCAGTGCCAGTGCATCATAAACTTTGGTAATTCACACAGCACCTTTGGGATTTTTTTTCTTTTTTGTCATATCAGATACCACCATATCCTACCATCATAATTTAAGTCATATCCATGTGCCTTCTGCATGCAATTTTTATTTGCTCTTTTTCTTTAAATCACTTAAAAAACTTATATAAATACATTTAAAAGGACACCTCACATCTGCCACCATAAATAGAAACCGGTATTACTTGTTCACATGAAAGGGTATTACAAAGATAAATTACAATAATAACAACAGCAAAAAAACCCCCAAAAACCCACTACTAAGTTCTAAGTAGGTACCATCACCTGTGGAAGCCATGAAACTGAGGTCTGCTCTCTGTTTGAAAGGGAGTTGAGTATGTGCTGCTGAGAGGTGAGGGCCACGGAGACTTTCCCCTGGAAATCATCACAGCTCCTGTAGGAGTCTCACTCAGTGACTCCCTGTTATTTAAGCCACGTCTGTGCAACATCAGGACCATCTGCAAACCCAGGACCAGGCTTTGGGAAAACTGGCTGACGATGACTTTCTCATCCATGGGATCAAGGAGGCACCAGAAAGCATCACTTCCTGGTCAGCTCAGTCTCCCCCATGGATGTCCTTTCTCTGACGTCACTTCCTGTTCTACGCCACTTCCTTGGGGACTTACTCTGTACCTTGCATTGCTAGTTAATGCTCCAGGTTGAGAATGTCCGACACCCCAAAGCCTTCTAGATCCCCTGAGCACATACACCATCTTCCTTCATTTCAGCACTGGCAGAAACAAGATCAGAAGGGGTCGGAGGCAGAAAATCCAGTTGACTGTGCGGTGGGTGAGCCCTCAGGCTCGAATCTAGCTGTCACTGATGGAACAGATATTTTGTGATCACCTATTAGGTGTCGCCCACCTTTGGTTTGCTTTTCTTTTTTCCTTCTTTCTTTTGAAAAAGTCACACACGCTCTCATCCCTCATCAAGTTCACACTCTCCAAGGAGGAAGACAGTAAACAAGCAAATAAACAAAATTATATGTCATTAAAACCCATGCCAAGGGCCATGAAGGAAACAAACAGAATGCAGTATATTTAAACTTCATTTATTTTAATTTTTTAAAACTTTTTGTCTTGGAATAATCTCAGACTTATAGAAAAGTTGCAAAAAAATCCAGATTTCCACTCGTGTGAACATCTTAGGTAAGCACAGTATGAATATCAAAACTAGGATGTTAACATGGGCCTAATATTATTAACTCATCTACAGACATTATTAAAAAGTGCCACGTGTTCCTGTAACATCCTTTTTCTGCTCCGGGAGCCCACGTGGCATAGAGTTGTCGTATTTCCTTAGTCTGATGAATTCTGGTCTTCAGTCTTTTTTTTTTCCTTTTTCTCTCTTTCATGACTTTCATACTTTTGAAGAATACTGAGAATGTTCCTCAACTTGGGTTTTTTGGTATTTTCTCATGATTAGATTGAGGGTGTATGTATTTGTCAGGAATCCCAGTGAAGTGCTGGTCCGTCTCAGTGTCATGTGGGAGGTACGTGATGTTGACATGCCTCATTACCAGTGATGTTTACTTAGGTTACCCCGTTAAAGTGGCATCTTTCCAGGTTCTCCATTGCAAGTATGCTTTCCCCCCTTTGTAATTAGTCATAACATCTGGGACGGTACTTTGTGACTACCAACATCCTCTTTCATGTTATACTTTTGAACTTTAGCATCTGTTGATCATTCTTGCCCAGAAGGCAGTAATTTTTCAATAATTGAACCAGGAGTGAATATATCACAGGAGAATTTTGGCCCTTTCTGATCATTTCTTATTTGTATATAAGGAAGTGAGCCAATCGCAATTAGTCACCACCGAAGTCACTAGACTTTTCCTGCTGAAACGAAGGAAGATGCTCTATGTACTCAGGCGGTCCAGAAGGCTTTGAGGTGACTGCCATTCTTGACCTGGAGCATTAGCTAGCAATGCAAAGGTACAGGATAAGTCCCCGAGGAAGTGGTGTGGACAGGAAGTGAGGTCAGAGGCGTGAGATCAGTGCAGTCCAAGGGGGTTAACCAGGGCAGGCTTGAATGGACAGGTTTTGATCAGTTAAAGGAAAACGGTAGGGCAGTATGATCAAAGAGTGTGGTGTGCCCAGGACACTCTTGGAAGGCAAGTTTTTTTAAAGGGTTAGAATCACTGAGGCTTGCTGTCGAATTTCAACTCCTCCTTCCTGGCTGTGTGACCTTGTACAGGTTACCTCACCTCTCTGAGCCTTGCCTTCCTCTACTATATAAGGAAACTAGTAATAGCATCTGTCTTTTGGGATGGCCGTGAAGAATAAACGAGATAATGCAGGAAGGTACTTGGCTTCAATTTTGCCTGTGATGCTTGGTGCTATTCTCAGCAGCATCTGAGTGGCATCTGAAAGCTTCCTCCAGCACACGCTATGGGGATTCCCGCCACGTGCATTTAATTAGCATCAGTCACGTGCCAGGCTCCCCATTAGACCTTATGTGCGTCCCTGTGACAGCTCTGGAACTTACCTGTTTCCTCTACTTCCAGATGAAGAGACAAGCTCACAAGCACTAGGGCACCTGCCAGAAAGTGACAGAGCCAGGACTCCAACCAGACCCACCCACGTCAAGCCCCCACCCATCTCAAGGCGCCCCATTTCAGAGGTTAGTAACCTCAACTTGGGAATTCCCTGGCGGTCCAGTGGTTAGGATTCCACGCTTCCACTGCTGGGGACCCTGGGTTCGATCCCTGGTCGGGGAGCTAAGATTCCACACGCTGTGCGGTGCAGCCAAATAAATAAATAAATAAAAGTTAAAAAAAAGTAAAAAAAAAATCTCAATGCTTACTTTCATATTTAATAGCAACCTGTTTGAGTAAGGTACCTCAGGTGGCACCCAAAATCCAGGCTTTATTAATTTTTTCCCCCAAAGAAAACTCAGATTTCCCTTGAGGAAGCTGTGTGTAGACATAGATGCTCTGAAATCTGCAATCTCAGAGCCCAGATCAAGTCAAGGGCTTAGAGCTAAGGTTTCAGCAGAGCTTAGAAAGGAAGGCAGGTGATTATTTCCCAAAGAAACTGTAACCTCCACAGTGTGTTTAGCTAGCTCCAAACGTCATGTGCTGCATTCAGTGAGTGTATTTCTGTTACTTAGTACACGGTGCTCAGTCCCAACTCTACCCTGCTTTCCCTCCCAAGTTCACTGGAGTCTGGGAGCTCCGTAGGAGGTAGGGAGCAAGTGTAAATTTCAGAGGCTTGAGGATTCTAGCTACAGAAGGGGATTTTTTTTTTTAATTGAATGAAAGATTCTTTTTTTTTTTTTTTTTTTTTTTTGCGGTATGCGGGCCTCTCACTGTTGTGGCCTCTCTAGTTGCGGAGCACAGGCTCCGGATGCACAGCCTCAGCGGCCATGGCTCACGGGCCCAGCCGCTCCACGGCATGTGGGATCTTCCCAGACGGGGGCACGAACCCATGTCCCCTGCATTGGCAGGCGGACTCTCAACCACTGCGCCACCAGGGAAGCCCTGCATTAGATTTTTAATGGTTGCTTCAGCGCTTGCAATATATATACAACTTTTCACAGTCTACTTTGAGTTCGTGTGTCATTTCTATTTTTTATTTTTTAATTAATTAATTAATTAATTTATTTATTTTATTTTATTTTTTTGTGGTACGGGGGCCTCTCACTGTTGCGGCCTCTCCCGTTGCGGAGCACAGGCCCCGGACACACAGGCTCAGCGGCCATGGCTCACAGGCCCAGCCGCTCCGCGGCATGTGGGATCCTCCCGGACCGGGGCATGAACCCGCGTCCCCTGCATCGGCAGGCAGACTCTCAACCACTGCGCCAATAGGGAAGCCCCGTGTGTCATTTCTAGTAAAATGTAGATAGATAGTAGGTCCATTTTACCACCCATGTCCTTGAAAGCTAAAGTTATTTTATATAATTCCATAACATAAAATATGTTACAAACCCCAGACGACAGCATTATAATTTTTGCCATAAATAGTTTTGTGTATTATAAAAAATTGAAGAAAAAGCAAAAAACGAAATAGGTTTTTGCATTTATCCAGTTGTTTGCCGTTTCTGACACCCTTCACTCCCTTCTGCTGGTGGCTCTGTCTTCATTTGTTGCCATTTCTCTTCAATATGTAGGACTTCTGTTGGAAGTTTTTTGTAGTGCACATCTTCTGGCAGTGAGTTCCTTTTATCTGAAAATGTCTTGATCTCATCCTCATTCTCAAAGAGTATTTTTGCTATTTATAGAATTCTGGGTTGGCGGATTTATTTTTTTCTTTCAGCACTTTAAAAATGTTGTTTCACTCTCTTGTGGCCTCCAGAGTTGCTAGTGAGAAGACAACCACGCATGGAGTTGTTCCCCTGTAGGGAATGTGAAGACAACCATGCATGGAGTTGTTCCCCTGTAGGGAATGTGTTGTTTTCCTTTTGCTGTTTGTTTGTTTTATATGCCTTTCAACAGTTTGGCTATGATGTGCAGGAGCATGGCCTTCTCATGTCTGTCTTGCCTTGGGTTTGTTGTGTACTTGAATTTGTGCATTTATGTCTTTCATCCACTTTGAGAACTTTTCAGCCACTATTTATTCAAATATTTTTTTCTGTCTCATTTCCTCAGTCCTCTGCATATCAACTGTAGGCTGTCATTGAGATCATTTGCTATTATCTAATGGTTCTCTGACACTCTATTAATTTTTTTCTGTCTTTATTCTTGTTCTATACACATTGGATAACTTCTCTGGACCTGTCTTCAAGTTCACTGGATCTTTTCTTTGTCATCTTTATTTAGCTATTAAATTTATCAAGTGAAATGTTGTTTTCAGATATTGTAGTTTGATGTTTGGTTGGAGAGGTGGAAAGGGTAGTTAGAAACATGGGTCTGAAACTCAAAATAGTTGTCTCTCCTGGAGATGGAAATTTAGGTGTCTTGGGTAGTTTGATCATAATAATTGAAGCCTTGGGAAGGATGAGATTTTTTCAGTAAAAATGCTGAGAAGAAAAGAGGGCTTGTGACTGAGTCCTGAAGAACACCAACTTTTAATAGTTTGATAAATAAAAGAGGAGAGTCTTCAGAAGAGCATCCAGAGAAGGAGCAGAAAAACCAGGAGAATGTGATGTAACACACACCGAGAGAAGAGACGGAACACACGGGAGAGTCAATAGAGGTGAATGCTGCTGAGAGATCAGGCAAGGAAATGAAAGTTATCCTTTGCATTTTACATCTGGAGGCCCTTGGTGACTTTAATAAGATGATTAATGGACTCTTGTGGATAAAAGCTAGATTGCAGAGGTTTGGGGATAAGATATATTAGTTAGAGATTTAGGTCACCTACATGTAGTAGAAATCCCAAAGAACACTGACCTCACCAAGACAGGGATAGATTTAGGGAAAGGCAAGAAGTTCCACAGATAAGTATCAGTCTGGTGGATCAGGGATGTCAGAGCATCAAGGATTGTATGATTCCCTTGGCCTTTCCCTCATTGTCACAAGATGGCTGCTGCAGTGGTGGCCATCATGTCTACATTCCATGCAGAAGGAAGGAAGGAGGGAGAGGGGCAAAAAGTCCTGTGCACCTGAGCCTGCCTCGCTTTAGGGAGATCTTCCAGAAGCATCAATCAGCATTTTTTGGTTAATGCCCAATGGCCAAACTGTTCTCATGATCAAATCCATCCATGGTGAGTAGGGAATTGTAGGTGTTTAACTGGGCATAATGCCAGTCTCCTCACCCCAGATCAGGGTTTTCTTGATGAGGAAGAAATGGAGGATGCATATTGGGTGAGCGATTAGCAGTATCTGCCACGCATGATTTGATGAATACAGGGAGCACAGTGTCTTTCAACGTCATTTCCAGCGTTTAGCTGGGAAGAGGAGGAGAAGCCGGAGAGTAAACTGGGGGCCTGGGGTATCAGGAGGATTCTTTTCCCTAAAGCTGAGAGAAGCCTGTATGTGTTTAAATGCAGAAGCAAAGCTCAAAGTCCTGGTGGGGCTGATTTCCCAGGGCCACAAAAACCTCCTCTGTGTACCTTGTAGAGTTCCAAGACACGATTGGGTGCCCACTCACTTTAGAGTGGTCAAGAATTTTATTAAAAAAAATAAGTAATTGTGTGCACAGTACATCTGATCCACGTGATTCATTAATGTGAAGCTGGTTCATTTTGCTCTTTCACCATTTTGTAGTTAACTGCCAATGACTTGGGCAGTAAATAATTGTAGAAAAATTCCAAGGGGCAGTACTAATCAGAGATGCAAACTACACTCTGTGATCCTTTCATCCTGATCGGTGGAGTATTGCTTGGTGCCAGTTTCATTAGATTTCCAATAAAAGTATAGTGTACTATTCATCTCTCTGTTGATTCCATTAAAAATGAAAATACAATCTCTACCTCCATTATGGTAAGATTGACTACCATTCACTGTCATTTAGATAAATTTCATAAAGCCAGGAAGGAGGAAGAGAATGAATTATGTAATGGTGAAGCCTATAATCCATAATTTTAAGGTTAGATTTTTAAATTGCATTTCTTTCTATCTAGGTGGTCTAAATCCACACAACTTTTTGCAAGAAATTCACCAGGCACACCTCCATGTTCTTGGAGTATTTTATTCACACTTCTGATCTAGGCTTTATCCCAGCACATCACAATTAACTGAATTTGTGTCAGTGTCGGCTTATTCGCTTCTGCAGCTGGGGACTGCTGACTTGTCAGTCTGTGTCCCCGGCGAGGACTGGCAGGCAGCCTGTTAGAGTTCATGAAGTCTCCCTTGAGTCGAATTAAATTTGAAATCCAGAATAAGAAAACTTGCCATTTACCTCCAGGGTCCCAAGTAATGATTTTTTTTCACTGATGACAACACAGTTGCACCTGTTACCTTATGACTCCATGGGCAGTTTCCCTCTAAATGGGAAATCAAAAATCTTTCCCAGGACTCGTGCCCTGGTGGGTTTAGCCAAAGGCGCTTTCTGCCTGCCCTTGGGGTTGGGACGTCAGGATCAATGTTCAGAGACATTTTTCCAGAGGGAAGGAGTAGAAATAAAGATACCCATTTTGCATTGGTGAGGATCACAGCTGCGGATACTTTATACACAGTATTTGAAATTCTGATTGGATTAAATGGCAGGAGAAAAGTAAAGTGGCACCTTTCCTGTTGCAGATTTACGGCGATCGTGATTGTGAGCTAAGGAAGCAGGGAATAATATAAGGAGGACAGACCGATCGTTGATCAAGACCGGGTCCTCCTCTCCTTCCTCATCTCTCACTACGTTCCAACTACCTATACCGTCTCTTGGTTACTAGAAACCGCCACGGCTACTCCCAACTCAGGGCATTTTGTTTGTTCGCTCTGCCTGGGATGCTCCCCCATGGTGAGCAGGGCTGGCCCCTCATCACCTTTCACTTCTTACCTCGAATATCCCTTTTTATTTTTTATTTTATTTTTTGGCCACACGGCTTGTGGGATCTTAGTTCCCCAACCAGGGATTGAACCCTGGCCCCCTGCAGTGGAAGCATGGAATCCTAACCACTGGACAGCCAAGGAATTCCTTGAATACAGTATCCCTTTTTAAGAGAAGCCTTCCGGACCATTCCTAAATGGTCACCAACGCCAACCATGCTTCTCTTTTCAGCCCCTTTTCTTCCTGGCACTCATCACTGCCTGAAATAAACCAGGCTGCTTATCAAAATTTGTTCACTTATTTCTTGTCTGTTTCTCCTACACTGGCATGCTGGCTTCATGCAGGCAGGGACATGCCCCTGGCTTGTCACTGGGACTCAGTAAATGGGGAACAAACACCCTTGCCATCCCAGATACAGCAGTTAACTCGTGGGCGGACGCCTGTTATGGACCGAATTGTGTCCCCGGCAAGTCCATACGTTGAAGTCTTAACAACCCACCCCCAATACTTTAGAATCTGACTATTGAGAGAGTGAAAATGCGGTCATTAGCACAGACCCTAATCAGATACGACTGGTGTCTTTATGAGAGGAGGAGGTGAGGGCACAGACATACATACAAGGAAAAACCATGTGAGGACCCAGCAAGAAGGCAGCCATGGACAAGATGAGAAACCTCGGAATAAATCAACCCAGATGGCATCTTGATCTGGACTTTCAGGCTCCAGAATTGTGAAGAAATAAATTTCTGTCACTTAAGCCATCCAGTCTGTGGTACTTTGTAATGGCACCCCTAGAAAACGCGTTCAGTGCCCTACAATGGAAAACAAGTAACTTTTAATAGAATTAGCTGGTGGTTCAGAAGTTTCTTACCTTCCCTGAGCCTTGTCCTCTCCTTCATGACTCCTTTGTTTTCCGTGCTGCTTCAGTATCAGTTTCAGAATTCCGAGAGCACAGATGTTTATTTTGGGGTTGGATTGATTTATTGGGGTCTCTGCTTGACAGATATTTGATCCACAAGGATCTTGCTCTGGACTTTGAACATGAAGAACATTGTTAGGGCAAAAGGAAAGATCTTACCAAGAACTTCTTACTCCCCAAAGTCCTCTCCTTGGAGCCTCATCCTTAGATGGGAGATGACATTTCCACTTAAATTCTCCTGGGGCACAGGAAATTCTCCAATATTCTACAGAATTCTTGTGAGAGTTTGCAGAGAGGCGGAGCTCTTAGCTCACTCACAAACATGTTTCTTTCCTGGTGTAGATGTAGAAGGTGGCTGGTTTTAACCAGTAAATTAGTCCCTTGAGTCCTAGATGTTTCCTGCCAGGGTTCAACTTGAAACAGGCAGAGGTGTGGAAGGAGACCTCCTTTGGGGCTTCTTGGGAATTTCAGCCACACCTTCTTAATGCCCCTTCCATTTCGGAAGCCCCCTCCCTTACCCCATGCTTCTCTTTCTTTCTGGTATGTCCAGGAGTCTTCATTCTTGCTTGGCAATCATGTGTGTTGGTCAATTAGTCTCCCTCAGGGGTCGCTGGCTAATTGCAATTATGTACTGTTCAAGAAAACGGGGAGCAAAAAGAGACCATTTGTGGCTCGAGAGAGAAATGAGAAAGAGTGGCTATTTCCAATGCTGCCTACAGAAAGGAAAAAAAAACCCTCAGTTTTGGTGGCTTCATGTTGCACGTCGAGAGTTAAATTTCATTTTGTAGCAGGACTGGATTGCACAGCTGAAATCCATAAGATCAGATATAACATTTCCATCACTGAGCAGGTTAATAAAGTCCATAATAGGATTTGCTGACCATAAGAATGGCAGACCAAGCGGCAGAAAAGTTTTATTTATTTGCCATCTGTATGTAAATATTGCTATTATGGAAATTGTGTCAGAAATTGGACTGCAACTGTACTATAATATTTGAGCTAAGATACACACACAAAAAGCCACCTCTGTATGTGTATGCACGTATGAATAATCCAGCTCATTGTCGCTTTCTCTAAGAAACTTGGTCTCAGACTCTGAATCTAATCTCTGATCACTGTGGACAATCTCATTTAAATATGCCACAGGCACTCAAAGACTAGGAGACGGGGGTGAGTTTCCACGGCAGAAGGAGTGCCCATGCCTTGCCTTATTATTTGATCTCAATCCAGTGCCAGTCCTTCCTTTTGTGACACCCCAGGTGACTATAAAGAACCCATTTCATTGCTAGAGGACAAGTATTTTTGGAGTTAATTATAGCTAGTCAAGGAAGAGAGGAACACCTTTTTGCTTTTATCCTGAAAGAAGCTCAACTGACATGAAGAAATTAAATTGGGACTCAGGAATGTGGATGTCAGCTATGTTACATAATTAGCATCCTGGGGTTGGTGAGCAGGCAGTGGCTGCCTTTCAGGAGCGTACATCACATTCTGTCACACCAGGTTAGACAGTTTGACTGGCCACTGCCTCATGTTCCCATAGTAACATTGGAGTCCAGAGAAAGTGGTTAGACTATTCACTGAGACCCACACATAGATTCAGTCACTTTCTGTGTTCCCGTGAGTTCTTAATTTTGTTGTTTCACTTACTTCAAAAGTTACCAGGTTCTAGAATGACTTTTCCTTTTAAATTCATCTTAGATACCACATAAAATCAGTCTGTACCTTACACTTTGGGAACTACGAGTTCAGGGGAAGAGTTATTTCAGGCTACACCCGAGATGAGTGTAGGTTTTCAAGTACTAAACATAGGTGCTTAGGTAACGCTGAGTTATCCAGTGAGAGCTGATTCCTTTTGCCTCCTCTTTCTATCCTGCTTCAGTCAAGGAGATAGTCTCTGTTTGATGCTCCAAAGTCCCTTGCATCCCCTAACCACTTGCCGATCTCCTTGTTGGTTGGTTTTGGTTTTTCTTTGAACAGTGTGAGTCCACACCCCAGGTTGGGAGCCTTTGGAAGGCAGCAGTGGCTGGCTAGAATTCAATAACATTGTTTTTATTATACTTATTTCAGGGGTTTCTTCTCTTTATGGAAAGTGATATCGGTTTTTTCAGATGGCAACACTGAGTTGCCATAACAGAGTATTGAGTAGGGTTCCCTGTGCTATACAGTAGGTCCTTATTAGTTATCTGTTTTATATATAGTAGTGTGTATATAGCAGTGTGTATATATCAATCCCAAACTTGTGCTGATCTTTTTAAAATTTATTTTTTATTGAAATATAGTAAAATTACAATGCTGTATTAATTACTGCTGTACAACAAAGTGACTCAGTTATACATATATATACATTCTTTTTCATATTCTTTTCCATGATGGTTCATCACAGCATATTGAATATAGTTCCCTGTGCTCTACAGTAGGACCTTGTGTATTCATCCTGTAGATACCACTTTGTTAATCCCAAAATCCCACTCCTACCCTCTCCCACTCCCCTCCCCCTTGGCAACCACCAGTCTGTTCTCTATGTCCCTGATTTTGTTTCTGTTTCATAGATAAAGTTCATTTGTGTCATATTTTAGATTCCACATATAAAACTTGTGCTAATCTTTTTTTTTTTTTTTGGTGGTACACGGGCCTCTCACTGTTGTGGCCTCTCCCGTTGCGGAGCACAGGCTCCGGACGCGCAGGCTCAGCGGCCATGGCTCACGGGCCCAGCCGCTCCCCGGCATGTGGGATCTTCCCGGACCGGGGCACGTACCCGTGTCCCCTGCCTCGGCAGGCGGACTCTCAACCACTGCGCCACCAGGGAAGCCCACTAATCTTGAGTGAACTTCTCAGATACACATAATGGAGTCACCCCTTCCCTGGATTAAACTTTCTCTGTTTTTATGTATGTATGTACTTATGTCTTTGTTTCACTTATGTGTATTCTCCTATTTATTGCATGTGTGACATTAACGAACCACTTCCGCTTTCTACAAAAGAACAGTTACCTAGAAAGCCATTTGTAGCTAAGGCCCTGATTCTACAGGCTAAGGAGATGCAGTAGTTCACACTCCCATTGGTTCTCTTTCCAAACTATAGTCTGAAATTGTCCACTTCTTTCCGTCTCAAATTCCACCGCCCCTGTGCAAACCACCATGGCTTCTGACCTGGAGAGTATTGCAATATACTCTCCTAACTGCCCTCCCAGTCTCCCCTCTTGCCCCACGCATCCATTCTCCCCATAGCAACCAGAGTGGCCTTCAATACACACCAATCAGGTCATCCCTGCCTTCTGCTTTGATGGCTTTGCACTACACCGAGAATAAGCACGCCGGCCTGCAGATGTGATGGGGCACGTCCAGATGGCTGTGTCCACCTTGGGCCACTCTTCCTCCCACCTGCATTTCCTGTTTTGTTATTTTGTTATTTTTTAATTTAAAAAATAAATTTATTTATTTATTTTATTTTTGGCTGCACTGGGTCTTCGTTGCTGCAATGGGCTTTCTCTAGTTGCAGCGAGTGGGGTCTTCTCTTGTTGTGGAGCATGGGCTCTAGGGCAAGTGGGCTTCAATAGTTGTGACACATGGGCTCAGTAGTTGTGGCTCCCGGGCTGTAGAGCACAGGCTCAGTAGTTGTGGCTCACGGGCGTAGTTGCTCCGCGGCATGTGGGATCTTCCCAGACTAGGGATCGGACCCGTGTCCCCTGCATTGGCAGGCGGATTCTCAACCACTGTGCCACCGGGGAAGCCCTCCTCTGTTTTAAACGCTCCGAGTTGTCCCTGATCTCCTGACCAGACTCTTACTGCCTCGAGAGATCTGGGGAGAGAAAGGGAGGTGCTGAGTTTACGTGTCAGCCTCGCTACCAAGCAGTTTGTGTCCCAGACCGAAGTCTGCCTCAACTCTGTCCCAGCTTGGGGCATTTAGAAGCGGGTCTGGTAGGACATTAGGGGTTTATATTCCACACAACTTCCAACCTGCTGGGGAGTCCAAGGCCCTAACCTTCTTCTGTGAAGAGCGTTGCATGGTGCACAAGTGAGCGTAAGATGTGCGTGTAGGTCCCCAGCAGATCCTAAGACAAGGAATTGGGGTCCAGGTGGCTCATCTGGGAGATGATGGCAGAAACCAGAAGTGTGAGGTGGGGAAAGTGGGGCAGGGAAGGAGGAGAGGCTGATAAAGCTGAACGGAGGGGTTCCTGGGGGCTTCATCCGTCCTTGGAGCTGTGCAGAAGGTACCTCAGAATTGTCTCACTGGAAGATGGGGTGGCCGGAGTGTTTATCTGCCGGCTTCCATCCCAGTTGGTTGAATATTGCCCTGGGGAAGTAACTTGGAGGAAACATCAGAGAAGCCAAGAACACTTTGGTTAAAAGCCACAGGCAGTGTATATACACTACCAAACGTAAAATAGATAGCTAGTGGGAAGCAGCCGCATAGCACAGGGAGATCAGCTCGGTGCTTTGTGACCACCTAGAGGGGTGGGATAGGGAGGGTGGGAGGGAGACACAAGAGGGAGGGGATATGGGGATATATGTATATGCATAGCTGATTCACTTTGTTATACAGCAGTAACTAACACACCATTGTAAAGCAATCATACTACAATAAAGACGTTAAAAAAAAAAAAGCCGCAGGCATGGGCACATGGAGCTGTCCACCAGGGCTGTGCTGAAATCGGGCGGGCTGAGAGGCTGGGATGCGGAGGGATGCTTCACACGTGTCTGCTCTGTTCGCGTGTGCTTATGTGTATATACGTGCATGCACGTGTGTGTGCGTATGCATGTGTGTGTGTCCACATGCATAATTCATACAGGGACTGGGCTGGGCAAAGTTGCGGTTCCTCCTACTGGCGGGTCTACAAGTGGTATGCATCTGCTGTGGAGGGAAATTCTCTCTGGATGTCTGTGGGAAGTGCAGTTACTACAGATCACAGGTACATGTGATGTTTGGGGCCAGCTGAAGTGGATGCTTGGGTGGCGTCTGGTGATTCTGATCAGAGGGTCTTGGTGGGGGTCCTGCCACTTACCTGCCCTGGATCTGGGCCCATTTCTGGATTTGGATTTCCATCCTTCCCCTTCATTCTATGAGATGCCTGGTCTCTCTCTCTCTCTCTCCCCCTCTCTCTCTCTCTCACTTTTAACATCTTTATTGGAGTATAATTGCTCTACGATGGTCTGTTAGTTTCTGCTGTATAACGAAGTGAGTCAGTTATACATATACATGTATCCCCATATCTCCTCCCTCTTGCATCTCCCTCCCACCCTCCCTATCCCACCCCTCTAGGTGGTCACAAAGCACCGAGCTGATCTCCCTGTGCTATGCGGCTGCTTCCCACTAGCTATCTATTTTACATTTGGTCATGTATATGTGTCCATGCCACTCTCTCACTTCGTCCCAGCTTACCCTTCCCCCTCCCCGTGTCCTCAAGTCCATTCTCTACATCTGCGTCTTTATTCCTGTCCTGCCCCTAGATTCTTCAGAACCTTATTTATTTATTTTTTTAGATACCATATATATGTGTTTGCATACAATATTTGTTTTTCTCTTTCTGACTTACTTCACTCTGTATATTACAGACTCTAGGTCCATCCACCTCACTACAAATAACTCAATTTAGTTTCGTTTTATGGCTGAGTAATATTCCATTGTATATATGTGCCACATCTTCTGTATCCATTCATCTGTCAATGGACACTTAGGTTGCTTCCATGTCCTGGCTATTGTAAAAAGAGCTGCAATGAACATTGTGGTACATGACTCTTTTTGAATTATGGTTTTCTCAGGGTATATGCCCAGTAATGGGAGGTTCCTTAAAAAACTAAAAATAGAACTACCATATGACCCAGCAATCTCACTTATGAATCTCTTTCTCATAAGCTGTCCAGATGGGGTTTCTATTGGACAAAGAACTGTAACTTATAGACTTCCTTGAGTGTTTGACTTTTTAGGTTATTATCACATGATTTTATAGCAAACATAAGTAATTTCCATTGTGCCCCCAATATCTTTAGATTCCTAAAACAGAGACAAAAGTAGGATATGGTTCACCTTTTCTTCAAAGGCAAATGTAGTTTCTCAGTGCAGTTTATCATCTCTTATTTTTCTAGTTGAGATCACTTGGTTTTATCTTTTTCATTCCAATAGATGGTCCCAGGATATTGAATGATAATTCTTAACAGGACATTTGGTGCAAGAGAATGAAGAAGTGCATTCTTACTGCCTTCTTAATGAAGCATGATATTGGATGGTGGAGAAAAAAGACACCTAGCAGTTGGACATCTGAGTTCTAGTCCTGGCTCTTTAGGACCTTACTCAGGTCACTTCTCTGAGCCTCAGTTTCTTAATCATAAAACCATTAGAACAGCTGAGATGTACCCCAAATGCAGAGGTCCTTGAAATGTTTAAAAGCCCAGGAGAGATAGGTGGTTTGATGGCTGTAATCAGATGCCCAGAAATTCCACTAAGCCCAGTTTGATAGCATTGCTCTTGAAGTGTGTTTCAGGGTTGAACCACTCTTCAGATTATTCTAGCTCAGTCTAAATTTGTGGAAGCTGTGGGTGTTTTGCTCTTGAAAAATCTGTTTTCTTTGCCTTCTCTTTGCTTGAAAATCCTTTCTGTTTGTGGCTTCCCATTCTTGGCTGTTCACCAGCAGCAAAGACAGAGGAGATGTAGACAGGTGAAGGCAGGGTGCTGTTGTGTTCCCCAGCGGAGTGCTTTGACAACTGAAGACAAACTCAGTTCCTTCTCAGCAGCTCGATTCATCCTCCAGATAGGTTTCCTTCTTTCTTCTGAGCTGTTGAGCAAACCTAACCTGGAGTGGGATTCTCAGATTCCTCTGCCCTCAGCTTAATTGAGCCAGACAGGGCTTTCTTGTGGTAGAAAATTGCCTCTTTGATTTGCAGCTTGAAGACCCCTGGGTGCAGCTGCAGGTTGGCTGCAGGGTGTGAGGCTGCCTGTGAGAGCTGGTCCAGGTCATTCCTGGAACTGGTGTTGCCCAGAATTTCAGTTTTCCCATCCCTACCCGCCACCCCAAACTATTTTTCCTTTACTATTTTCATTTCAATTGATACCCATTTTGGGGGGGCAATACATTTATCTCAAAATAAAATCTTGTATTGCTCCCTTAAGGCAGAAGATTAATCTCTTGATTTTCTGGCTTTATTTTTTTTCTAGTACACATTAAAATAAATGTGTAGCTATGGTAGGAATGAGTTTATCACCTAAACCTATTTACCTTGGGAATCCTGACCAGAGAGACTGGGCAGTTGGCATTGTCTTTTTCCCATGAGATTTCACTATTTCTTCTGCCTGTATGTAATACCAATACTGCTGTTCAATTAATATTTTTCTTTAAATCAGCTCATATTTTTCTTGAATTTACCTATAACAGGAACTTTATATCTCTTCTATAAATAGAAAACCAGTATCATTTGCTGTGAATAGAAGGCAACTGTAATAATAGTTATGCAGAAAAGCCAGTGTTGTAACATTCAAGCAAGAAGGTGGCAGGCTCTAAAATGCCTTGATTTGGGGGCTCATTAGTTTTCTCTGTTTAAAAGGGAGATTTGCAAGTGTTAGAGGAAGTTAAAGACATTGAGACACTCAGCTGGAACTTTCCACCCTTTTTTTTTTTTTTTTTTTTTTTTTTGCGGTACGCGGGCCTCTCACTGTTGTAGCCTCTCCCGTTGCAGAGCACAGGCTCCGGACGCGCAGGCTCAGCGGCCATGAGTGGGAGGAAGGGAAGGTCAGCTCACTGGTGAGGAGAGAGAATATCTGGCCAAGAATGGTCTGGACAAGGGTCAGCATTGGGACTCTTGATGTCTTCTGAATCGGGGAGCAGTGTATTAAAAGTGATTTTGTATGACAGTCTCTAGGTCCATCCACATCTTTGTGGAATCTAGAAAAATGGTACAGATGAACCAGTTTGAAAGACAGAAACAGAGACATAGATAGATGTAGAGAACAAACATATGGACACCAAGGGGGGAAAAGTTGGGTGGGATGAATTGGGAGACTGGGATTAACATATATACACTAATATGTGTAAGATAGATAAGTAATGAGAACCTGCTGTATAGCACAGGGAACTCCACTTCACTTTGCTGTACAGTAGAAACTAACACAACATTGTAAAACAACTATACCCCAATAAAAAAGAAAAAAAAAGTGGTTTTGTAGCATTGCTGGCTAATGGAAAAAAGCCCATCACAGAAGAGCAAATTAGTAGATTCTGCTTGCTTTTGCATGTTTGTTCTTAACAGTTTGTTGCCTTTTGTTCTCTATTTAATGATTTGTTTGTTGCTGTTTAAAACGCCTGTGGACACAAGACAGGGTACATCAATGAGTGAAGAGGCTGAATCCATTGAGATGGGCGTAATGACGGAGCACCGGTGGAGCTAAGAGGGCACAGGTAGTGCCAGGCTCCGGGGTGGGAATAATCTTGGCTTTTAGGAGGAATAGAAAGGGGGAGAGTTTTCCCAGATCCAGTCCTATCTGATTAAGTTTTTGCTTCTGTAGAGATAAGAACAGTTCACCACATGAAGGCACCTCGGAGATGCAGTTTTGGTGTCGCAACAAGCAGTGTCATGATCCAGCTGGTATCACACCAGGAACTGTTACCCAAGTTTGAAATAAATCTCCAGCTCTCTAAGACCTGGGGCTTCTTGTCTTATATGCCTCTGGATGTTTATTTTTTTAAAAGTTAAAGTGTAGTTGATTTGTAATGTTGTGTTAGTTTCAGGTGTATAGCAAAGCAATTCAATTATATATAGATTCCTTTTCAGATTCCTTTCCATCGTGGGTTATTACAAGATATTGAATAGAGTTCCCTGTGCTATACAGTAGGTCCTTGTTGGTCATCTATTTAATATATAGTCGTGTGTAGCTGTTAATCCCAAACTGCTAATTTATCCTTCCCCCCTTTCCCTTTTGGTAACCATAAGCTTGTTTTCTATGTCTGTGAGTCTATTTCTGTTTTGTAAATAAGTTCATTTGTATCATTTTTTTAGATTCCACACATAACTGATATCTTATGATATTTGTCTCTGTCTGACTTACTTCACTTAGTATGATCATCTCTAGGCCCATCCATGTTGCTGCAAATTATTTTATTCTTTTTTATGGCTGAGTAATATTTCATTGAATATATGTACCACGTCTTCTTTATCCATTCTTCTGTTGATGGACACTTAGGTTGCCCCCCCATCTTGGCTATTGTGAATAGTGCTGCTATGAACATTGGGGTACATGTATCTTTTTGAATTATAGTTTTCTCTGGCTACATGCTCAGGAGTGAGATTGCTGGGTCCTATGGTAATTCTATTTTTAGTTTTTAAAGGAACCTCCATACTGTTCTCCATAGTGGCTGTATCAATTTACATTCCCACCAACAGTGTAGGAGGGTTCCCTTTTCTCCACACCGTGGATGTGTAATGTTTATAATCTGTCTCTGAAGGCTGTTTCTGAAGAGATGACACACAGTTAAAGAGTCTGCTGGGGCTTCCCTGGTGGCGCAGTGGTTGAGAGTCCGCCTGCCGATGTAGGGGACACGGGTTCGTGCCCCGGTCCGGGAAGATCCCACATGCCGTGGAGCGGATGGGCCCGTGAACCATGGCCCCCGAGCCTGCGCGTCCGGAGCCTGTGCTCTGCAACGGGAGAGGCCACAATAGTGAGAGGCCCGTGTACCACAAAAAGAAAAAAAAAAAAAAGAGTCTGCTGGACAGGGAAGACTGTGCCTAAGACAGTTCTGAGCACCCTGAGCTGCGTTAGCCATGGCTTTGAATATCCCAGACAGAAATCTGGTCTCTTTACAGTACTTGCTTTTTGCCCCCTCAGGGTGCGATCATGACCCGTTGCATAGGAAGTCTCGCTTTTGAAAAAGGAAGATTAAGAAATATGGTTGCTTCTCACTTTCCAAGTCTCTGTAACTTTGGAGCTTATTTCACAGACACAGCTAGAAATACAGGAGCCTAGAACACAGGTACTCAGCAGGGTTCTCTGGTTGTTCATTCATCAAAGAACAGATGGGTCTCTGGTCTGTGTGCAGAGGACAGCATTGTCCCCGGCAGGACACCAAGCGAGGCAGTGTCGCCTGCAGCTTGGTCTCCCTGGTCTTTGACACTCCCACAGCTACCACAGTTGATAACTCATGTGTCACCCAGCTTTTGTGCATCTGTAGGATCTGAACTAATGGCTCATTTTTTGGTCACAGCAGCATTAAAACAGGGATTTGACTGAAGGATCGTGTGTGTGTTTGTGCATGTGTGTGTATGTATGTGCTTGACTCTGAGTCAGCCTGGTCTTGGGAGATTGTGCTCCTGGGCTGGGTAAATGGAGGAACGCTGTCCTGGGGTGGAGCGAGCAGAAACTGCTCTGGGAACACCTCCCAGAGAGCAGCCTCGGGGCTGCAGAGCCGCTGCATTTCAGTGGATACAAAGTGGAGTTACGTACGGGGCACAGCCAAGTGGGTGGAAGGGCTTGTTACCAGAGGGCTCCTTCGACGTGTTGAAGGCAGAGGTTTCTCATGGGCGTCCCCTTAGGTTGGGACGTGTGAGTTAGTTACCTGTTCACTGTAGTATCCACCTGTCCAGTTACTCACCTTTATACCTGCCTGGTCCCTGGAGGCACTTGAGTTTACAATCATGGGTCAGAGGAGCTGGGACCTGGGTAGCCTTCTAGAAGCCTCCTAGCCCCAAGGCTGGCAGAGAAGTAGTAAAGACACCCCCCACGCCCTCTCCCACCCCTGACCTGAGGGGCCACGGGGGCCGCTGTGACGGACATCTCAGGGACGGTCGGTGAAGAACGGGAGTCCTCATAGCCTGCTGCCCTCTCCCATCTTTGTCCATCCACAGAATCCCACTCCTCCTCCATCCCTGGCAAGACTACCTTCAGTTTTTATTTTTAAACCAGCCAGGCCAAATGGGGCTGAGAATCAAAATTAATTTGAATTTTAGGAAGTAAAGAAAATAATGAGTTTGTGGACTGAGGGTCATACCTATTACATGTCTTGCCCCCCATCCACGGGCCAGTGGGAGGTGGAACAGAGTGGAATAAGATGTCCACCTTTCCCCAAGGCTAGCTGTTATCTCATGGGGACAGGTTAGGTTGATGATGGTTAGAAGGTGCACAGAGGGGGTGAATGCATACTTGTTTGCCATATGCCAGGTCAGGTATTGTACTGTGGGGTGTAAATACATTCACACATTTAATACTGAAGGCTACCATCCAAGTGGGCACCTTATTCCCATTTTATAGACAGGAAACAGGCCCAAAGAGGTTAAAATAATTAGTGTTAACTTACACAGATAGAAAGTAGCAAAACTTGGCTTTGAACCAAGGCATCAGGGTCTGGAGGTGTGCTCTTAACTCCTCTGTTGCAGTGCTTTTTCAAGCATTTTCCATCTGGACAAAAGGGACCCTGGAAGATGTTGGAGCACTTCACCTGACAGACAGCCCAGAGGATGAAGAGCCCTCGGGGGCGGGGCTGGCTGGCGTACTCCTGGGAGGAGCCGTGAGCTGGGACCCGTGACCACAGGGATGCAGCCCTGGTTCTGTGTCTGCCCACTTGTGTGATTGTGGGCGTGTGAATCTTTTCTCTGTGGCAGTTTCACAGATTTTCATGAGGAACAAATGAGAAAGTCCTTGGCAAGCATTCGGGTGGTAACCGAATGTGAGGCGCTGTTTCTGCGGCTACTATAAGCCACACTTGAGGACGGGGTCAGACTTCGACCCGGGGCCTCGAAATCCACGCCAGCTTCCCTGCTAGGCTCAGCCTGCCTCTGTGCCCGAATTTGCCACCGAGGCTCCAACGCCAAGTTTGACTAGAGAGCCTTCATAATTAGCAACCATCTCAGCATCAGAGAGATGCGGACGTAGGCCTCTTCTGAGCGCATCTGCCTTAGGTTGAGAAGCAAAAGTGGCTTGGCCTGGACATCACTGCTGTGTTTCCTCCTGTGTTGGATGAAACCCGGTCATTCCAGTTACGGGGACCCACTGCATTTCATTGTGTGATTGATTAATTCGACAAGTGTGCACTGAGTACCACGTGTGTGCAAAGCAGCGTATGAAGTGGAGGATGTGATCAGACAAGCCCGATGTGGTCTCTGCTGGTGTGAGTCTTCCAGTCTCGGGCACCATAATGTATATAGAAACTTACACGGATAATTATTTAATATTAGCTGTGATAAGTGCTGGGAAGGGAAAATCGAGGTGCCGTAAAAGAAAAAAACTAACTCAGTGCTGTGTACCTGGGAAGGCTTCCCTGAGGAGGTGTTGATTAAGAATTGAAGGATGGAAAGGAATGATCTGGATAGTTGGAGGTGGAGGGTGGTGTGAGGGAAAAGTTTCAGGCATGAGGAAGAGTATCTGCAAAGGCCTGAAGCATTCAGGGTTCAGGTAGGAAAGAGCTGGTACCCCAAAGAGAATTTCATGGAGGGGCTTTGACTAAGTGGGGGCAGGGTCAAGGTGGTAACTGGCCCAAGGGTAGGGAGGAATTGCAGGAACCCAGGGAGAGCGGAGACTGGGGGACAGGGCTGGACCATAGGAGCTGTGCTCACAGAGTGGGGGAACTCAGCCACCATCACCAGCAGGGAGAAGCCAGGGGTATTAATACCCCAACTTCTCTTCTCTCACTATCTAATCTCCTGCTGTGCCTTCTATTGATTGAACCCAACTGGAAACCAGAGGGAGGGCAAGGGGGCCTCCATTGATGCTGTGCACAGCTGTCAGCCTCTAGCGGTACTGGACAAGAAGAGAAGGATAGAAAAAGGGTCTGCAGGAGAAACAGAGACTAACCAGTATAGCCAGGTGCAGGGAAAGTCTGGGGCTTCCGAGGAACTGAGAAGGACCAGTAGGAAATCACAGAGCCACAATCCTAAAGAGAGAATTAAAATTGCACCTGCTAAGTGCTTAAAATTCGATACTCATAGGACATCTGTGAGATGGCTTCTGTGCTTCCATTTTACAGATGAAGAGACTGGGGCTCAGAGAGGTTGAGTAGATCGCAGAGTAGATAAATGCTAGAGCCAGGATTTGAATCCAGGCAGTCTGGTTCCAGAGTCTGTGCTTACAGCCACTACGCTATTAGCCACTGCCTCTACTGGTCAATTTTGTGATCTCTTAATCATGGTCCAGATCATGCAGGGTCTTGTGGGATTTCAGACTTTTTCTAACAAAGGTGGTAACCAGTGAAGAGTTTTAAGCTTGGAATTTTGATGGCTCAGGATTTGGAGCAGCTCACCCTGATTGCTCTGTGGCTTGTAGCAGTGGTTGCAGGGTGCTTACAGCAGTGACGCACACAGGACGATGACAGGGGACTTGCTGATGGGCTGGGTATGGGAGGTAGTTACAGAAAGGAGGCTGTCAAGGTTGACGCCCGTGTTTCTGGTTTCAGCGATTTGGTGGATGGTGGTTGCCCTGGACTGAACGTTTGTGTCCCCCTGCCTCCCCACCCTGCATTGATCTGTGAAAATCCCAAGCCCCAGTGCGATGGTATTTGGAGCTGGGACCTTTGGGAGATACTTAGTTCATGAGGGTGGGGCTCTCATGATGAGATTAGTGCCCTTATAAGAAGAGACACGAGAGAGCTTTCTTCCCCCCTCTGCTCCCTGCCACGTGAGGACACAGCTGGAAGGTAGCTGTCTGCAAACCAGGAAGAGGGCTCTCAGGAACTGAATCTCTAGCACCTTGATCTTGGGCTTCCTAGACTCCAGAACTGCAAGAAACAAATTTCAGTCGTTTAAGCCACCCAGTCTGTGGCTTAGTTGCTATATGCCAGGTTATAGCATCCTGAACTAAGAGAGTGGTCTTTTCTCAAAGAGGACAAGAGAAGTAAGGTGGTTTTTGTTTTTATTTTTGGCTGAGTTGATCGTGAGTTCAGTTTTGGATGTGTTGAGTTTGATTTTCCTTTGAGACTGCTAAGAGGTGATTTCAAGTGTTCATTTAGCTATGCATTTGGGACTTAGAAAGTTCTGTGTTGTAAAAATAACTTTGTGGATCATCATACTCTAGAAGGTAGATGAAGTTGGGAAAATGGATTTGTGTGTGTGTGTGTGTGAGTGTGTGTGTGTGTGTGAGGGAGAGGGAGAGAGAGAGAGAGGAAGAGAGAGGGAATTTATTTCTCAGGAGCTGTAAATACTAAGTTACTGAAAATTACTGACAAGTTTTCATGGAGAGGAAATATCCAATGTAGCAGGGTGATCCCTTGCTTGTGTCCAGGTTGGAGAGGAAAAAAATTCATAGTGACTCACAGAATGCTTTAAATTACTATGAGCAAACGATTCTTTACTAGGCATTCGAAAATTTATGTCACTAAACATTCTTAAAAAAATAGGTTTGACAGAAAATGAGTTTAATTCCATAAAAGGTCAGGTTATTTTTGAGTTATGAATTGAATTTTTATACCTTAGCTTTGTTTATTAATATTTGGGATGGATATCACAAAGGGAGAGGATCTCTGATTGTTTCTGTAGATTCACTTTATTTAATATTTGCTCTCTGTGCTCACAAGGACTTGGAAATATTGAACATCCTTTCACCATCTGTTCTCCGGTCCTTGCATCACAGGTGGTAACTTTATATGTGTATCTCTGTGAACTTTGGGAGGATTTTATTTGCTACTCTGGTAGAAATGTCAGAACCTGGCTGTTTTTGTCAGTGCACTTCCAAATGCAAATAGAAGAAACCCAACTCAAAGTGGCTTGAAGGGAATTTACTGGCTCATGTAACTGAAAGACAACCTCAAGTCTGGCTGGATCCAAGTGCTTATACAGTGTAACCGGGAAGCCATCTCTTTCCACCTCTTAGCTTTGCTTTCCCCTGCTGGTTTCATTCTCAGGCAGGTGGTGGGCTCATGCAACACTTATTGCTTAGTGAAAAGAGAGCTGGGCTCAACTCTCCCTGAAAAATTCTGGGTGACATGTCTATTTCTGGGCCGATCAATTCAGGGGATGGGATATGCTGATTGGTTTGGTTGAGTCACATGCTTCCTCCCTGAACCAATCACTGTCCAGAAGGACGCAATGCTTTGAATGGCTACACATACCAACTCCTGAAGCCAAGGGTGGAGTCAGCCTAGCCTGACATACCTGGACTGAGCATAAGTCGCTCCCAAGGGAAGTCTAGGTAGGAGCTGCATCAGAAGAGGAGGATGGATGCTGGGTGGACTCTACTTGTCCACCTGGTCTTCTGTGGATCAGATGACCAGGGCTGGGAACTTGTTGGCTAACTCTCATGACAGCTTTTCTGCACTTCTCAGTCTGTCTCTGGAGCATTTTAACACCAAGGGATGGTTCTTTGAAATGTCAGCATTTAGAGCTGGGATGGGGTCACCACTAGGGCATTCCTGTCACCACCACCAGCATAGTGAACGCTGCATAGTTGCTCTATGCCAGGTTCCATTCTAAGCATTTTGTATATACCGTCTCCATTTAATCCTTGCAATGACACTGTGCAGTAGTACTATTATTAATAGTCCCATTTTACAGATAAGGAAACTGAGACACAAAGAGGCTAAATGACTTTTCCAAGGTCACACAGCAGGAGTCCAGGTGTGTTCTCTTGTGTCCTTTTTTCTTTCTTTCTTAGAGTCCAAGTTTTAAGTCAGAAATGTGGCCTTAACTTCACTATTCTGTCTGTTTGTTTTGTAGGACTGTCTATTTCTCCTGCACATAGTAGGTGGTTAATGCCTGACATGTGGTAGATATGCAGTGTGTAGACCTTAAATTAAATCAAATACTTCTCAGTCACATTTGAATTCCAAAGCCCTGAGGCTGACTGTATCTGCTTTCCAAAATCCCTTTCATTTCTGGTTCTTAATGGCTGTACATTTACTAATCCTAGGTTCCCATAAAACAATATTACCTTGCTAACTGGATCATGATTAGCCATTAATCGGGCCCTGAGAAATTATCAACCTCCCTGCTCCTGCCGCGTGGGTCGCTCATGGGTGTGTGTGTGTGTGTGTGTGTGTGTGTGTGTTTCTCTGTCTTGTGTGAATGTATTGAACAGCTCTGCTATCAGAGAGGCTCACATTGTCTTTAACTTCACTCTGTGGGACATGATGATCAGAGACAATGGTTGGGAATCAGAGGGTAAAGCTTTCTGTGTTTTGTTGTGTCAGACGTTTACATGTGACCTGAAGGTGGACTGGTTTTCATGGTGGGAGCCAGCACTTGGGGCTTTGCAAAGAAGTAAAGTGGATGAACAGACTATATTCCTGATGGTACCACCATCATGGTCTTGAAATTGTGGCACATGTTGGCTTCATGGCTGTGACGCAGCACATCCAGGATTTGTAGGGGAGCTGCTTCTGCTCCGGTCCACTGACACTGAAAAATAAGCATGTGCTTCACATGGGGACAGGGGCAGGGCAGTTAGGGAGTGTCTGCAGCTCAGCCTGGGGTCCAGTTTGCCAGGGAAAGTATCCCAGGCATTGGTGTTGGGGGCAGGCGGTGGTGGGGATATTATCTCTACAGAGGCTGAAAAGTCAGATGTCTACAGTGTTTCTTAGTGGGGACACTCTTGGCATCTGGAGTGGGGCAGGACTGTTCCATTCACAGCAGGGCAATTAGCATCCCTGGCCCTAATCCTTTACTTATTAAATTTTTAAAAGATTTTTTTGATGTGGACCATTTTTAAAGTCTTTATTGAATTCTGTTTTATGGCCCCGAGGCATGTGGGACCTTAGCTCCCCGACCAGGGCTCGAACCTACACCCCCTGCATTGGAAGGCAAAGTCATAACCACTGGACCGCTAGGGAAGTCCCGCTAATCCTTTAAATGCCAGCATTCTCATGTGAGTCTCGACTGGGGAAGAATCGGCTTCCATATGAACTGGCGTTGGTGGCAGAGTGTATTTCCTTGCTATTGTAGGACCGAGGGCCCTGGGTTTTTATTGGCTGTTGGCCCTCAGCTGCTAGAGGCTGCCCAGGCTCCTTGTCACATGGGTGTCCCAACAAGGCTGCTTACTTCTTCAAAGACACCCGGGAGAGAGATTTTCTCTCTCCCCACACTCAAGGGGAAAGGATTCAACAAAGGTATGGTCATCTGGAGTCAGGGGTCATCGTGGACCACCCCAGAGTTTGTCTGCCACACAGGGTATGGACCAGAAACAAATAAGTGGCTAAGTAAGACATGCTCTAGGCTGGATCCAGTCTTTTTTTTTGCTGGTTTTAGATGTCTGGGGCCAAGGCAGGGTTTTGGATGTGCTTATCTTAGTGCCTTAGGAAGTGTGAAGAAGGGAGTGATTTGTCAAATTTCCGATTTGTCAAAAGCTATACGTATAGTTGGCTTAATTTTTAATTTTCTTGGGTGAAAGATTAAATTAAAAAGTGAGACAAGAGGGGGAGATAGCCCCATGGGAATCAGCATGTGTTACTTTGGGAACGTTCTCACTTGCATAAAGGTCCCACTTTGCATGTCCCTGTTCCCCGGGCTGAAATCCACGCCCTCCAACAGTCTGCTTTTGTTGGATGTGATTTTCCAGCACTGGTTGTCTGTCTGTCCTTCAAGCTGGCTCCTGTTCTCTTTCTGACTGAGACCAAAAATATCTGTCCTCAGCATCCAGGTTCAGCCACCTGGACCAGAGGGAGCCCTACCTGCTCTGTGGTCATGGGCATGGTGGCCTCCTCGCCTTGACTCTCTCCTGCTCTGTCGTCTTTCCAAGTTTAAATCGTGGTCTGAAATGAGCTCTCAGCAGAGCCTGCCTTTGCCACCCTCCAGGTGCCTAGTGGGAGAGGCGCACATCTCTCTCTGTGGTTAATGTATCACAGAGAAAGTGGTTTGCCGGGGAATCCAAATTCAAAGTATCTTTACACATCCTGAAAGTGCTCCAGCGCCCAGGGCTGGGCTTATCTCAGAAAGTGATTCGAACACCAGATGTTCCCTGGCATTATTCTCCTTGACAGAATGTGATTGTCTGAAATGTTTCCCAAGCACTCTTATCCAAAGAATGTTCTGGGCACCACCTGCATCCGAATGGCAGCCTGTTTAAAAACATAGCACAGTTGGGTTCCGTCCCAGACTTGCTGGATCACAGTCTTTGGAGGTGGGTTGCAGATACCTGTAACTAGGTGAGTCCGATGTGCTTAAAAGCCCTAGAACCTCTGGCCCATAGGGTTCCAATGCCTCCCTCCTGTGACCATGGTAGCTTTTGTCCCTTACTGGACATCTTCAGCCCTCAGTCTGATATTTATGGAGCACCCAGAGACAGATGACACCTTAGATAGAGACCTTTCATTCTACCACCATTTATTAAGCACCTCCAGTTTCCCAGGCGGGGCTCTCAGAACCATGGATAATGCGGGAAACAAAACATTAAAAAAAAAACCCACAAAAAACCTTCCCCACTCTCCTGGCGCTTCCATCCAGTGGGGGAATACAGAGAATAAACAAGGGAAGCAAAGTTGGGGAGTATTAAATAGGGCTTTTTTTTTTTTCCGATTGGGTGGTCTGGAAAAAGCTCAGAGATGACATTTGCCCAAACCTGAAGGAGATGAGGGAGTGAGTCCTGTGGGTGTCAGGGGAGACCTTTCCAAGCAGGAAGAGCAGCCAGAACAAAGGTTTAAGGACAGGAAGACACGTGCTGTGTTAGGAACCACTAGGAAGCCAGCGCCCGGCCAGTACAGAATGTTAGCATATTTCACACCATAAAATATGCGTTTTTTAGACCATTGTCATTTAAAGCTACAGGTTAGTTATGGGAAGTTTTGCTTTGAGAATATTTGGCCAATGAAAATTAATCCACTGTAAATGGGAACGTAAAATCATGTAGAAAATCTTGAGAAAAAGGAAATGTGACTGGATTTCTCTTCTTCCTTGAGAAATGAAAGAAAGATACACAAACAAGTTTGTTTTATGTTACAGTAAACAAAATTCAGGCTCAGTAACTCCCTTTCTGTGCCGCTCGGAACAAAGCATGCATTGCCCGTTGACAATTTTTTGTTGTTATTTTCCTCCAATTTTATATAACTGCACAGTATTGCATTTTTCATTTCACACTTGAGATTGCCAACAGGGTCACAAAAAGGATCCACCTAGCCGAAGTATTTCAGGGCTTCCCCAGTTTCCCCAGGAACTTCACTCTGCCTTGCTACTCAGACTGCTCTCTTTTGAAGCACTTATCTTTTCTTGTTGATTTTCCCTCCTTCACTTGTGAACTGTCAGTAGATATGTCTTGAGGGGTGGTTGGTGGATCTCTGGTGGATCCTCTTTCTCTGTAGCTTTGCTGGCATTTGTCAATCCTCCAATGCTACAAGATTCGGCGGTTTCTCTCTGCAGTAGATGTGCATTGCATTTGCGTTGTATTTATAGCGGACGATCAGCAGAGCCTGACAGCCCACCCTTACCAAAGGCAGAGATGCTGCAGCAGGGCTGCGGTAGGTGTCACGGTCAACCAAGGGTCAAGTAAGAGTGGGGACTGATTTCCTTAAGGCTCAGTTCATCAACAAATATTGATAGTTTCTTAGTTTGCCAATGCATTCTCCTCTATGTAATCCCTTAACTTCAAGAATACAGATAACAAATAGTTGTATAATGAAGACCCTATCGAAGTATGAATGTAAGTTTTTTTCTGTGAATGTCAGGAAGTAGTTGTTATATAAATGAGCCAGAGATGGTCCCTGTAGGTTGGCCCCTGTGTTGTTTCTTCATAGCAGACTGGGACCTGTTAGCTTAAGAGCCAAACTCAACTTTTTACACATCTAATTGTTTTAAATATACCCTAAATAAGCCTGTTTTAGCCATTTAGAGCCTGCTCTGCCTACCCTGCAAAACTGTTCCCAATGTCTGTTAGCCATAGACCTTGTAGCTGTAAGACCTCAAGCTGCAGCTGCCCTTTGGAGCTGTTTGACCTGGAGGCTTCCCACAGTGCTGCCTAGTGACTTGTAAGCGCCCTCTCTGATCCTCTTCTCCCTGGGGTTCCCTGCCCTCTTCCCCTTCTGGCTAGTGGCCCTCATGCCATGTCATTTGGAAGGTCTTAGGCTATGAGGGACTTAGGCATCACACAAACTTGTCAGATTGTTGCCGCGGTAAAGCTTGTTGCGTGCCACTGCCACCTAGTGGTCATATCTTTCCCTTGCTCAGCCCCCAAATCCCTCAAGCTCGTTACAGTGCTGAGACCATTAATCGCTGTCACAAGGTTTAGATTATTGTAGTTTTTAAATAACAAGAGTTAAGAATATCACCAAGCCTAAAAATATTTCTCTAAAACAAACTTAATGAATATTCAAGGCATGGATTTTTCTGGGCTTAGATTGTTCCAACAAATAGAATCTAAAATTGGGAAGGATTTGGACTAAGAACTGAGATTCTGGAACAATTTTATAACTTGTATGTAGGAGGGAGGCAGAACCTCAATAATTTGGCTTCAGGCTTGTGGTTTTGATTCCTACCATCCATTTCTTCTGTTGTAACTCGAATTTCCTTTTGGGAGCCACTCCCTGCTAACCCCTCCCACGTGGTTCAGATGGGATTCATTTCACTCTTAGTGCAGGATGGTCGTTGTCTGGGCAAACCAATAAGCATTGTCCTTTCACCCCACCTAGGCCACAGTGATAGGTCCAAGGTTGAGGACTCAGTCAAATTCAACCAATGAAAACCTGGCTCCAGGAGTTTGTTCTAGGAGAGAGAGTCTTGCTTTTCCCTTGCGGATGAGGAGGTGAGATCAAGAGCTGTTGGCAGCCACACTGTGACCACAAGAAGACAGCCTATCGGTGCACAAAACCCACATATGTGAGACCTGAACAGAGTCAGGTGCCTAGGGAAGTGGGGACATCATTTGAACCTTTGTGGTGAGCCACTTCTAAAGCTGGTCCCACTTCTGGACGTTGAAGTACACTAGACATGAACCGGAATTGGATTATTTCTTTGGTCAACTACAATCACAGAAAATGTCTGAGACTTTGTCAGGTGCACACTGATGTCCTTTGAACCCAAAGTGTCGAGGGTTCAAGTGTAGAGTAACCTTTATGGAAAAAAAAATAAAAGGATTTACTACGGCAAATGGACGGTTTGCTCCGTCTTGGGATATGAGAGGAATTTCCTGCCACGGAAAAGGAGTAAGATCAGGGAAATCATATCTAGAGAGGAGGTGGCTGGGGTCCTGCGTGGAGACTTAGAGCAGTTTCAAAGGACATCTCACAGGGAGGGGGCTTGATGCCTGAGTGTATGATCTCTGGAGAGTCTGTAGTAGTTCATGGTGAGAAAAATCATAATAGCTAACACTGATCAGTTTCTTTGTCCCAGGTGTTCTTCTAAGCACTTTATATACAGTGATTCACTTAATCTTCATACAAACTACACTATAGATAGATAATATTATTACACACATTTTGTAGATGAGGAAACTGAGTCACAGATGTTCAGTGATTGGTATCCAAACTCTCACAGTTCATTGTCATCATCACTAACTCCACCACCTCCCTGACCTTCATCCTTAGAAGCATCCAGCTCTCCTAGGCAGGTAGGAATGCCTGGTGCTTCATAACCACCAAGGCAAAAATAATGAGAATGTATTTCTTTTGGGGAAGAGATAGTTAGGGAGTTTGGGATTGACACGCACACACCACTTTCTTTCTTTCTTTCTTTCTTTCTTTCTTTCTTTCTTTCTTTCTTTCTTTCTTTCTTTCTTTCTTTCTTTTCTTTCTTTCTTTTCTTTCTTTATCTTTATTGGAGTATAATTGCTTTACAATGGTGTATTACTTTCTGCTGTATAACAAAGTGAATCAGCCATACATATACATATATCCCCATATCTCCTCCCTCTTGCGTCTCCCTCCCACCCTCACTATCCCACCCCTCTAGGTGGTCACAGAGCACCGAGATGATCTCCCTGTGCTATGTGGCTGCTTCCCACTAGCTATCTGTTTTACCTTTGGTAGTGTATATATGTCCATGCCACTCTCTTACTTTGTCCCAGCTTACACTTCCCCCTCCCCGTGTCCTCAAGTCCATTCTCTAGTAGGTCTGTGTCTTTATTCCCGTCTTACCCCTAGGTTCTTCATGACATTTTTTTCTTAGATTCCATATATATGTGTTAGCATACGGTATTTGTTTTTCTCTTTCTGACTTACTTCACTCTGTATATGACAGACTCTAGGTCCATCCACCTCACTACAAATAACTCAATTTCGTTTCTTTTTATGGCTGAGTAATATTCCATTGTATATATGTGCCACATCTTCTTTATCCATTCATCTGTCAATGGACACTTAGGTTGCTTCCATGTCCTGGCTATTGTAAACAGAGCTGCAATGAACATTTTGGTACATGACTCTTTTTGAATTATGGTTTTCTCAGGGTATATGCCCAGTAGTGGGATTGCTGGGTCGTATGATAGTTCTATTTTTAGTTTTTTAAGGAACCTCCATACTGTTCTCTATAGTGGCTGTATCAATTTACATTCCCACCAACAGTGCAAGAGGGTTCCCTTTTCTACACACCCTCTCCAGCGTTTATTGTTTGTAGATTTTTTGATGATGGCCATTCTGACCGGTGTGAGATGATATCTCATTGTAGTTTTGATTTGCATTTCTCTAATGATTAATGATGTTGAGCATTCTTTCATGTGTTTGTTGCCCATCTGTGTATCTTCTTTGGAGAAATGTCTAGTTAGGTCTTCTGCCCAGTTTTGGATTGGGTTGTTTGTTGTTCTGATATTGAGCTGCATGAGCTGCTTGTAAATTTTGGAGATTAATCCTTTGTCAGTTGCTTCATTTGCAAATATTTTCTTCCATTCTGAGGGTTGTCTTTTGGTCTTGTTTATGGTTTCCTTTGCTGTGCAAAAGCTTTTAAGTTTCATTAGGTCCCATTTGTTCATTTTTGTTTTTATTTCCATTTCTCTAGGAGGTGGGTCAAAAAGGCTCTTGCTGTGATTTATGTCATAGAGTGTTCTATGTTTTCCTCTAAGAGTTTGATAGTGTCTGGCCTTACATTTAGGTCTTTAATCCATTTTGAGTTTATTTTTGTGTATGGTGTTAGGGAGTGTTCTAATTTCATTCTTTTACATGTAGCTGTCCAGTTTTCCCAGCACCACTATTGAAGAGGCTGTCTTTTCCCCACTGTATATTCTTGCCTCCTTTATCAAAGATAAGATGACCATATGTGCATGGGTTTATCTCTGGGCTTTCTATCCTGTTCCACTGATCTATATTTCTGTTTTTGTGCCAGTACCATACTGTCTTGATTACTGTAGTTTTGTAGTATAGTCTGAAGTCAGGGAGCCTGATTCCTCCAGCTCCGTTTTTCTTTCTCAAGATTGCTTTGGCTATTCGGGGCCTTTTGTGTTTCCATACAAATTGTGAATTTTTTTGTTCTAGTTCTGTGAAAAATGCCAGTGGTAGTTTGATAGGGATTGCATTGAATCTGTAGATTGCTTTGGCTAGTAGAGTCATTTTCACAATGTTGATTTTTCCAATCCAAGAACATGATATATCTCTCCATCTATTTGTATCATCTTTAATTTCTTTCATCAATGTCTTATAATTTTCTGCATACAGGTCTTTTGTCTCCTTAGGTAGGTTTATTCCTAGATATTTTATTCTTTTAGTTGCAATGGTAAATGGGAGTGTTTTCTTAATTTCACTTTCAGATTTTTCATCATTAGCGTATAGGAATGCAAGAGATTTCTGTGCGTTAATTTTGTATCCTCTGCAGGGAATTCTCTGCATGGGGCAGAGTAGGAGGGAAGGGGGGCAGGTTTTGGAGTCAGGGGATCTGGTTTCTAATCCTAGCTCTGTCACTGTCTAGCTCTATGACCTCCAGCTCGCCGCTCCCTCTGGGGGTGTGAGGGTCACAGTTTGATCATCAGGACATTGGGAACAATAGTAATCATCCTGACCATGCGGCTGCTTGGTCAAATTGCTCTGTGATCCGTGTATGTGGAAGAATGTGATAAGCCATTAAAGTGGCAAGTACTGGTAGAAATGAGGAGGTGCTCTTGACAGTGGGAGGACTCTGCTTATGGAGACATGCATTCTGGAACATTCTCTCCAGTTGCCCCTTTTGCAGCAAGATGGAATGGCTGGAAACAGGGACACAATGGGACGCCTCTATTCATGGCTTGCATAAATTAATTCCCGGAACTTTGTGATGGCAAGAAAGGAAGCTTTGAGGAGTTAGCATATGTAGTCACCAGAATTCAACAGGAAAAACCATCCAGTTGGGACAAGGAATGGCGCCTGAATCTCTGGAGGGGGTCAGGAATGCCAAATGCAAGAGCGAGCAGGTGTATGTCTTAACATCTGTGTAAGGTCCTATAAGAAGGGAATACAGGAAGCAGAAACTTAAAAAAATTTAATTAGATATGCAAGTATTTGAGTCCCCTAATTCCACCCGGGGTTCCTTATGGTAGGCAGCAAAATCAGGGGCTTTAGGACAACCCTTGAGTCCAGAACATTCTCTCCTGCTGCTTGAAATTCTGACTTTAGGGATTCCCTTCTTTGGGTCCTTTTTGGATTTTGATAAATCCTTTTTTAAAGTTTCAGTCCCTCCTGGGAGGGTCCATTCACCTGTTTTTTCTTCTTTTCTTTCTTTTTTAATTGAAGCAAATTTCACATAACATAAAATGTACCATTTCTAAATGAATAATTCACTGGCGTTTAGTACACAGTGTTGTGCAGACACCACCTCTATCTAGTTCCAAGACATTTTTATGACCCCAAAAGGAAGCCCCATACCTGTTAGCTAAGCAGCTACTCCTCGTTCTGCTCCTCCCAGCCCCTGGAAACCACTAATCTGCTTTCTATCTCTGTGGATTTACCTGTTCTGGATATTTTATGTAAATGGAACCATACAATACATGGCCTTTTGTGTCTGGCTTCTTTCACTTGGAATGATGTTTGTGAGGTTCATCCATGTTGTAACATGTATCAGCACTTCATTCCTTTTTGTGGCTGAATAGTATTCCACGATACGTATATATCACATTTTGTTTATCCTTTCATCATGTGATGGGCATTTGGGTTGTTTCTGCCTTTTGGCTGTTGTGAACAGTGCCATCATGAGATGCATGTACAAGGGTTTGCCTGAGTATCTGTTTTCAATTCGTTTGGGTCTATATGCAAGAGTAGAATTACTGAGTCATATAGTAATTCTGTGTTTAACTTTCTGAGCATCTGCAAAGCTGTTTTCCGAAGTAGCTGCACCATCTTACGTTCCTACCAGCAGTATACAGGGGTTCCAATTTCTCCACATCCTTGTCAACATTTATTATTTTCCCTTTTTTGATGATAGCCATCCTCGTGGGTGTGATGTGGTATCTCATGATTTTGATTTGCATTTCCCTGTTGACTAATGATGCTGAGCATCTTTTCATGTTCTTATTGGCCACGTATATGTTCTTTGAAGAAACATCTATTTTCAGATTGAGTTATTTGTCTTTTTTGTTGTTGAGTTGCAAGAGCTCTTTATATATGCTGGATACTAGACCCTTATCAGAGATATGATTTGTGGATATATCCTCCCATTGTATCCTTTCACCTTCATTCATATGTTTTAAATTGCATCTTAGACCTTGCTGTTATGTGTGGATTTGATTAATAAATCTCTTGGAGGGAATATTTGCTTCTAAGTTCTTGGTGGCGGTGGAATGTCTGTCTTGATGGATCTGTCTTTGCTGATGCTCCTGTAACTCCTGCACACATACCATTTTTTTGCATCGTGGCATTCCTTTTGCCTTCTCTCTGGAAAAGGATGCCCAGAGCCTCACTGGGCATTTCTCGTTAGTCCACAGGCCTCTGGGAAGCAGAGGGGGTTCAGGTACCTTCACAGCCAAGCATGCGCTGACCCTCTGCAGCATTAGTTCATGCACCTGGAAGTCCAGTGACACCCTTTTCATATTACTTACATTTAGTTAAACACAGCAAGCAGCTTGGCTTTCCATGACCCTGTCTTCCTCCTGATTGTTCTCCAGACAAGTCCACAGCATCTGGGCAAGTCCTAAGGCCATTGTCAGAGAACTTGGATGCTGCCTTGCAATCCCTGTGGTCACAGAGGAGATGTATTCTGGTTAGTAACAACATGAAGATAGTTTTAGGAGCAGGGAAGAAACGGCAGACAATCCAGGCTGGGAACTCTCTTTGGCCTTTGCTCAATGGCTGAAGCAGCTGGGGCCTTGGATTCTTCCTTGGGGAATTGAGTTCTGCAAACATCGTACCAGGCAGTACTTGGCCACTTCAGCCTGCCTGAATGCTGTATTTCTTTTGCTCCTCTGAGGACCGCGTGGTCCCACTGTTTCCTCTTCACAGTGTGATCAGTGCTGCCCACCTCCCCCTTGGTGCCCTGGATGGTGCCATCTCCTGGGCTGGCATAGCCCCTGCAGCCTCTCAGACCCTCTCACCTCATGGGGACCCTTCCCCATCCCCAGGGGAAGAACCGGGCCCCAGATTCCATCCACGCCTACCAGACACATCTGTCTCGTCTCCGTCCCACAGGACCCCTGAAACAGAGAGCGATCTGGTTCCCAACACACCGATCAGACAGAAAATTAACAGACATGGCAAAATGCTGGGGCTCCTACTTTGGGGCCCTTGTAAAAGTAACAGGACACTTAGTTTTCAAAGGAAAGGCATTATGGCCACTCTTCCCTACGTGTCCCAGAGGAAAGGGGAGAGCTGTGCGAGCTCCCTATTTTTGCTCCCTGTTTTGAACTAAAATGGTCATATATATATATATATATATATTTTTTTTCTACCCCACAGAATTAAGGCAGCAGCAGGTGTGAAAATAACCGCAGTGAGAGTCAGCAACGAAGACCAGTGGGCGGTCCAGGAGGAAATTGACAATGACCGTGTTCAGACAGCAGCCACCCTCACCTGCGTGGGTCACCACCCGGACATACAGAGCAGGTAAGTGCTGAGATGCTCAAGGCGCCTCGGCAGTGGTGGGTTGGGGATGGTTGCAAACGCTGATAGGAAAATAATGAGTGTATAAATAAAGTGGTGCCTCTGCATTTTTATTTTTTTTGTGCCCTTTTAAAAAAAATTTTATTTTATTTATTTTTTGATACAGCAGGTTCTTATTCGTTATCCACTGTATACATATTCGTGTATACGTGTCAATCCCAATCTCCCAGTTCATCCCACCACCACCCTCCCCCACCTCCACTTTCCCCACCTTGGTGTCCATACGTTTGTTCTCTACCTCTGTGTCTCTATTTCTGCCCTGCAAACCGGTTCATCTGTACCGTTTTTCTAGGTGCCTCTGCCTTTCATGGGAGACGTGTTCCTTTGAATTCATCAGCTCAGCTCCGTCCTACAGCTTCTGAATGTATTATCGGATGTGCTGCAGGATGAGGGCTTTATCCTTTATGCTCTTTATACATCAGTGACCTAATTAGGTTGGCAATCTCAAAAATGACCTGAACTCCTATTTGTCCCAGTGCAGGGTTTGATAACCATTATTTAAAAATTTTATTATTGTTACTGTTATTGTTGGCAGTGTAGAGCTGAAGAATGAAGTGGGGAAAACAGAAATGATTTAAGAGGCAAGGGGGAAATGTACATTTTTAGGAGTGAACCGAGGGCGCCTCTAGCTGTCAAGTAATGGTCTCTCAGCGCTTAGAAGTAGTCGTTTTGCAGCTGTCCTACCTGGGTGTTGGCATATGGGCTCGGGATGTGAAGTTGGGGCACTTGGCGCTGCCGGCAGGTCTTCTCTACCTCCGATAGCAGCCTTGGGTTTTACGGGGCTGAGCTTGCCTGGGAAGCAGAAGGAGGCTGTTGCTAAAAAATCTTGCATCTGGGCTCCCAACAGGCGGAACGAGCTCTCAGCCCTGTTGCCACAGTCTTTTCTACAGTCTCTTGGCCTCTCTTCTCTTCCCTTTTGACTGAGCAAGGCTGGCCATGCAGTTCCCCCGGCTTTAAAACCACCAATGGCTCCCGCTTCAGCCAGGATGAGACCCCTAACTCCTCAGGCTGGCAAAGAGCCCTGTTTAGATCTTTCACTTATCATCTTCTAGTGTCATAACCTGTTCTCTTTTCTTTCGTTTCTGTCTTTCTTTTTTTGCCACACCGCGCAGCATTCAGGATCTTAGTTCCCCGACCAGGGATTAAACCTGCGCCCCCTGCAATGGAAGGGCGGGAATCTTAACCACTGGACCACTAGGGAAGTCCCTCTTTTCTTGTTTTTAAACCCTTTGAGGTCCATGATGTTGGACACCGAAGGGGCACTGGGTGAATGAATGAGGGAGCTGGTGGGTGGGTGGGTGGGAGCATGAGAAATGGAGAGGTTGCGTGGAGCTTTTGCCTTTTCTAATGGATTTCTAGGCTGAGGGCTGTCTCTGCTTGGGTGACCTCAGCCAACCTCAGCTAGAACTCTGTTCTGCCTGACTTTGAAGAGCTCTTTTAAAGGGAAAGAGTGACTCAGGTTGAGTGATCAAAAGCCTCTGGTTAGGAATATTGATCAGGTGATCTGGGTTCCTCTCACTCCCAACTCAGCATTCCGGTCATCGTCCTCTACATCCCTTGACAGAGCTTTTAGTCTGCAGCCTCATGTGACCCATGGTTTCCCTGGAAATCTGAATCTGCCGTCTGAACACTCCCCTATCCTGAGCTGTCGATACCTGGAAGGAGTCTAGGATTTTTATATTTGCTCAGTTGCAGGTACTAGAATTCTCACCTAAAAGTGGCTGCAACAATAGGATTTTGTCATCTCATGTGACAAGAAGCTTGGAGGTGGGTGGCTCCGTGGTTGGTTAATCCAGCAGCACAATTGTGTCACCCAGGTGCATTCCGTCTTCCTACTGTATCATGCCCAATTCACTGGCTGTCATCCTCCAGCTTGTTTCCTCACAGCTGCAAGGTGGCTGCAGCAGTTCCAGGCATCACAAACTTATCTAGTTGTATACAAAGACTAGAAGGGAGGGGGGCTTCTCTTTTGGCCAGGGAAGAAGACCTTTCCAGCTGGAAAGAAGACTTTCCCTGGAAGTCTAAGATCTCATCAGTAGTTCCATGCCTTTGCTCAAGAAGCAGGGTAGTCTGGAAAGTTGAATATCTGGTATTATTTTCAGGCTTTGTACTGAGAGATAGTCTTTGATGTCAGGGAGAAGGGTGGTCAGCTCGCAGTATCTGCCACGCTTCTTAAAGGTGGGATGCGTCCAGGGTTGTGCCTTGATCTCTGTTTTGACTCCGCTGGAAGACTTCCTCTTGGTTGCTGGGGTGTTTATCTGGTGGACTTTGTCTGACCGATGCCCTTAGGTACCACACGATTGAAGCCCAAGCAGAAAGGGCTCCTCGACTGCTTGTGCACGTGGAGAAATTCAGGGGGGACAGGTGCCAGAAGTGTCTGGATGCAGCATTCTTAGCAACCTGTCTCTTCGTCTTTCCTCTGGGTTGGCCTCATCTCCAGCAGGTCTTCCCAGCATCAATCCTACTGGCTTGGTCACTTCAGGGAGAACGCTGTTCTGCTCCATCACATCCAGCGCAAGTCCTGGGGCTGCTCATCACCGGATCTGCCTGGAGTAACACGGATCTTGTACTCACTCTGAACCAATCTCTGTAGCCAGCTGTAAAAGTAGGGGATGGGTGGGTCTTCCCTGGTGGCGCAGTGGTTGAGAGTCCACCTGCCGATGCAGGGGACGCGAGTTTGTGCCCCGGTCCGGGAGGATCCCACATGCCGCAGAGCGGCTGGGCCGTGAGCTGTGGCTGCTGAGCCTGCGCGTCCGGAGCCTGTGCTCCGCAATGGGAGAGGCCACGACAGTGAGAGGCCTGCGTACCACACACACACAAAAAAAAGTAGGGGATGGGTGGACCCACCTGAATGACTTGGGCTTAGAGTACGGGAGAGGGTTCTGGGGGGAAAATGGGAGGGCAGAAACAAGAGGTGGCCAGGAAGTTACGACAGTCCTGCTGACCCTCTTGTTGGGCTGGAGGAGCCCCAGTGGGATGCCTGGACTTACACCCTCAGAAGTCACTGTGTGGCTCTCTAACGGCCGTCTCCGTGGTCTGCACAGGGGAAGTTGGCTTGGTTGAAATACTGGCTGGTGGAGTGGTGATGTTTTAAATTGAAGGGAAAACACAGGCTGTGGTTTTCGCTTTTGGTTCTGAGAGAATCAATTTTGCATTCTCTTTAGAAGAGATTAAAAAAGTTACAAGAGGAAAAAAAAGTAGTTACATAACCAGAGTTACATAAGTATCAGACATTGCAGCATCGTCTTCTTCTCTGACTTCACTTTCCATTTTTGCCCTTCCCTGGGCTGTTAGAAGGACAGGGATTGTTGCTGGCATGACAATTTATGCTTATCTAATATCCCTCTAAAATCGCTTCCAGAATCTAAATAAATAATTGCTTCTTTTTATACTTTTTTTGTTGTTGTTGAATTGTGAGATCAAATGAGGTGTGAAATACCAGCTCATGGACTGTATTTGTCAGGCTAACAAAGTGAATCTGTGAATATATCCCTAACAAAACATCCCGCGGAAGGCTGTTATCTCTGAATTGTGACAACCTTGGGCGGAATAGGGTTTTTAATAGAATATAATGTACCAACTGCCTGAAGTTCTGTGATAAGAATTAAAAATGTGTCAGTATGGGAAGACTCAATGGGCTTGGTTAGGAAGGCAGAAAAGTCTTAATTCAAAATATTTTAATGAACACTCATTGTGAGGAAATGTGAGTAATAAAGATGGAAACCACAAGGGACTTCCCTGGTGGCGCAGTGGTTAAGAATCCACCTGCCAATGCAGGGGACACCGGTTCGAGCCCTGGTCCGGGAAGATCCTACGTGCCACGGAGCAACTAAGCCCGTGCACCACAACTACTGAGCCCATGTGCCACAACTACTGAGCCTGCGCTCTAGAGCCTATGCTCCGCAACAAGTGAAGCCACCACAGTGAGAAGCCTGTGCACCGCAAAGAAGAGTAGCCCCCGCTTGCTACAACTAGAGAAAGCCCGCGCACAGCAACGAAGACCCTACGCAGCCAAAAATAAATAAAATTAAATCTTAAAAAAAAGATGGAAACCACAAGAGAATGAGTTGCATAGCCCAACAAAACGAGAACGGATTAGAAAAATAAGCCAATTTGAAAGTGTTCAGAACAGATAAAATGAAACCAAGAGAAATGAAAGCCGGATGATGGACTCTTGGTGTGGGAAACCGCGTGCAACCAGCTAGTTGAGATGAGGTTGTTTCTTCAGTGATTTCTGTCTGGCCGTTGGGACCCAAACCTCTGAGAAAATAAGGTGCCACTCTGTGTGGTCAGAAACCACAATGCAGAGCTCATTCTCACCTGAAAGTTGGTACAGAGGCAGAGAGAAGCTCCGGGCTGCACCATAGAAACAGGAGTCTGTGCTTCTCCATAGGATAGAAAAGCCAAACCCTAAATTTGTCGTATATAATGAAAAGCGTGGTAAAAACAAACTTTTGTTCATCGATTTTTGAGATTTTTCTGTGAAAAGTTCTTGAAAGAAATAGACACACCCCACATGACTGTAGCCCAGTTGAAGGTGAAATCGACATCAAAGTAAATGTTGACTGTGAAGTGTTACCATGTTTGAACATCTGGATTCACTGTTTCAGGAGTTTTTCTCGGCCTGCTCTAATCCAGAAGTGATTATAACAGGTTGAGCAGAAGAAGGGATCACCCTTTCAACTAACTTGACTAACTCATTGCTTTTTGTGAGATTTAGCAGTTGAACCTTAAGGAACAAGCAATGGTAATAGAGGAAAAGTCACCAAGTCGTGTGTCGTTTTATGGATCTGTGAAACACGAACCACGCTAAATCTTTATTGTGCTTAAGGCGTCTTATTCAAGTTAGAGAAGGAGAAGGGGGAGGGGGAGGGGGGAGGGGAGGACAGGTCAGTGATGGTAACAGTTGCCTCTGTTTCTAAGACGTATAAGTAGATTTTTCCCACCAGACTCAGTTCAGGGTGGTTACTTTCCTTCTGTAAAACGTTTTATTGAGACATAAAAGACAGAACATGTGGAAATGTTGTAGTATGTCTCTGAGGGCGGTTTTGTGTGATTGTGTTTCTTATTTATTTGAAAAACTTCTTGAAAAACCAAATCATTCAGTGCCTGATACCATTGTAAGTCTTTGCGGGAAAACACACTTTTAAAGGTCAGAAATCTTAGAGCCCTAGGAGGGAGATAACTATTATCATTCCCATTCAACAGATGTGTAAATTGAGGCACAGTTTCAGTGACTCCCCCAGGTCTCAGAACCAGTAAGTAGCCAAAGCACTCTGCCTTTCGGGTCCATGCTCTTGTCCACGACACTGGGCTCTTTGTGAGGCACGAGGAGATGCCCCTGCTGTGCACTCTCCTTACCCCCCACCCCATCTTTCAGCTCTCTTGCCTTAAGTGGACTGAAAACTCAGTAAAAAGCAGCATCCACAGCACTAGCAGACCATCTAGCATGTGGAAATAGACGCTGTAGTGAGTTGAAGTGTGGCCCCCAAAGGTTGTGTCCACATCCGAATCCCTGGAACTTGTGAATGTGACCCTGTTTGGAAAAAGGGTCTTTACAGAGGTAACTCAGAATCTTGAGAAGAGGTGATCATTCTGGATTATCTGGGCAGGCCCTCAATCCAATGATGTGTCCGTATAAGATATGTTCATTGCAGCTCTATTTACAATAGCCAGGACATGGAAGCAGCCTAAATGTCCATCAACAGATGAATGGATGAAGAAGATGTGGCACATATATACAATGGAATATTACTCAGCCATAAAAAGAAACGAAATTGAGTTATTTGTAGTGAGGTGGATGGACCTAGAGTCTGTCATATACAGAGTGAAGTAAGTCAGAAAGAGAAAAACAAATACCGTATGCTAACACATACATATGGAATCTAAGAAAAAAAAGAAGATCATGAAGAACCTAGGGGTAAGACGGGAATAAAGGCACAGACCTACTAGAGAATGGACTTGAGGATATAGGGAGGGGGATGGGTAAGCTGTGACAAAGCGAGAGAGTGGCATGGACATATATACACTACCAAACGTAAAATAGATAGCTAGTAGGAAGCAGCCACATAGCACAGGGAGATCAGCTGGGTGGTTTGTGACCACCTAGAGGGGAGGGATAAGGAGGGTGGGAGGGAGGGAAACGCAAGAGGGAAGAGATATGGGAACATATATATATGTATAACTGATTCACTTTGTTATAAAATAGAAACTAACACACGATTGTAAAGCAATTATACTCCAATAAGACGTTAAAAACAAAAAAGATAGACACACAGAAGAGCAGGCCACGTAAAGATGGAGGCTGAGATGGGAGGGATGCAGCCACAAACCAAGGAAGCCTGGTGCCACCAGAGGCTGGGCAAGGCAATGAATGGATATCCCCTGGAGGCACTGATAACACCTTGATTTTGGAACTCTGCCTTCCAGAACTGTGAGAGAATAAATCTCTATTGTTTTAGGCCATTACATTTTTGGTAATTTGTTGAAGCAGCCCTAGGAAACGAATACGGGGGCTTAATGACTACTTGGCAAATGAATAAATCAAGGCATCTCCATCCTGGATGTGTATCAGAATAGCCTGGGAGTCTCTAAAAAGCACACACTCCTTAGACCTTACCTCTAATTGGGTCACAGGCATTGTTATTAAAAAAAAAAAACCCTAGTGAATTTAATGTGTAGCCAAGGATACAGGAATAAATGAAATGTTAATTAATTTAAGCACCATAAAGAAGATAAAGGTACTTTGTTTTTTAAACAATTTTAGGATTGGAAAATAATTGACTTAGAACACGGAATTCTTGGATTTACAATAGCATTTGCCACTGCGCGCTTGGAGACCTCTGAGTAGCAGCTATCACAACAGTTCAAAATCAAGATTTGATGTATAGAAACGCATCGTGCCCTGGACTCGTTTGTAATTCTCTCTAGAAAGTGGCAACAGAATTCACCTATAGGAAATAGAGGACTCTTCCCCTCCCCCCAAAAGGGACCAGACCAGCTGAAGAAAAGAAAAGAAAAGAAATACTTAAAAAATATTTCTCCTCTTTTCCTAACCAGTGCGAAACTCTGTGCATTTATGCAGCTAGCTAGTTTCAGCCTAAGTGTAATAGAAAGCTTCTTACTTCAAAAGTAATAGATGTTTAGCTGTAGAAAATTTAGAAAATACAACTGAGTAAAATGGAGAAGATAAAAGTCATCTCTGAACCAATGTATGAGTCATAGGCAGCCATTGTTAATATTTTGATGAGTATATCTGCACATGCTCATTGTTCACATGTATGTGAATGTACATAAAGACATGATTTTTGTCAATACAAGAATTTGTTTACCTTTGAAAACTGTTGTTTTCTGTAATAATGTAGAATAAATACATGGCAGCATCTTTTCATGTCATTAGATATTTAACCATAAAAAGAATTATCAACCCTTTTGAAAAACTGATGAAAGTGGTGGATTCTTCCTCCCCCAAAACTACAAATATGCATACATAAACATTGTTTTCTAACAATTTCAAATTAATGGGACCTTTCCATGAACCTGTAATTTTTAATGCAATATTTAAAAGTGGTATAGTATTCTGTTGATATTATAGAGGTGTGTTCTATTCACTTACCATGTTTCGTTTTCTCCTCTTTAAAACATTGCTGCTGGCCATTTGTATGATGTTTTATTTTTTCCTCCTTTTAAACATTCTTTTTTTGTTTTTTTTTTTTAAACATAAAATGTCTGTTGCATATTCCTGTAGATAAGTCTTTGGGAGAGAAAGCTACAAGTGAATGGGTGGGTTCAAAAGACATGACTATGTTTTAAGTTTGTGATGCTTTTGTGAAATTTTCCTGCCAGTTTACACCGCCAGCTCTGGGTAAGCGTGCCCAGTTCTCCGTTCCTTTGCCAACTTTGGGCATTGCCTTAAAAAGATAATTTGATAGTTGAAATATGGCTGTCTGCTTGCATTGACTTAATTTCTGGTGAAGTTTAACAATTTTTGGCATGTTTGACTGCAAATGTTTTTCCCCACTTGTTGTCTTTAGTGGGTTTTTTTTTTTGTTTCTTTTGTTATATTTGTATTCTGACTTCAGTGATGTTGTAGGCTTTTGTGTTGTCCAATCCAGTCATCATTTTCTTTCAAGTCAAGGGCTCCCACCTGGAGGAGGGATGGTGTAGGGGCGAGCAGGATGCGTGAAAGGCTCTGTCAAAACCCACCCATGGGCTTCCCTGGTGGCGCAGTGGTTGGGAGTCCGCCTGCCGATGCAGGGGACACGGGTTTGTGCCCCGGTCCGGGAGGATCCCACATCCCGCAGAGCCTGCGCGTCCCGAGCCTGTGCTCCGCAACAGGAGAGGCCACAACAGTGAGAGGCCCGCATACCGCAAAAAACAAACAAACAAACAAACAAATCCCCCCCATGAGACACTTCCCTGCTGGTCCAGTGGGTAAGACTCCACGCTCCCAATGCAGGGGGCTTGGGTTTGATCCCTGGTCAGAGAACTAGGTCCCGCAGGCTGCAACTAAAAAAGACCCCATATGCAGCAACTAAGACCCGGCATAGCCAAATAAATACATAAATAAATATTTTTTTAAAAAATGCCACCCATCAGCCCAGCCTCTGAGTGGTGTCAGAGAGTACCAGAGCCAGACACTGGTTAAAGTGGTGGAGAGATATTTTATTCAGAAACCATTGCAATGGGGGAAGAGAGACCCCAGGGTAGAATTGGGCTCCATTCCCAATACAGTAAAGACAGCTGGAGGTTTACAGCCATGGAAGAGAGTGGGCGTGGTGTCGGTAGATGGCAAATTGCCCAAAGGAGACAGTGAGGGTAAGGGGATTCTTGCTAGACTGTCCAAACCAGATTCTTGCTGAGGGCAGGCCGGACTGTTCAGACAGCAAGCATGGGCATGAGGAATTTGATTGGATATAGAGGGTAATCAGCTATCCAGGGTGGGGTGGGATGCCTCTTAACTGACTTAGCAGGATTCTTGCTCTAATTGGGCTACGCAGGTGTGTCAAGGACACGGCCACCGTCAAGAGGAGGGAGGGCTCAGAGGAGCCAGTCTCAAGTTTGGTTAAAGTGAGAGTCTTTGTCCAGTGACTGCACAGAGCAGTGCCCACTGCTGGCCTGGCAGAGGCAGGTAGTGTGAGTGGGAATTAAACCTTGGTCATCTTAAGCCATTGAGGGTGGGTTTTTTTTAATTGAAGTATAGTTGAATTACAATATTGTTTTAGTGTTAGGTGTACAGCAAAGTGATTTGTGTATGTGTGTGTGTGTATATATTCAGATTATTCTCCTTTATAGATTATTACAAGATATTGAATATAATTCCCTGTGCTGTACAGTAAATCCTTGTTGCTTATCTATTTTATGTATAGGGGTTTGCATCTGTTAATCCCGAACTCCTAATTTATCCCTCCCCCTTTCCCCTTTGGTAACCAGAAGTTTGTTCTGTGTCTGTGAGTCTGTCTCTGTTTTGTATCTAGAGTCATTTCGTTACCAGCCTGAGCCGGAACCGAACTCAGGTTCGGCTGCCCATCGTCTCTCAAAAATTCAATGTTTGAGAGACAAGGGGTGGTGGAAAAAGAAAAATGCTTTATTCAGGAAGCTGGTGACCCCAGGAAGATGGCAGACTAGCATCCCCCAAATGATCTCCCCATCGCCGATCAGGGGGCAAGAGCTTTTAAAGGAAAGCTTCCAGGGTGTGCAGGTGAGGGCTACATGCAGAATAGCACAGTCAGCTCTGATAGTCATCTTGAAACTGGCTGTATGGTGGTCTGGTCAGCGTCATCTTGATTGTTTTAAGCACACTTAATCTTCAACTCCAGTGTTGGTTTGTTCCCATTTTCTTGAGACCAGTTCCTGGAATTGTGCAAGCCATGGATTCAGTACTGCTCTAGATGGAGCAGCTTGTGTCATGGGTGTAGTCTGGTTATCATGCCATTAGCTTTTTCCCTCTGGTGGCTGTTCTAGTATCTGCAGAACAACTCAGGAATGTGCGTCAGACACTGTTATCTAAGTCCTTCAGGGAGGAACTGAAGATTCTGTGATGCTATTGCCCTAACCATTAACTGCCTGAGCCTGCTCTTCAGTGACTCAGGGGAGGCCTGGGAGACTACAGCTTTTCTACAAACGAGAGACAGGGCACATGGAAGGGCCTTTGTACATGGGAGGGCCCCTCAGGGCCCTGCTCGTTTCAATTTGTATTATTTTTTGATTCTACATATAAGTGATATCATATAGCATCTGTCTTTCTCTATCTGACTCACTTCACTAAGTATAATATTCTCTAGGTCCATCCATGTTGCTGTAAATGGCAGTATTTCATTCTTTTTTTATGGCTGAGTAATATTCCATTTTAAAAATACACACCACATCTTCTTAAACCAATTGTCTGTGGATGGGTACTTTCTATGTCTTGGCTATTGTAAATAGTGCTGCTATGAACATTGGGTTTATGTATCTTCTTGAAGTAGAGTTTTTGTCTTTTCCTGATAGCCCAGAAGTAGGATTGCTGGGTCATATGGTAGTTCTATTTTTAGTTTTTTAAGGAACCTCCATACTGTTTTCCATAGTGGCTGCACCAATTTACATTCCCACCAACAGTGCACGAGGGTTCCCTCGTCTCCACACCCTCTCCCGCATTTATTATTTGCAGACTTTTTGACAGTAGACATTCTGAACAGGGTGAGGTGATACCTCATTATGGTTTTGACTTGCATTTCTCTGATACCTAGCGATGTTGAGCATCTTTTCATGTGCCTGTTAAGCCATCGAGGTTTGAATTCACTTGTTACCACAACATGAATAGTCTATCCTGACTGATACAAAGAGTATCCAAATATACAGTTAAAAAATATTAAGATTTTTTTTGAGCAGTTTCAGGTTTACAGAAGAATTGAGTGGAAATTACAGGAAATTCCCATATTACTCCCCTACATACAGTTTCCCCATTATTAACACCTGGCATTATTAGTGTGGCACATTTGTTGCAATTGATGAGCCAATAATAAAGATGCATTCTTTCTTTTGTAAACTTAACTTTTATTTTATATTGGAGTATAGTTGATTTACAATGTTGTGTTAGTTTCAGGTGTACAGCGAAGTGGTTCAGATACACATACACATATCCATTCTTTTTCAGTTTCCTTTCTCATATAGGTTATTACAGAATATTGAGTAGAATTCCCTGTGCTATACAGTAGATCCTTGTTGCTTATCCATTTTATATATAGTAGAGTGTATATGTTCATCCCAAACTCCTAACTTATCCCTCCCCCCCTCACCTTTCCCCTTTGGTCACCATAAGTGTGTTTTCAAAGTCTGTGAGTCTGTTTCTGTTTTGTAAATAAGTTCATTTGTGTCATATTTTAGATTCCACATATAAGTGATATCATATGATATTTGTCTTTCTCTGTCTGACTTACTTCACTTAGTATGATAAAGATACATTCTTGGGCTTCCCTGGTGGCACAGTGGTTGAGAGTGCACCTGCCGATGCAGGGGACGCGGGTTCGTGCCCCGGTCCGGGAAGATCCCACATGCTGTGGAGCGGCTGGGCCCGTGAGCCATGGCCGCTGGGCCTGCGCGTCCGGAGCCTGTGCTCTGCAACGGGAGAGGCTACAACAGTGAGAGGCCCACGTGCTGAAAAAAAAAAAAAAAAAAAAGATACATTCTTATTAACTGAAGTCCACAGTATACATTAGGGATCACTCTTTCTGTTGTACATTCTCTGGGTTTGGACAATGCATAATGACACGTGTCCACCATGCCGGCATCATACAGAATAGCTTCACTGCCCTAAAAATCCTTTGTGTTCCACCTAATCATCCTTCCCTCCCTCCCCCACAAACCCCTGGTAACCCCTGATCTTTTTATTATCCTTATAGTTTTGCGTTTTCCAGAATGTCATAGAGTTGGAATCACAGAATGTAGCCTTTTCAGATCGGCTTCTTTCACTTGGTAACATGCATTTAAGGTTCCTCCACGTCTTTTCATGGCTTGATAGCTCATTTCTATTCAGCACTGAATGATATTCCATTGTCTGGATGAACCACCGTTTATTTATCCATTCACCTGCCAAAGGACATCTTGATTGCCTCCAAGTTTTGGCAGTTGGGAATAAAGCTGCCATAAACATCTGTGTGTGTATTTTTTGTGGGCTTAAGTTTTTATCTCCTTTAGGTAAACACCAAGGAACGTGATTGCTGGATCTTATGGTAAGACTATGTTTATTTTATTTATTTATTTTTTTAAAGAAGATGTCGGGGGTAGGAGTTTTTTATTAATTAATTAATTTATTTTTGCTGTGTTGGGTCTTCGTTTCTGTGCGAGGGCTTTCTCTAGCTGTGGCGAGCGGGGGCCACTCTTCATTGCGGTGCGCGGGCCTCTCACTGTCGCGGCCTCTCTTGTTGTGGAGCACAGGCTCCAGACGCGCAGGCTCAGTAGTTATGGTTCATGGGCCTAGTTGCTCCGCGGCATGTGGGATCTTCCCAGACCAGGGCTCGAACCCGTGTCCCCTGCATTGGCAGGCAGATTCTCAACCACTGTACCACCAGGGAAGCCCCTATGTTTAGTTTTGTATGAAACTGCCAAACTATCGCTGCAAGTGACGGCACCCTTTTGCATCCCCACAGCAAAGAATAAGAGCTCCTGTCGCCGCCCCGTATCCTCACAGATATTTTGTTGTTAGTGTTTTGGATTTTAGCTCCTCTAATAGGTGAGCAGTAGTTTCTCACTGTTTTTTTTTTTTTTGTGTGTGTGTGTGTGGTACGTGGGCCTCTCACCGTTGTGGCCTCTCCCGTTGTGGCGCACAGGCTCCGGACGCGCAGGCTCAGCGGCCATGGCTCACGGGCCCAGCCGCTCCACGGCATGGGGGATCTTCCCGGACCGGGGCACGAACCCATGTCCCCTGCATCGGCAGGCGGACTCTCAACCACTGTGCCACCAGGGAAGCCCTCACTGTTGTTTTAATTTGCAACTCCCTAAGAACATATGATGTGGAGCATCTCTTCATAGGCTTATTTTCCATCTTATCTCTTTTTTGGTGAGGTGTCTGATCAGATCTTTGGCCCATTTTAAAAATTGGGTTGTTATTTCTTATTGCTGTGTGTTAAGAGGTCTTTGTAGATCTTAGATACCCATCCTTTATCAGTTATGTGCTTTGCAAATATCTTCTCCCAGTCTGTGGCTTGTCTTTTCATTCTCTTAATCAAATATACATGTTGAGTAGTGATACCATGTAGGGAATAAGTTCAGAGGTTTCAAAGTGGCTACATTTATTTGATGAAGAAGTTTCCCTAATTCTCAGTATGGCTCGTTTGGAGCAGAAACCTGTATATTTGGGTGTTTGGGTGTGGTTTTTGCTTAAAAAGTGTCTTACTTTGTGCCTGTGAGTCTTCCTGCTGCTGGCCAGGAGGGCCGTGCTGGCTGAGGACTGTATTCCTGGCAGGCTCATTCCTAGAAATTCCTTGTGGCCACCACACGGCCTCTGACTGTGGTCTCTCCCCACTAATCCATTCTGCTACCAGCTAATCTTAAAATACTGCTTTCATCACCACCTAGTGGTTCCCTGTTGCCTGTCTCAGCGAGTCTAAACAATTGGCTTGACTTTTTATGGTCTTTTTAGAAGCAGGGTTCTCTCTGTCACCCAAGATGCTCAGAACTCTGGTGCAAGAGACAGATGCGGGGACAGCGAACTCAGTCAGTAGGTGGCGCTCTGTACAGTTTTAGGACAAGAGCCCAAGTGTAGCAGAAGAAAGAAGAGGATACAATGGAGGAAAAGTCATCTCAGAGGAGGTGACGTTTGAACTGGCCCTTAAAGGATGAGTGGAAGTTTAAACCTAAGCAATTCTGGGAAGGTGCCCTATTAAGCCATTCTTTAAATAATACTAACGCTGTATTGTATTCGTTTTCCAGAATGTTCTTTAATGCACAAGTTTGATAGTGGTTGGATTGTCTCAGAATATGGAGCATCTGTGGAGAGTAGACCTGGATGGGGCCGTTTTGAATAGTCTTGAAAGGTGCCAATGTGGGAGGAGTTTTCAGGGGGTGTTGGAAGCAGATCCTATTAAATGCAACGCTTATTTAGCACCTACTTTGTGCCAGGTTCTATGCTGTATATTATCCCTGTGAATTATCAAAATATACCCATGAAGAAGGTAGAACAAATAACCCCACTTACAGGTGCGGAGAGTGAGGCTCAGATATTAAGGGTCCACAGCTAGGTCCATAGCTAGGACTGGTGGATCTGGGATTTGAACCCAGATTTCAAGATCCTAGAACAGTGCCTGGCACACAGTAGGCACTCAACAAACGTATGTCAGATCATTCTAAGCCCAAGACTCCTTCCCCAGCACCCGGGAAAAAGAGAAGAGAGTGGTGCTGAAGAGAAACTCTGCCAAAGGTCAACACTTGGGCAGGATTTTGGTGGCCTCCCCAAATCCCCAATGTAAGCAACATTGTTTGAGGCTATAGGAAGCTCAGCCTTAATCATTGCTTTGTCAGCTTCATGCATTATGGGTCCTTTGTGAAATAGAAATAGAGAACAGAGTTTCTTTCAGACACTCAAGTATCATGGAGATTCAGACATGTCCTTTCTTCCTGAGTGCAGATTTTATTTCTACTGTGGGATTAGACGTCTGTAGTTCGCTGATGCAGGCAGAAATTGAGCCAGAGGAAACGGGAGGCTTTCTTTCCAAAGGTCTGCCCAAATGGTGATCTGCCATGGGAGCCTTTGCAACAGATTTCTGATGGGCGGTTGATGAAATTAATCGAGGGTAACCTGCAAAGTTGATGCTCTTGGGAATGACTCTTTGTTTGACCTTTTAGGTTGGTATTTGTCAGAAACCCCAGCCGCTCCATTAAATCATTTTTATGTCATTATTGTGATGTATTTATTTACTTATTTTGACATATTTATTATGATGGCATTATAGATCTCATTGACCACATTGACCACCGGAACTAGGAAATTTCCTCAGGTCTGGTGCAAGTCTTTGACAAAAGCAATCAAATGAACCTCTGAGCGCTTCCCCCAAGCCCTCCACCCCTCCACTTCCCTCACGGTTCCCTGGAGAAAATACTCTGTGATTGGGAAGTATTCATTTAATGCAGCCTGCCTCAGCCAAGCATCAATTCCTGTAAACCTACAGAAGAGCCAGTATACCTGGTTACCTTTTTTTTTTCCTATGTGAGCAGAAACCTCTATGTTTTTTGAAAGGACATTTGATTTGGTTTTATCCAGCTCCATGGCCAGCGTCCTCTGTTGCTTCCCGTGGGTACAGGTGCAACGTGGCTCCATATTCTATCACCCGTATCCAAACATAACTATTTAAAGCCACTTGATGCTGTTTGCAGGAGGGATGTGCAGCCTTCCACCCCCAAAGACGTTCCTCCATCTCATCAGAAGATCCACTCTTTTAATGAGTAGACTTTATTTTTTCTTTTTCTTGGTTTTTTTTTTTTTTACTTTAGACTTTATTTTTTAGATCAGTTTTAAATTTATAGAAAAATGGAGCAGAGATTTCCCATATAAGTTCCCCACCACTCCACACCCACTTTCCCCCATTATTAACACCTTGCATTAGTAACTTGCATTTGATATAATTGATGAGCCAATATGGGTACATTATTATTAATGAAACTCCGTCCTTAATTCAGACTTTTTTAAGTTTTCACCTAGCGTCCTTCTTCCATCCCAGGATTCCACCCAGCACACCACATCACATTTAGTCATCATGTCCCCTCAGGCTGTGACTGTTTCTCAGACATTCCTTGTTCTTGGTGACCTTGATGGGTTTCGGGGGGAGTGTTGGTCAGGTATTTTGAGGATGTCTCCCCACTGGAATTTGCCAGATTTCCCCCCCCCTCCTGATTAGACTGGGGTTATAAGTTTTTGGGAGGCAGACCACAGAGGTGGAGTGTCATTTTCATCACATCATACCGAGAGTACCCACGACCAACACTGTTTTATCACTGTTGATGTTGACCTTGGTGACGTGGTGGCAGCCAGTGCTTGCTAGGTTTCCCCACTGTGAAGCTATGCCATCCCCTGCCATCCGCACCGTCCTCTTTGGAGAGGAAGTCGCAACGCAGCCCATACTTAAGGGTGGGAGTCTTGGTCCCCTCCCGTGTGGTGGACTGTCTGCAAAGTGTACTTGGGATTTTCCCTGCTGCTCCATTTTGACTTCCCACACTAATTGCACCTAGTCTGTGAACTCCAGGACTGAAGGATCTGTGTGTCTTTCCACACAGAGTTGCTGTTGCCCAGCGCCATGCCTGGCACATATTAGGTGCTAAATAAGAAATGACCGGCTGCATGAATAATGAAGGATGATCTAGTTAGGAACGCCTCACCTCCTGGACTTCTGCCTCCCCGTAACAGAGAGGGACCTCAGCTGCAGTGTTGACGGTCGGTGGGTACCCTGGAGATTTGGACATCACATGAGTTTCACTTTAGCCATTGCACACAGTGATACGCGTGTCCACAGGGCAGAACTAGAGTCATGTGATGGAGGATGACCGGCATGGGGATGGGGCTGCGGTAGGTAGGATGGGCAGAGAAGGTCTGTGTGGGAAGCGCCACTGGCTCTGAAATGGGAGTGAGGAAGAGCCAGCCACGAGGTGATCTGGGGAAGGACTTTCTAGGCCGAGGGAAGAGCAGGTGGTGCCTGGGTGGTGGGTTGGAGCTCTGGGAAGCATCCAGCTGAGCTGGAGCCAGTGTCTACTGAAGGTTGTGTCTACCTCTGACAAGCAACCTAAGGCATCACAGGTTCTGGGGATCAGGATGTGGATGTCTTTGGGCGATGCTGTTCTGCTTACCCCCATGTGTACTTGCAATCCTGCAAAATTGGCATCTGTGATGCGTGTCTCCCGGGCTTATGTGCCCGGATGCTGGGTCAGCGGGCTTCCGTCTGGGTCTGGCCTGTGGGCACCACTGCAGGAGAGCAGAGGGTGGGAGGAAAAGGAGGCAGTGTGGGGACGTCCCTTCTGTCGCTGGCCCCGGCAGTGGCTGCCCCCTCCTCACAGCCCAGCTCCTGCCGGAGGGGTAGCTGTGGTCGGTTTCCATCCAGGGGTCCTTGGGCTCCTGTCCACCCACCTCCCCCCATTGCTCCTCTAGCCTGGAGGTGGTCCTGGCTTCTTGCTCTTCTGATCTCTGCTTTCTCACCATCCCATCCTACTTTTCACATTTGCTGTCACTTGGGCAACCAATTCCCTGCCCTAAATTCCCTTTCTTGTTTATTCCTGAGGTAGTTTGCATCCTGCTCACACACTGGCCTGATACGGTGAGGCTGGGGGCCAAGAGGTCCCTGTCACACTGAAGGGTTTTTTTTTTTTTTTTCAGTATGAAACTCAGAGTGCATGAGAGGAGGGCTGGCAGTGGTTGAGCCAGCCTTGGATTCTTGCTTCACTAAGTGTTCTGGAAGCCCTGAGGAATACCCCCTCAGTGCACCTGAGCCATCCCTCACCCCATCACTGCAAGCAGACGGACAGATAGGGGCCCTTGTCTCTGGTTCCCGACAGGGACTGCTCAAGTCGTCCCTTCCAGAGTGACACTGTAGCACTGCAAACCCCCTGCCTGAGGCCACCTGGTTGGGAGGCCCTGCTTTCTTGCTCTTTTGAGTGACATCTCTGTGATTATCTGGGGAGATATTTGCATTTGATTTCCAAGAGAGGAAGGAGAGAGTTGGGTTTGGTTGCCACTACGATTGCGGTGCAGAAAGGAGTGGTGCCCCCAGCCCTGCCCATCCGGGGCCAGGATAGTCTCCCAGTTTCTCCAGGGAGAGGATTCAGACATGTCCACCCTGGTCCTCAACAAGGACACGCCAGCCAGCACCAGGGTCTAGGACTGCCCAGAAACACTTATTCACTCCATGTCTCTTCCTTGTGAAGTTTACATTCTAGTGGGAGGAAACAGACAATAATAAGTATTTACTATAAGATGGAGAAAAGTTCTAAGGAGATGAGGTCATACTGGAGTAGGGTGGTCCTAATCCAGTATGACTGGCGTCCTTACAAAAGGGGGAAATTTGGACACAGACACATAGGCAGGAGAACGCCATGTGAAGGTGAAAGCAGAGATCGGGGTGAAGCTTCTACAAGCCAAGGAACACCAAAGATTGCCAGCAAACTCTCAGAAGCCAGGGGAGAGACAAGGAACAGATTCTCCTTTGAAGCTCACAAAAGGAACCAACCCTGCCAACACTTTGATTTTGGACTTCCAGCCTCCGGAACTGTGGGAAAATACTTTTCTGTGGCTTAAGCCACTTTGTTACGGCAGCCCTGGCAGAGGGGTACACTTCCCCCTTCTTCCTTTGTCCCCCTCCCGGGAATATAGATCTACCATGGAACTATTTACAGTTGAGTGGCTGCGTGGTTCCAGCCCGTCTTTTTTTTTTTTTTTTTTTAACATCTTTATTGGAGTATACTTGCTTTACAATGGTGTGTTAGTTTCTGCTTTATAACAAAGTGAATCAGCCATACATATACATATATCCCCATATCTCTTCCCTCTTGCGTCTCCCTCCCACCCTCACTATCCCACCCCTCTAGGTGGTCACAAAGCACTGAGCTGATCTCCCTGTGCTATGTGGCTGCTTCCCACTAGCTATCTATTTTACATTTGGTAGTAATGCCACTTTCTCACTTCGTCCCAGCTTACCCTTCCCCCTCCCCGTGTCCTCAAGTCCATTCTCTACATCTGCGTCTTTATTCCTGTCCTGCTCCTAGGTTCCTCACAACCATTTTTTTTTAGATTCCATATATATGTGTTAGCATATGGTATCTGTTTTTCTCTTTCTGACTTACTTCACTCTGTATGACAGACTTTAGTTCCATCCACCTCACTGCAAATAACTCAGTTTCGTTTCTTTTTATGGCTGAGTAATATTCCATTGTATATATGTGCCACATCTTCTTTAACCATTCATCTGTCAGTGGACACTTAGGTTGCTTCCATGTCCTGGCTATTGTAAATAGTGCAGCAGTGAACATTGTGGTACATGACTCTTTTTGAATTATAGCTTTCTCAGGGTATATGCCCTGTAGTGGGATTGCTGCAGCCCATCTTCTTTTCCAAGTCTCAGAATGATCTCTCCAGGAGAGGATGCAAGTCCATTCCACCACCTGGGAGGGTTCTCTCTGGGCTCCAGGGGGCCTTTGACCCTCAAGCACAGCTCATCTGCAGAGCACAGATGTGTCTGGGTGGATAATTCTTGTGGACACAGGGATCAGGGATTCATGCCACATACTCATTTAGCCAATAGGTATTTGGCTAAAAGCACCGATGAGGGAAGGAAACCCAAATAAGACCTTGAATGCAGAGAGCCCTGCCCACCATCTACTCAGGAGAGTCTGCCCTGGAGGGAGCACGAGACAGGAGGGTGGCCCCGCCCTTCCTTGGTCTGGATACGCTTCCCCTCGGTTTCTCGTACCCTGAGCATCTCCACACACTGACTGCCATCCTGGGGCTTGCAGACCTCAAATTGTCATGTAATATGACCCTAGCACAAGCCAGCTACCAAAAACAAAAGGTGGACATTTGGGTCATTTCCACCTTTTGGCTATTGTGAAAAGTGTTGCTATGAGCACTCGTGTATAAGTTTCTGTTTGAACACCTGTTTTTCGTTATTTTGGTTAGATGCCTAGGAATTGCTGGGTCATATGGTAATTCTGTGTGTAAGTGGCTGAGGAACTGCAGCTGCTCCACTTCACTTTCCTACCAGCAGTTTACAAGGGTTCTGATTTCTAACACATCTTTGGATGAATTAAGAAAATGTGGTCCACCTATATGGGAAAAGAGTCTCAAAAAGAGTGGATATATGTCTATGTATAACTGATTCAATGTGCTGTACAGCAGAAAGTAACACAACATTGTCAATCAACTATACTTCAATAAAAATTAAAGAAAAAGAATATGTGGTCCATCTATACACTATTATTCAACAATAAAAATGAAATGAAACACTGACACAGGCTACAAGGTAGAAGAAACTTGAAAACATGATGCTAAACAAAAGAAGTCAGATCCAAAAGGTCACATATTGTATGATTCCACTTATAGGAAACGTCCAGAATAGACAAACCCACAGAGACAGAAAGCAGATTGCCAGGAGCTGGGGGGAAGTGATACGGGGAGCGATTGCTTAATGGGTAAGGAGTTTCCTTGCAGTGTGATGAAAAACTTCCAGGACGAGATTGTGGTGGTATTTGCACAACGTTGTAATCTACTTAATGCCACGGAATTGTATGCTGTAAAATGGTTATGTGTATTTTACTGAAACCAAAACAGCAACAACAAAAAAGAGAGAAGTTCTTTTCTCAGCAAAAACCACCTACAGTGTGCTTTAAGGCCACTTTAAGAGATATTCAGAGGCAATTTCTGACCTGTAATTTTTACCATCCATGTGGTCTTTCAAACTAAACCCCTGTGTAAGAATCAGCTCCCGCTCTGCTCGCTATAGTGAGACTTTCCAAGAATTAAACATATTTTTTAAGAATGCAAAGCTAATAATTTCAGCGCTTACAATTCCATGTGGGTGGTTATTCTAGTAGGAAAGATCCGAGCAAGGCTTTATGAGAATTAGCAACGGCTCCAGATTCAATCCCAGCGAGGCGTGACTCTTGAAAGAGCAAGGAGGCAAAGCTAAGACACCCGCCACTGAGAGGCAAAGCAAAGCTGGAAACAAGCAGACACCCTGGCACCCATGATCCACCACGTTGCACACGCAGGTCCAAACAGCAAGGAAGCTGACTGCTGTCTGCTCTAAGTGGACAAGTTGTTTTCCTTTACTCTTCTTTCTTTAAGAATGATTTCAGGGCTTCCCTGGCGGCGCAGTGGTTGAGAGTCCACCTGCCGATGCGGGGGACGCGGGTTCGTGCCCCGGTCCGGGAAGATCCCACATGCCGCGGAGCGGCTGGGCCCGTGAGCCATGGCCGCTGAGCCTGCGCGTCCGGAGCCTGTGCTCCGCAACGGGAGAGGCCCCAACAGTGAGAGGCCCGCGTACCGCAAAAAAAAAAAAAAAGAAAGAATGATTTCAAGGGACTCGCCAGGTGGTACAGTGGTTAAGAATCCGCCTGCCACTGCAGGGGACATGGGTTCGAACCCTGGTCCAGGAAGATCCCACATGCCGGGGAGCAACTAAGCCCGTGCGCAACTACTGAGCCTGAGCTCTAGAGCCCGCGAGCCACAACTACTGAGCCCTCGTGCCACAACTACTGAAGCCAGTGCGCCTAGAGCCCGTGCTCCTCAACAAGAGAAGCCACCGCAATGAGAAGCCCGCAAAGAAAAGCAGCCCCCGCTCGCCGCAACTAGAGAAAGCCCGCATGCAACAACGAAGACCCAACCCAGCCAAAAATAAATAAATAATTAATTAATTAAAAAAAAAAAACGATTTCAAGCCTATTTAAAAATACAGAGACTATTGTAACAAATATCCATCTATCTGCTGCATAGCTTTGTCACACTTTGATATTTTCCTACATTTGCTGCAGAGCTTAAAAAAACAAAAGCAGGGCCTCCCTGGTGGCGCAGTGGTTGAGAGTCCACCTGCCGATGCGGGGGACGCGGGTTCGTGCCCCGGTCCGGGAAGATCCCACGTGCCGCGGAGCGGCTGGGCCCGTGAGCCATGGCCACTGAGCCTGCGCGTCCAGAGCCTGTGCTCCGCAACGGGAGAGGCCACAGCAGTGAGAGGCCCACGTACCGCAAAAACAAACAAACAAACAAACAAAAAACAAGAGCAAAGGGAATTCCCTGGCCGTCCAGTGGTTAGGACTCCACACATTCACTGCCCAGTGACCCCTGGTCGGGGAACTAAGATCCAGCAGGCCATGCAGCGCAGCCGACAAAATAAAAAAGAAACAAACAAAACCCCAAAGCGAACAACAAACTATCCTTATTGTATTCTCCTTCCTTCCCCCTTAGAGCAGTTAACCCCTATTCGGAATTACATGCTTCTCCCTGTTATGAATGTTTATGTAATGTTATTACGTAGATACTGCTAGGGTTCAAATGCTTGTGTCCCCACCCCCCCCAATTTATATGCTGGAATCCTAACCTTCAAGGTGATGGTATTAGAAGGTGAGGCCTTTGGGAGATGCTTAGAGGTCATAAGGATGGAGCCCCCATGATGGGATTTGTGCCCGTATCATAGAGACCCCAGAGAGGTCCCTCCCCTCTTTCACCATGTGAGGACACTGCAAAAAGTTGCCATCTGTGGGTCAGGAAATGGGCCTCACCAGGTACTGAATCTGCTGGCACCTTGATCTTAGACTTCCAGCCTCCACAACTGGGAGAAATAAATTTCTGTTGTATATAAGCTACCCAGTGGGTGGTATTTTGTTAGAGCAGTCCGCATGGACAAAGACAGGTACAATTCCATAGAACTGTGTCTGTCATATTTTCAAACTATGTAAATGACATCATGCTATCAGGATCATTCTGCAACTTGTCTCTTTTCCTCAGTGCAACATTTCCTCTGTTAAGTTTTGTTTGTTTGTTTGTTTATTTATTTTTTTATTAGTTTCTGCTTTATAACAAAGTGAATCAGTCATACATATATATCTGTTCCCACATCCCTTCCCTCTTGCGTCTCCCTCCCTCCCACCCTCCCTATCCCACCCCTCTAGGTGGTCACAAAGCACCGAGCTGATCTCCCTGTGCTCTGCGGCTGCTTCCCACTATCTATCTACCTTACGTTTGGTAGTGTATATATGTCCATGCCTCTCTCTCGCTTCGTCACAGCTTACCCTTCCCCCTCCCCATATCCTCAAGTCCATTCTCAAGTAGGTCTGTGTCTTTATTCCTGTTTTACCCCTAGGTTCTTCATGACATTTTTTTCTTAAATTCCATATATATGTGTTAGCATACGGTATTTGTCTTTCTCTTTCTGACTTACTTCACTCTGTATGACAGACTCTAGGTCTATCCACCTCATTACAAATAGCTCAGTTTCGTTTCTTTTTATGGCTGAGTAATATTCCATTGTATATATGTGCCACATCTTCTTTATCCATTCATCCGATGATGGACACTTAGGTTGTTTCCATCTCCGGGCTATTGTGAATAGAGCTGCAATGAACATTTTGGTACATGTCTCTTTTTGAATTATGGTTTTCTCACGGTATATGCCCAGTAGTGGGATTGCTGGGTCATATGGTAGTTCTATTTGTAGTTTTTTAAGGAACCTCCATACTGTTCTCCATAGTGGCTGTACCAATTCACATTCCCACCAGCAGTGCAAGAGTGTTCCCTTTTCTCCACACCCTCTCCAGCATTTATTGTTTCTAGATTTTTTGATGATGGCCATTCTGACTGGTGTGAGATGATATCTCATTGTAGTTTTGATTTGCATTTCTCTAATGATTAATGATGTTGAGCATTCTTTCATGTGTTTGTTGGCGGTCTGTATATCTTCTTTGGAGAAATGCCTATTTAAGTCTTCTGCCCATTTTTGGATTGGGTTGTTTCTGTTAAGTTTTTGCCTTTCTAGATTTCATTGCCCATTCTTGTATGTGCAGTCTTAAATGTTTGCACCAGGTCCTCTGGGACAGTGGTTTTAAACTGAAGGTTGTGACTGTTAATGAGTAGTGACAAGTATTAAAAAAAAAGAAAGGGAAATTGAATAGATTAGCACAGAATAGAAAATATCAGAGCCCATAGCATTTAATAAAGAAAACTATTATTTCATGAAACTTTAGTGTTGTTCATGTGTGACTTTTCTGAGTGGCCATGCAAAATCGATTCTTTACTGGGGACTGGAGTAAAAAAATGGGATGCCCAAGCTCCAGGGTCTGTCCTAGCAATGGGATTGCAGCATCCTTGGGTGTACATATCTTCAGCTTTCTACACGTGGCCAAATGGCTTTCCAAAGTGGTTGTACCAACTGGCAAGTTGTGTTTGAGTTTAGAAGTTTCTTAACTTTTGGAAATGAGGGGACTTTTTCAGAGGCTTGTCCCTTCTGTCTTATTTTTGGTTGATGTTCTTCTGGCTTAATTTTATGGATCTGCTGGTGGTGTTTGGTTGGGGAAACAGTCATATTAAAGTCTGGCCATTTAATTTCTCTGCTGTCAAGAGGCAGGATGAAGTTATTCCTCTTTTTCAAAGAATGATTTAAGTAGAAAATAATGAATGCAAAATGCTGTAGTTAGTTAACCCTTAGCAGATAAGCTGATGGATCGGCTGTCACTTGGATCTTGCTCTAAAGGGAAAGAACAGGATATTTAATCATTTTCAAAAAACAAAAACAGCGGTGATGAATTCGATGCACTTTGACGCTGAGTGACTCATTAGGGTGCACTGTTATTTTCCAGTTAAAAAAGGCGCCTTGCATCTCCCCGTTGATTAAACAGTTGTGAAGCAAGGTCTTTGTTTTCAAGAGCCCACCAGGTCTCCTGAACTGTGTAGATGTACGAACTATTGGTACTTAGCATGGGGTCAGTTGGAATCTCCTATATCCAGGTGACAAACTGGTAGACTCTGAACCCGTTTTGTGTGACCTGCTGAATGTTTTCTTTTCCCCCGCTTCGATTTGGGCCAGCATTTAAAAAATCAGGAGCTTTGACTGCAAATACACATTTCAGGCATCTCTGGAGAAGCGGAAGGTCGGCAACGTGGAGTCAGGCTGATATTGGATGACCACACTGCTGATGCTGCCTGTGGCCACTCAGTTTACAAGGGGTGAGCTCTCTTATTTACCACAGTCCTCTCCACTCCGTACTGTCCTCCCAAAACTGGATAAAAAGCCTGAACCCAGTTCTAATGTGTGTGTGTATATGGGGGTGGGTGGTTCCCCCATCACACCAAGCAGGGCTCCCACACCAGCTGGGTGTCCTACAATTCAACTCGATTCTGACTCTGTCTACCTGGAGTCAGCAGCAGATCCCACAGGACTGCCCTCTCTTCCCCCTCCGAGATGCCAACTACAAGTCCAGGTTGTCACCTGTGCTTCTGAGTGACCAGCTATATGTCAAAGGTTCCAGCGACCCCCTCCTGGGCTTGATTAATTTGCTAGAGCATCTCACAGAACTCAGAGGAACTTTTTACTTCCTAAATTACTGGTTGATTATAAAAGGACATAACTCAGGAACAGCCAGAGGGAAGAGATGTGCACAGGGCAAGGAATGCAGAGAGGACAGGGAGATTCCATGCCTTCTCTAGGCCACCATTCTTCCTGAATCTCCACGTGTCCGTCAACCCGGAAGCTCTCTGAACCCCATCCTTTTGGGTTTTTATGGAGGCTTCACTACATAGGCATAATTGATTAAAAACCATTGTCCATTGGCAAGCGATTCAACCTCCAGCTTCTCTTCCCTCCCTGGAGGTCGGGGGATGGGACTGAAAGTTCCAACCCTCCAATCACACGGTTGGTTGCCCTGGCAACCAGCCGCATCCTGAGGTGAGTTCCAAAAGTCACCTCACTAAAGGAACAAAAGATGCCTTTATTACTCTCATCATTTAGGAAATTCCAAGGGTTTTAGGAGCTCTGTGCCAGGAACAGGGACAAAGACGAAATAGATCTTATTATAACTCACAATATCACCCTGCAGTTGGCTGTTAGTTGGCATTTATCATTAAGCGCACAGTGGTGTTTTTTTTTTTTTCTTTTGGGTGTTCTTTCTTTTTTTTTTTTAAATTGAAGTAGAGTTGCTTTACAATGTCATGCCAGTCTGGGCTGTACAACAAAGTGACTCAGTTACACACATGCAGACATTCTTTTTTTCATATTCTTTTCCATGATGGTTTATCACAGGATATTGAATATAGTGCCCTGTGCTCTACGGTAGGACCTTGATTTTTATCCATCCTATGTACAATAGTTTGCATCTTCTAATCCCAAACTCCCAATCCTTCCCTCCCTCACCCTCCCCTTGTCAACTGTAAGTCCTTTCTCTGTTTTTGTTTCCTAGATATGTTCATTTGCACTTGTGCCTCCCTCAGAGGGACAAGAGGCGCCACAAACTGGAAGTCTTTTAATCTTTTATAATTAAAATTAATGTTTGCTTCTTTCCTCTGCAAATAGTTCCCTTTCATCTTTCTTTGTTGAAAAAGGGAAGAGATGTATTCATGGAGTCCTTCTGCTTTTTTTAAAGCAGAATGTCACAGGTTGCTCCAGGAGATGTCACATCCTAGAATTAAAGCTTTCCTTGTTTGACCCACTCCAGAAACTTTGATGCCAAGCCCATACTCTTTAGGGGAGATATGTATGTAGGTGATTTGCCTAGGACTCTGAAAGTAAAAAAGTAGAAAATAAAAAAGGGATTTGCTGCATTAGAAAAGACTAGTGCGTAGAGTGTGGGCTCCTGTTGAACACTCGGGATGACCTAGCCCCCTCCAAGTCAGAGGTGGGTGAGAAGTAGCAATTCCAACAGACAAGGATGGTCCTCCCTACTTATCCCTACCTTGGGCTCATTTTATCCTGGGCTGCATCACTTAAACTCAAAACACACTTTTAATATTCAGGGGTCAGTCCTTGTAGCCATCACATTGTGCTATTCTCCACACCCTATGAGTGGGTCCACAGGAAACTGTAAACAGGTCTGGCTTTCCATGTCACCACTCACACAAGCCAGTGCTTTTCCACACTTGATCTACAGATCACAGACACGTGAGGATTATGCAAAAGAACAAGAACAACGCTTTATTATAAGCTATGAAGACAACACAAGGGTTCTGGAAGGAAAACAGGGAGAGGGGAGGAGTCAGCTACAGGCAACAGGGGGCATCCCCCTGTTCCAGGACTGAAGGGGACGAGGCTAGGGCCTCTTGTTTACTGTCCTGAGGACTCTGAGCGCTGGGATGGGACAACAGCCTCAAACCATCCACCTTTGGGGGCAAGACTGCAGGCCGGGGGTGGGAACGGAATGCGGTATCTCTGGGTGCCCAGTTTGCTCCAGGATCACAGAGGTTAGGGCTAAGACGTCCGTTTCACATCGAAACAGGGTCCACACGAGGCCCAGCCTGGGAGGACCCTCCCCAGACTTATTGGCTCAGACGAACCTTTTCCTCTTACACCCCGAGGTAATGATGAATCTCGGCCCGGAGGAGAATGACTTGGTCGATGGCCCAGTGGTTTTATGTCCAGCCCAGCGCCTTGCCCTAACAGCGAGGCGGCACCTTGCTGTGCCCACTGCGGAGGTGAGGCTGCTAGGAGTAGAGGCCGGAACCAACACGCCCCTAAAGGCAGCCTTGGCTGGGCATGGGCTGGGCCCTCCACTGGAAGTAGGGGGGCCCTGCCTGGGTGTGCCCCCAGGGATGTGACTTCAGATGGGGGTGGGCAGTAGTGTCTTCAAACCGACGCTCATTCTTATTGCTGTGGTGCTCGGGGTCCCCCGGTTCCTGCTGTGAGGCTGAGAGCTGAAAAGAGGCAGCTCAGATCTTGGGCAGCCGCTGTGCTCCCAAAACCCAGCTGGGTGCTGGCATGGGTGCCCACGGTGGAATTTGTGGATGATGCTTGGGCACGGCTGCGCTTAGCTGGGGGAGCTGGGGCAGAGGCGAAGGCTGGAGCTTTCCTTTTCAAATACCGGCGAGAGCTGTCGTAGGCGGGGGTTCCTCACTGCTGCCAATCAGGGGCCCCAGAGATGAAGCAGGGAAGGGAAGCCGCAGCAGCGGCAGGAGCGGGCCAGTCAGGAGCCAGGCTTCCGAGGATGCGCCGGAGCACTGCTTCCTTCTCGAGGTCTAGGTCTTCGGCGGTGACCCGGAAACCCAGCTCAGGGGGTGGGGGCAGCCTCAGAGGCTCCCCTCGCCTGTGCGGCAGCAGAGGAAACCTGCGTTTTCGGGGCCTGGGACTGTCAGATGTTGGGGAGCAGTCCCTCCAGGGCCGTTTCTGCCCTCTTGTTGCCTCTGCATGCTTGTCAGGCTGGCTTTTTCTCTGGGAAACCACCGGAGCTGCAGAGGGCGACGGAGGGCCCTCCTCGCTCCCTTTCTTTGAGGACTTCTGGGGCAGCCCTTGCGGTATGGCGGGACCCCTCCTACTGTTCACGGGCGGGAAACCTCGGGTGGAGCTATACGAGCTCGTGATGGCGTTTCTTTTAGGGCAGGAGCTCATACAGGAGGTGTGGAGTGTCCTGTTGGATCTGTCTTCTGCCCTCTTGGCGTGGAGGTTTCTCTGCAGAGGTCCAGGCCTGGGCACGAAGAAAGAGACCCCCAGGGGCCTAAATGCAGATCGTGCGACCCCGGTGCCATTGGGGCCGGTTCTCTGGTCGTCGTTCCCCCCTATGACTGTGGGGACTTCTTCCTGCTTGGCCATCCCTTCCCCGCTCTCTCCCAGGGTCCTCAACGCCGTCTGCTCTGTGCTGCAGTTCGGGACACAGCTGGGTGTCGTGGGCGGCACTGGCTGCCCCCGCGCCACACTGACAGTGACTGTGTCCACCGCGGACACTGAGCTGCGGGACATCGTGGAGGTGAGGGCACCCATCACCGCCTTCTTCCGATGGCCTCGCCTGCAGATGGAGATAAGGACCCCCAGAAAGGAGCGCAGGGCCTGCGGGATGGTGGAATGGGGTCTCAGAGACTCTGTGGCAAAGCGCAGATGCGGAGTCCCTGGACACTTGTGGGCTGGCCTGCGAGTGGATAGCCGGCCATAGACAGCTGGGTGACCCGGGCCGGCCACGCGAAGTCGGTGGGCGCGGGGAGCGGGCTGGGGGCAGCCGAGCCCTCCTGGCAGGTGCTGGTCCCCCAGTGCCTGGGGCGGGGGTGAGGGGCAGGGCCTACCTAAGTCACTGCCCATAGAGAACTTGGGTGAGATCGGTCCTTGGATAGAGGCTGAGCGCCGAGCACTCTCCTTCAGCTGCCAAGTCGGCCAAAAGTGGAGTGCGCACTGTTTGGCCTGTTGCTGGGATTTATAGCTCTGCAACCTGTGAGCGAACAATGGGCTTGCGTTTGCGGGACGCAATAAAGAGGTTGGGGAGGGGTGGCGCATGCGCAGAGTACACGTCAGGCCCTGGGGCGCACAGGTGAGGATACGCGCCTCGACCGTCTAGCGCTTCTGAATCTCCCGGGGTCTGAGGGTTGGAGGTGTTTGCCTTGAGGGTGATGAGCTTCCTGGCAGGACAGCTGGCCCTTCTCCCCTGGCCTGGCCCCAGTGCTGTCGGGGGAGCTAACTGTACTGGACGGGGTCCCTGCCCAGCAAAGCGGAGCAAGGTTGCTGGCTGTGCAGCTCCCACAAGAGGCGGCAGCTTTGGCAGCAGCGCCTCTGCGTCCTCCTGCCCTTTCCCCTGGCGGCACTGGAGGGGAGAGCCGCTAAGAACGGAAGTGCCCACACCACCCAGATCCTGCTGGGGTGACACCTGAAGTGGTGGCCAGGGCTGGCTGAGAGGGCCATACTTACCATATGACCCAAAAGCCCACTCCTAGGCAATTAACCAAGAGAAAAACTTTGCACAAAACACGTCTGTGAATGTTGTAGCTATCTTGTCCACAATTCCTAAATATAGGACTATTGAGGTTATCCAATTTTCTTGAGTTTGTCATTTTTTAATTGTTCTTGGAATAACACTATGTATACGTATTGTTTCACAGTCTAGAGTTACTATTTTACCAATTCAATAAAATTCAGAAGCCTTACATCCATATAGATTCTTTTACCTTCCACTCTTTGTTATAGCTGTCATATGGGTCACCTTTATGTGACTTGAACGCCACCCTCTGAGACTGTGGTATCCTTTTTTCATACATATACAGGGAATTCCCTGGCGGTCCAGTGGTTAGGACTCAGCACTTTCACTGCTGGGGCCCCGGGTTCAGTCCCTGGCAGGGGAACTAAGATCCCGCAAGCCACGCAGGCGCGGCCAAAAAAAAAAAAAAGTCATACATATATAAAATAATGAAGAGGATAATTTTTCCAGACACGTGCCATTGTTGTTGCCCTTCCTTTGTTCCCGAAGTTGCAAGCTTACTTCTTTCTTGTGTCATTTCACTTCAGCCTGAAGAATTTCCTTTCATGTAATATTTTTATAGCAAATTGTCTGGTGATGAATTCTCTTAGTTTTCTCTCATCTCCATCAGCCTTCGTTTTGGCTTTTGTTTGGCTTTCAGTCTTTAAGGATATCCCTGCTTTAAGGATATAATATCCTGGTTTGGTCTTTTCCTTTAATACTTTAAAGATGTTATTCCATTCTTTTCTGGTCTCTATGTTTTCTGATGAGAAATCACAGTCCTTCAAGTTGACATTCTGTGATGTATAACAGGTCGTTTTCTTTTGTCTTTTCACTTTCTTAATGGTGTCCTTTGAATCACAACAGTTTTACATTTTAGTGATGTGTCATTTATGCATAAGGGAGTCTTACTGGCTGGGAATTATTGAGACATTAAATCACATCCTCATCAGTATTTTGGTTATATAAATTAAAAGCTAAATGTGAAAGGGTCAGGGAAAGATTTGAATTAGTTCATTTCAAACTTTGCTGTAGATGCTAAAGAACTCATCAGGGACATGTCATTCCCCTGTTCAAATATTTCTTTGTTTTTTTTCTTATTTACAACGTTGTGTTTAATGTCTGCTGTACAGCAAAGTGACTCAGTTATACACATGTCTAGTCTTTTTCATATTATTTTCCATTATGGTTTATCACAGGATATTGAATATAGTTCCCTGTGCTCTACAGTAGGACCTTGATTTTTATCCATCCTATGTACAATAGTTTGCATCTTCTAATCCCAAACTCCCAATCCTTCCCTCCTCACCCCCCTCCCCCTTGGCAACCACAGGTCTCTTCTCTATGTCTGTGAGTCTGTTTCTGTTTTGTAGATGGGTTCATTTGTGTCGCATTTTAGATTCCACATATAAGTGGTATCATATGGTATTTGTCTTTCTCTTTAGGAAATATTTCTTGATATCACCACTTATTAGCTATGTGACCTTGAACAAGTTATTTGAACTCCTGTGCTTCCATTTCCTCAACTTTAGGGAAATTTTTGTATCTACTGGTAGGGCTGTTGTGCGATTAAGCTATTTTATCTTTTTAAACTGCTTACAGCAGAGGACGTGACCTGTAAATATCACAGAATTAATATTATTATATCCACCTCTGGGTCAAGATAAACATAGAAGGTGATGTGCTTTATAGTAAGTAAGTACCAAAGAATATTCCTGTATGGCTACTATGAAAACAAAAGATTTCCAGGTTGAAAGAAACAATTTAGAACACCCATTAGAAATAAACCTTTGTACCACTGTGATAAATACACAGAAGTGATGGATGATGAAAAACGTAATGAACCGATAAAAAGGCCCAGATTTCAACAGGGTTTCTTTCTAAATGTAAATAAGCTGAGTGCTGCTTTCGAGAACCACACTTGTGTGTTGTATCTGCAGGGGTGTCACCCTCTGAGGGTGTCTGCTGACCCTTCTGGCGTTGAGGCCCCCGCACACCACCCAGCGTCCGGCTGTGACAGAAGCAGCCCCAGTGGGATCTGGAAAGAATCTCTCAGATCCAGGGACAAGGGAGCTTTTTAGAGGCAGGTGTAGCCTGGGGTTTGAGAGCAGAGAGCTGGGTTCCATTGTGGTGCCTTCATCTGTGACCAGCTGTGTGACTTGAGTGAGACGACAAACCTCTTCTGTGAAGTGGGAATTTCCTTGCAGGCTCACTGTGGGGATTAAATAAAGTAAAATAGAAAGAACAGCCCAGGCTTTGTAAATGCTCCCTTAACAGTTTCTTCCCTCCGTAGAAATCCACCCTAAGGAGGCTGGTATTAGCAGGTACACACTACTATGTATAAAATAGATAACCAACAAGGTCCTACTACTGTAGAGCACAGGGAACTCTACTCAATATTTTGTAAAAACCTATAAGGGAAAAGAATCTTAAAAAGAATATATATATGTATATATAACTGAATCACTTTGCTGTACACCTGAAACTCGCATGATAGTCTACTATACTTCAATTTTTAAAAATCCACCATAAAGACTTGAATCCAAATGCTGTGTTTTTAAAGATTTTTTTCCCTCTAACACTGATTTTATTGACCCCAAACACACAATTAGGCAAAAGCAAATGTATCCTTATGGAGAATTTCAAGGTACGTTTTGTTTTTCTCCCCAGAAGCCCATTTGGATTCCACCTTTACCTGTTTCAAAGGCAACAGCAAATAAAGGAGAATAGCTTTGCCAGGGGCCTGGACCATGATTTATCGAGGAGCAGAAAAGACAGGAGATTTAGAAAGTATTCGGGAGAGAAAATTGCTGTGAAATCTGTTGTCCGTGTGCTTTTACTGCCTCTGGGGAAAATCGAGCTGGTGATATCTGAAACAGAGGAGTAGCAGATAGCTGTTTAAATTTCATGGCAGCCAATGTTCCTAGGATTGGGAATTTGAATATTACCTATAAACTGAGGATGGTTTTGGGATTTGCCCGAATCGTCTACTGGGAGGTAAATACTCTAGTCATTGAAAATTACAGTCTTTAGAGTCAGATCTGGGCTCCAATCTTAGCCCTGTCATTTTCTAGCTGTGTGACCTCAGACAGGTGACTCAGTCTCTCTGTTCCTCAGTTTCTCATCTGTGACATGAGGAAGAGAATAATACTTACTGTGAGGTTTGCTGTGGGGACTAAATGAGATAATTATCTGAAGTTTTTTTTTTTTTAAAGATTTATTTATTACTTATTTATTTCATTTATTTTTGGCTGCATTGGGTCTTAGTTGTGGCATGAGGGATCATTCGTTGCAGCGTGCGTGCAGGCTCTTTCATGCAGGGCACGGGCTTCTCTCTAGTTGTGGTGTGTGGGTTTTTCACTCTCTTGTGGCACCCCCAGAGCGCATGGGCTCTGTAGTTTGTGGCATGTGGGTTCTAGTTGAGGCGCGTGAGCTCAGTAGTTGTGGCGCATGGGCTTAGTTGCCCTGCAGCATGTGGGATCTTAGTTCCCCAACCAGGGATCAAACCTGCATCCCCTACATTGTAAGGCGGATTCTTTACCACTGGACCGCCAGGGAAGTCCCCGAAGTTTTTAGTACAGTGCCTAGAACAGAGTAAGCCCTCCATAAGTGACCTCCTTAAAAAGATAAGAGAAGAAGCTCTAGTTAGGAGCAAGGAACAAGGCTCAATAAGGAACACCACCCTGTGTAAGCCGAGACCATGGGAGGGGTTTTTCTCTGTGCCAACTTTTGATCATCGTGCATAAAATCACAGTCTATCCTGCAAGTAGGGTTAAGTTTTGGACACAAAAATACATACCTTTCTATGAAATCTCTAGACACTAAGTTTTGACACATGCTGAGTGGGCCAACGAAGATGATCTGGGGGTCAGAGTTGGCCCCTGCTCTCCAACTGCCAACTCCCAAACACTGAGCAATCCCTCTGAGTTGTGAGAAGTAGCCCAAGGGATGGGTGTGGCTGTCCAGTTTCTCCTTATGCGGGGGTTGGGGGGGGCGCGGGGAGTACATTCAGATTTTAACTTATAATTACGATCAGAACCAGGAGTCTCTGAGCGGCATTTGTGGGTGATGCTGCTCAAGGCACTTCTGTCTTTTTTTTTTTTCTCCAAGGGAGAGAATGGGCTTCTGTTGGTTTCCCTTTTCCTGATCCATAGCAGGAGACCCAGGCTGCAGTGGATATTGTCCCTTGTTGTTCTAGGGAAATCCACCAGGTCCAACTGGTGGGTGGAGGGCTGCCTGTAATGTTGAGGTCCGTGGGAGAAACATTTATGAGTGTCCATGGCTGGAAACTTGCTTTATTTGGTGCAGGGAGAGGGTGTGGACAACCTCTTTCTCCGTGAGCTTCAGTGGAGCGGGAGAACTTCCTGAGGACCTGGTGGGGACACTGATTTTGTCTCCTCTGTGATTACCTGTCAGTCCCTTAAAGACTCCTAAGTGGCAGTTCTGGGATCCCTGAGGGAAGGATTGACTGGATTCCCGCTTTAGGAGAGTTTTGGGGGGCTGGGTAACAATCACTGCTGTGGATATTTTCCCACTCTGTTTCCTTGGGAACAGTTTTCTTAAGATAGAAAGCAAATTTATCTTAAATTGAAATGGAAACATTATAATTAAACATTTACAACCAAAGCAGATTTATAGCTATGGTGGTTACATTTCGCATTGTCAACAGATGCCATTGAAACTAAATAACCCATTGGAACTGTAAGAAAAAAACCCAGTTTTTTTCAAAACGTCTGCTAGCAATGGTAGCCTTTATTCTATTTGTTTTCTCTGGTGCCTTAGTGACAATAAAATAGAAGGCAGTCGTGCACCATGAAATTGAGCTGAATTGGGAAGGGCAAGGCTGGTGAAAGTGTCTTTTTTTTCCAGTAATTTATTCAAGTTACCTTCACAGTAACTGTGGTTGGGAAATGTCCTATCTATTTGGGGTCTCTGCTGGGTTGAGGGAAGTGTCATTTTTTCACTTTCAGTCTTTTCTCTTTTTTCTCTTAAAGATGAGAATAGGTCATTCATTGACCTCATGTGCATACAAAAGACTTGGGGTCTGTAATAGGACAAAACACTCCTAATTACTGGAATGACATCTACATCTCGCTTTTATACAAGCTTCCTTAGTTTGCATGGAACATTCTTCTTTATTTCACTCCGTGTAATGTGAAAAGTAATGAAAGGTCATTGTCAGAAAATTGCAAAACAGAAGCACAAAGAATCACTGTTACCATATTTTTCTAGTTCCACTTAATGCTCTTATTCTCCGAATTTATTACATTCTGTATAAACAATTTTCTCTCCTGCTTTTCTTGGCTTAATATTTCATCACAGGCATTTACAAATATAATTGTAAATATTTTGTAAACCTTTCACTAGCTCTGCACTATTTCCTCAGACGAATGTTACGTAGTTTGCTTAATTTCTTGAATGGGGCCAGTTAGGTCGTTTCTAGATAGCTTTCTGATCTAAATAATTCTTGAAGCTTTGTCTTTTAGCTTATTTTCTTAGGTACGTTTGCAGAAGTGATGGTACTGGATATTGATATTTTAAAGGCTCATTCAATGCTTTGGAAGACTGCTTCTCCGAAAGTATTAGCTAATACTTGTGATGGTCAGTTTTATGTGTTAACTTGGGACTAGACTATAGTCCCTGGTTGTTCAATCAAGCACTAATCTAGGTATTTCTGTGAGGTATATTGTAGATGTGCTTGATGTTCATCATCAGTTGACTTTAAATAAAGGGGATGATCCTGGATAATCTGGTGGGCCTGATCTAATCAGTTGAAACACTTCAAGATAACTTTTATTCTGCCTTTGTTAGTATTTTATTTTATTTTATTTTATTTTTTTTTGTGGTACGCAGGCCTCTCACTGTTGTGGCCTCTCCCGTTGCAGAGCACAGGCTCTGGACACGCAGCCTCAGCGGCCATGGTTCATGGGCCCAGCCGCTCCATGGCATGTGGGACCCTCCCGGACCGGGGCACGAACCCATGTCCCCCTGCATCGGCAGGCGGACTCTCAACCACTGCGCCACCAGGGAAGCCCTGTTAGTATTTTATTTAGTAATGTTTGCTATAGGTAAATATTATCTGTTTTTGTTGGAATGCAAATGCCTTTATTTCATTTTTGTTCTGGAAGAATGATTTGCTTGGTAGTAGAAATCTAAGTTGGCAGTTATTTTCTGTCAGCACTTTGAATATAGCATGGTACCGTCTTCTGGTTTACATTGTTTGTGTTGAGAAGTTACTATCAGTCTATTTTTACTTTCAAGGCAATCTTTCTTTTTTCTGTGGCTGCTTTTTAAAAAATAAAAAATTCTTGGGCTTCCTTGGTGGCGCAGTGGTTGAAAGTCCGCCTGCCGATGCAGGGGACATGGGTTCATGCCCTGGTCCGGGAAGATCCCACATGCCGCGGAGCAGCTAGGCCCGTGAGCCATGGCCATTGAGCCTGCGCGTCCGGAGCCTGTGCTCCGCAATGGGAGAGGCCACAACAGTGAGAGGCCCGCGTACCACAAAAAAAAAAAAAAAAAAAAAAAAATTCTTGAGGTACAATTCAGATACAATAAAACACACCCACTTTAAATGTACATTTTGATGAGTTTTGACAAATTTATTCACCCGACTAATAAGTACCACTAGCAAGATGTATAATATTGCGATGACAATGAAAGGTTTCCCTGTGTTATTCCAGTCAACCTCCCCCACTCCTGTTCCCAGGCAACCACTGACCTGCTTTCCATCTCTGTAGCTTAGATTGGCCTTTTCTACAGTTTAATATAGATGGAAAGATGTGTCTGCATCTCTTGCTCAGCATAATCTTTTGAGATGTATCCATGATGTTGTGTGTATTAGTACTTCATTCCTTCTCCCCTCCCTGGTATAGATACAATTTGTTATCTATTTGCCCATTCATGGACATTTAGGTTGTTTCCAGTTTCATGTTATTATGAATAGAGCCGCCATAAGCATTCGTATACAAATCTTTGTGTGGAAAAATGTTCACCGTTCCCATGGTTAAATAGTCAGGATCATTGGATCATATGGAAGGTGTATGTTTAATTTCATAAGAAACTGACAAATTGTTTTTCAGAGTGACTGTGTCATTTTATACTTCCAACAGAAGTGTAGGAGAGTTTCAGTTGCTCCTACTCCTTGTCAACTTTTGACACTGTCAGTCTTTAATTTTAACCATTCTAGTGAGTATATAAGAGTATCTCATTGTTATTTTATTTACATTGCCCTAGTAACTAAATATTTTGAGCACCTTTCCCTGTGCTTATTTGGCATTCATGTATCTTCTTTGTTGAAATGTCTGTTGAAATCCTTTGTCCATTAAAAAAAAATCAGGTTGACTGTTTTCTAATTATTAAGTTGTAAGAGCTGTTTTTATATTCTGAATACTAGTGTTTTATTAGATATAATCGGCAAAATTTTCTCCTGGTCTGTGGCTTCTCTTTTTATTTTCTTACCAATTCCTTTTGTTTTTTGTTTTTTTTTAAAGTCTTCTAGCCATTGCAGAGCATTTATTTTCTTTCTTTCTTAAAAATATTTATTTATTTATTTATTTGGCTGCGTCGGATCTTGGTTGTGGCATGTGGGATCTTCAGTGCAGCATATGGGATCTTTAGTTGTGGCATGCAAACTCTTAGTTGCGGCATGTGGGATCTAGTTCCCTGGCCAGGGATCGAACCTGGGTCCCCTGCATTGGGAGCACGGAGTCTTAGCCATTGGATCACCAGGGAAGTCCTTACCAATGCCTTTTGAAGGATAAAATTTACCAATTTTTAATTTTATGTTTCGTGTTCTTTGTGTCCTATCAGTTTTACCCTGAAGTCATAAGGATTTTGTACTATATTTCCTGTTAGGAGTTCTACAGTTTTAGGTCTATAATTCATCAGAGTTTATTTCTGTATATAGCAGAAGGTAAAGGCCCAGGTTCTCTTCTTTTCTTTTTCCTTTTCTTCTCTCTTCCTGTTTGTCCCTCCCTCTGGCTCTCCTTCCTTCTTCTCTGCATCTGTTCCTTTCTCCTTTCTTTGCTACCTTTTTTTTTTGACCAGTTTTTTTTCCAGCACATTTATTGAAAAAAATTCTTTCCCCATTGGAAGTATCTTGCTACTTTTGTTGAAAATCAATTGACTCTATACATTTGCAAGTCTATTTCTGGACTCCCTATTTTGTTCCTTGTAGCTATATGTTTATTTGCCTACATTATCTTGATTATTTTGAAACTAGGTAGTGTAAGCTCTTCAACTTTCATCTCTGCTTCAGAATTGTCCTGCTAGTGTAACTCTTTTGAATTTCAACGTAGGTTTTTTTGAGATTGCAGTTTCACGGGTAGATTCCCTAGGCCTCTGCCCCTTTGTGGGCTCTGGACTCCAGTATTTGCCCCAGCCCTGTGAGGCTGTCAGAAGCTCTCAGCCCCTCAGCTGTCTCCTCCGATACTGACAAATGCCCACAGAGGGAACGACACCTCCAGTCCTAGGCTCATATTCCTGGCCCTCCGCTGTCTCCTGGATTCTGGTGCAGTAATTCTTCCCTTTTTTGTTTGCTTCTCTGATGCCTTCATTAAGTCATCCTTATATTTTGAGCAGCTTTTATTGTGTCCTCAGCAGGAGGGCTGGTTGGGATTATCCAGGCAACTATTACTGAAAGCAAGGGTCTTCCAACATGATTCTGTTTTAAAAATTAAGATATAATTGACATATAACATTATATTAGTTTCAAGTGTATAACCTAATGATTTGATATTTGTATGTATTGCAAAATGATTACCATAATAATCTAGTTAACATCCATCACCAACAGTTACAAAATTTTTTTTCTTGTGATGAGAACTTTTAAGATCTACTTTCTTAGCAACTTTCAGATATGCAACTCAGTATTATTAACAATAGTCGCTGTGTTGTACATTACATGCCTATGACTTATTCATTTTATAACTGGAAGTTTGTACCTTTTGATCCCTTCATCCATTTTGCCCACCCTCCTCCCCCACCTCTGACAACTGCTGATGTTTTCTCTGTATCTATGAGCTTGTTTTTGTTTATTTGTTTCTTAGATTCCACATATGAGATCATACAGTACTTGCCTTTCTCTGTCTGACTTATTTCACTCAGCTTCATGCCCTCAAGGTCCATCCGTGTTCTTGCAAATGGCAGGGTTTTCTCCTCTTATGGCTGGATCATATTCCACTGTATGTATAAACCACATCTTCTTTATCCATTTATCCATCCATGGACACTTAGGTTGCCTCCGTTTCATGGCTACTGTGAATATAATGCTGCAATGAATACAGGGTACATGTATCTTCGGCTTGATTCTTTTAACTGCTACAAAAGAGTCAGTAATTGGGATATGTCATGGCTTATTTAACCATTCCTGCATTGGTGGATGTTTAGTTTGTTTATAAATTTTCTCTGTTTCCCATAATGGTGGGTTAATTGTGTTTGCACATGTCTCGTTATGAACATGTGTTAAGCACTTTTCTAGAAAAAGTTCCAGGAAATGGACGCGCTCAGTCAGAGGGTTTGCACGTTTCGAATATTTTGAAGCAGCCAATTGTTTTCCAAAATCGCTGTGCTGGTGGATACCCTCCCAGCAATGTCTGAGAGTTCTCATTTCCCTCCACTTTCCTCGGTGCTTGTATTATACAATCTTTTAAATAATGTCAGTTTGATGAGTGACAGTATCTGCTTATTGTTCTGATTTTCATTTCGGTGACTGTTGGGGAAGTCGAGCATCTTTTCATATGTTTATCGACCATTTACAAAAGAAATCTCTTTTCATATCATTTGGCTATGAGTTGCTTTTTCTTTACTGATTTATAGGTGCTCATTGTGTATTTTGGATATTAGTTTTTTCTTTATGTATCCAATATTGTCTTTACTTCGTCCCGTCCTTTCACTTTTTGTGAAGTCTTCTGTTACATATGTTTAAAATCTTATGACAGCCGAATTACCAATCTTATGTTCTATGACTTGGCATTTTATCCCTTACACTAAAATCTTAAAGCTTGTCTCCTATAATTTTCCTAATAATCCTGCTTATTTTTTTGCATCTCAGTGACTTGCGTAGATACACAACCCAATGTTAACTTTTGTTGTTGCTATTCACTCACATATTGTGAGCTTTTGCTGCTTGCATTTCACTTCCAGATTTTGTGGTATGAATTTTAAATGAGAGCATGTGGTGACCTTTTTGTAGGCGGCAGAAGGAGTTGCTTTTCCCATCACATCTTTTCTAGGTTTTTTTTTGCTCTAATGATGGCAAGAAGCCATAGCATAAAGTGATGGCAGAACCCTGGGTCAAGCTTCAGGGGAAAACAGGCCGGAATCCTGACCACCACCCGGCTTGTTGTGTGTTTGTCCACGCACCAGTATTTTCTCTCTTGGGGCCTCGATTTCCTCTACCTTAAAAGGAGAGTGTTAAGTCTGCAATCTCGAAATTCTTTTCCAGCTCTCCTATTTTTGTTGGGTTGGCCATAAAGTTCATTCAGGTTTTTCCATAACATCTTATGGATGTTATGTATAATATACACAATACAATACTAGCATGATGAAGCTGATTCTTTTAAAAGACTTGTATCAGTGTTGCTTAAGACCTTTGGCCTGAAAATAAATTATACATTGAAAACCAGGGGCAATAAGATAAAATAAAACTAAAACAAACATTGAAAACCTTCTCTGGCACAGTTATTTCCCAAAGGTCACATACAGTAGATTAGTCTGCTTAGAGACCTTCCATGAAACATTTGGAATACGTTGGGAAAATACGTTTGGAAAATGCCTCATACTGTATTCTCTATTCATATTCTACTCTTGGAGATTCCAAATGCACATTAGCTTCTTAAACTCTGCCAGTTGATGGGGGCAGGTGACCGTCACCAAACCCCGGACAATGCAGGAATTCTCAGCCTGGTATGTGCAGACCCCGCTTGCCTTGGCCAATCCCACTGCCCTTTGGGATTGTCCCTGTCCTGTTAATTACTGTTTGGGCAGCTTGTCCTAATCCCCTACCCTCGGAACAGGGCCAGGCCTGACAGAAGACATCGCTTGTCCTTGCTGAATTTACTATTGTTTAGCTTCTGCACATGGCTCTGGAGGGCTGAATGGAGCTTTCAAGTAGGGCTTGTCTGAACAGAGATTTCTGGGTTCTGGCTTGGACCCACCTAGGCTGACTGTGCCCTGTTGAGAATGCCAAATTTGCATTTTCAGAAACAGGCAGCAAAGTTATTACGATGACAAGTTTACAGTTAAGAAGCACTGCGGTCTAACTTTGTTGTGGCTTCTAAAATAAAACAATAGGCATCAGATAGGATGCTGGCATTGAAGTCACTGCCTCTCTTCTTCCTGGCTCAGTTTTCCACCATGAGCCTATCCAAGGCAGGAGTTGTTTAGAAAAATGGCAAAAGGAGATGTCTGCATAAAACAGAAGTGTGTGTGTGTGTGTGTGTGTGTGTGCGTGCGTGTGTGATGTTCCTGGCCATCCCCAGCGCCCCACGGGATGTGAAGGTGATCGGGTGAGAACTCCCTCGGTTTTGAAGCCAAGTGCCAGCAGATAGCTTGGCCTCTTCATGAATTTAAGATCGTTCATATAGGCATTTGCAAAGATAGAGCTGACATGGTAAACATCTTGCCTAAGGCATAAAAGAGAAAACATTTCTGTCATCCAGAAATCAGCTTATTTATCTCTTAGGAAAACATTTACAAATATAGTGGTAAGGAGACAGAATCCATTCCATTCTGGGTGATCTTGTTAAACTTCTCAGTTTGTTGACTCTGCATTTGAATACTTTCCTATTTCCTTTGCTGTTTTTCTTGTTAAGTGGATCTGGCGTCTTCTTTGATGCTTATTTTCAATCACAATGGAAACTGAAATATCTCTAGGTTAAGAAGTGAAATTTTAAATGCCATGCGCTGATACTTTTCTTCCCCCCTCTGTGAAGCTAATAAGAGAACTTTCAATGTGGGTCTTAAAATGAGTCTACACTGAATTGGACTCATTAAAAACTGAAAAGACACCTCACCATCCAAGGCCCTCCAGCAATTTGAACAGAAGGTGCTCTATGTATTAAAAGAAGAAATAAGCAGTTTGAGCTGAAGAGACTGCAACAAACAGCCATTGATGATTCAAGGGAATTCTGGACTGATTCCTAATTGGGGGGTCGGGGTCGGGGAGAGTCTGGAGCACTGTGGAGGCGAGTGCACATTTCAGGAGTGGGGACAATGGGGTGGAAGGAAATTGGAGGGATGGAGGGAGAGAGAATAAAGACCCGGCGGCTGGGAGAGAGACAAGGAGGGGAAGAGAGGAAACTTGAGAGCCCTAAACACTGGTGGTCAGCGCTGTCTTGGGAACGGAGGCCTTGGGTGAGAGGCAAGAACAGAGTGCTCTCAAGGATAAAGCCTGTCACTTTGGGACATTTGTGGGAATCACAGCTTGCACGTAGCGACTAAAGTAAATCAGATTTGAAATGGTGCCCAGTTCAGGAAGGCACAGTAGACTCTCCGAAAGGGCTTGAGAGAAATTTGCAAGGATATGGGGGTGCCAGGAGGTTTGAATAAGAAAGAAAAATACTGGGGGTGGGATGAATTGGGAGATTGGGATTGACATATAGACACTACTATGTATAAAAGAGATAACTAATGAGAACCGACTGTAGAGCACAGGGAACTCTACTCGGTGTTCTGTGGTGACTTAATGGGAAGGAAACCTAAAAAAGAGGGGATATATGTATACGTACAGCTCATTCACTCTGCTGCACAGCAGAAACTTACATAGCATTGTAAAGCAACTATACTCCAATAAAATTAATAAACAAAGCAAAACGAAACAGAACATAATAGCTATCTGACATTGAGCAAATCAATCTCCTTAAGTTCCAATGTTTACATCAGTAAAATTAAGGTAACAATAATACTTTTTATACAGGATGTTGTAAGAATTTAATGAGTGCACGTGAAAGGGTCTGGCACGTTATATAGTCTCAATGAATAATGTTAGCTATTACTGTTACTACAAATAGTAATACACGCTATTGTAAATCCTTAAAATGCAAAAGGCAGATTTGTTGATCTCTGGCAATAAAGAAGGGAGAAGCTGGGGAAAAAAATACTAATCAAAGAAAGAATATGTGTGTTGGTGTGTGTGTGTGTGTTTTTGAAACGGTGTCCTTATTCTTTCTTGACTTTTTTTTTCCGAGTTTCCTGAAAAGGCCAGCGGACCAGATGGCTTCCATATGTGGTTTTTGCCTGGGATAGATCGTTTTCAAGGGTTTGCAGAATTCTTTATTTTAAAGAAAGGAATCTGAAGGTGTGGGTGGTCGCTCCTGTAGTTCACCAGAAATTTGATTGCACCTCCAGCCCCTGTGGTCAGGTAGAGCCACATGACCATTTCTGGCCAATGAGTCGTGAGTGGCGGCGTGTGTAATTCACACGTAATTTCATGCCGGCGCATTTATTTACTGCTGCGGAACTTTCCGGAACTCTTCCCCAGGGGATTGGTCCTGGAGTCAAATGCCAGGCAATAGACCAGGGATCAACACACTTTGTCTATAAAGGGCCAGGTAGTAAATATGTTTCGCTTTGCACAGTGTGCAGAAAAGCAGTAAGCAAATGATTACGCCATGTTCTGATAGCCCTTTAGTTTACGAAAGCCGGAGGCTGGCCAAATTTGGCCCGTGGGCCTCAGTTTGCTGATCTGCAGAGTAGCGCACCCAGCCGGTCCCTGCCAGGCCTGTCACATGAGTAAGAAACTAATTTTTTCAGCCACTCTCAGTTCTGGGGTGGTTTGTGGCCTCTGCGTACCTAGACTGATAGAAGGTGAAATGGGGTCAATTTCTGGTTTATAAAAGTGAAGCAGCTTTCCTGGGAAGATGGTCAGGATGAATCCCCAGACCATGTCAGTTAAATCTGCATTTATTGATCGCCAGCTGTATGCTCCTAACATTTCTGATGCTTCTAAAACTGTTCCCAGGAAACAGGTGTCCTTGTGAAAAGGATCCGAGAGTGGGGGTCCTGACAGGCCTGTTGGGGATGATGGGGGTAAAGATTTTTTTTTTAAAGCTCTTGCATGCACATTAAAAAATATGTATTTATTTATTAAGGCTGTACCAGGGGATCTTAGTTGTGGTACGCGTGCGGGATCTAGTTCCCTGACTAGGGATCGAACCTGGGTCCCCTGCATTGGGAGCGTGGAGTCTTACCCACTGGACCACGAGGGAAGTCCCAAGGTAAAGATTTTTATTTGTTTTCCAGTCTACCTTGCTAACGCTCTCTCCTGTGAGCCCCTCCTGGGTCTCATGTCTGTTTCAGCCACGCCATCCGTCACGCTGTATCCTCTTGCGTTTATTCTCGCGTCTCCCCCATACAATCTCTCTGTGCTCCTCCAAGGAGAGAACTCTGCCTTATTCATCTCTGTGTCCTCGGAGGCTGTTGCTTCGGAAATTCCTGGGGACCCTCAAATCCTGAGCCTGAACTTCTGGAATTTTATTTATAATTTCTGTAGCAAAATCCACGGAATTTCAAATTCCCACTTAAAACCTCTGCTCTATGGGCTGGAGAACCTCTTTCCAAAGCGCACCCTACTCCACTTCCTTTATGATCGTCTCTTTTTCTCATCTCGGAGACACATCCTTGGCCCACGGCGCTCCCTGCCCTACACCGGCCGGCAGGTTTGGGCTGGGCCGTGCCCTAGTGCAGCCTGCTTTTCTGAAGTTCATGCGCGTTTTGTGACTCAGAGGGGACTTTTTGTTCTCTCGATTGATAATAAAGCTGCGTGTACTCAGTGATGAGAGGCTGAGAGACGGGGGAGCTGCCATGACCTGTGTTCTTTGCTCCCACCCTCTCGTCAGGTTCTTTGCGGGGATCCATCCGTCTCTCCCTCAAGACTGTCTTTTTCCTCCTGATTTTGCTTGGCTTGAACATTTGCTTTCAGACTTGGTTTGCTGATGTAATGCTACCACTTTGGGTCCTGTGTGGGGTGGAAGATGAATCAGTGCCCCGTGCTCGGAGCTGGAACTGGGGCCTGCGTTCGGGGGTTCCCGGATGTCCGTGTCAGTCAGAGCCTGCTTCTGCTGCTCACGGGGGCCTGATTCAGTTCAGCCAGAATGTGAGCATTTAGTGCGGGATCCTTGCAGGGCTCAGGGGGTCAGGAAGAGGCAGTTCCTGCTCTCCAAGTGCTTTCAGCCCTGAGAGGACAGGCGGGCGCACACAGCCCACCAGGGGTCCTGCAGCTGGTGATGTACGACAGGGGAGGGTTAGAGAGAGCAGGGGATAGTCAGTTTGACTGGGGAGAGGATCTTACAGGTGACGGTGGAGCTGCCAGGGGCTCTCCTAGGGCAAGCCTGGAAGAAGAGCATCCTGGGGCAAAGGGAGAGGCTGGTCAGAGGCCCTCGGGTGTGCACGTCCAGGTGAGCCTGGTTCAGGGGCCCTCCGGTGTGCACAGGCAGTCACGTGCAATGGCAGTAGCAGGGACCACCTCCAGACAGGCAGGTGGGGATGAGGTGACCTGAGTGCCCTCCTAATGGAGAGCAAGGCCGCTGTGAGTAGGGGTTGGGTGGGGATGAGCACAGCTGTGGTGTGACGGGTGTGTCTCAGGGCGATGCCCCTGGTGGGGCCGGAAGAATGAGAGGCAGAGGCCTGCCGTGATGTAACGTCAGTGAGATTGATGAGTGGGAGGGAGGAGGGCAGAGATTCCAGGGAGGAGTCTGTCTGGAAGCAGCAGGAGCCGGGACAGATTCCATGTGGCCGACCAGAGCGGAGTAGGAGGCCGAGGTGTTGAAATGCGGGCCTGGAGGAAAGCTCTGGTTCACGTGTATTTATTTTCAAGCGCTGCTCACGGCCTGTGACCACGGTGACGTCACTGGCTGTACTTGCCCTCCCTCTGCAAACAGCTGAAACCTGGCCAGAAGACACGAAACGACTGCTTTCAGACGTGAAACTGGTGGCACAGACCTGTGATCCACGAGGGAAGGAAACAAAGGCGGCTGCGACTCCAGGAAGCCAGCCAGGGTCCCTTGGTTTGGGTAGGACCTTGCAGGGACTGGGGAGCTGTGAGCTACATAATTCCCGGAGATTCTTCAGGGCTGGGGGTCGGTCAAGTTCGGAGCAGCTGGGTGGAAATCGGGGCATGGACTGTGCCAGGAGCACGGACCCTGGAGGTGAGATGTATGTTCAAAGAGTCAGCTGTCTGGGGTGCCCACCTCTACGGATGGCTGGCCTGGGGACCCTGATGGAAGCAGGTCCTGCCCTGAGTTGCTGCCACACCGAGTAGCATCATTGCGGTGACCCATGTGGACGCTGGGAATGGAAGGACCAGCAAAAATAGAGGAGGGTGGAGTCCTGTTCACAAAGCCACCCAGCGGGAGGATCATTGCTCACCTCATTGTTTTTATCTTCCTTCTGCGCCCTAACACCCCCAATGTACAGACGAGGCCAGGTATGGAGTCGTGAATGTTTACATTACCTGCACACTCAAAGGTCACACCAGCGATTGATGTCATAAGTATGTTGCCTTACAGCTCAGTCTGGGTGTGGTCCCAGCATCTTCTCAGGACCTCAGCATCTGTCCATCGCACAGTCCCTTCCAGAACACCCATCAATCTTTTGCCTACGTGGAGACAGCTAGGTCTCCTCAGGCTTGGGCTGGTTACTACTTTCGGTGGGACCATGCAGATTAACACAGGGAGGGGCTAAAATTGAGGCTGCCGGGAAGACTGCCTCTTAGTTCCAATGCAGGGACCCTCTTCTGCATCTGGGGAAACACCAACTGTGTTCTTGGCTCAAGTCACCTTGGAGGTCATGGGAGTCTCAATTCTCGGCAGCCTCCAACTCCGCTGTTATCCCATCTGCTGGTCCCAGGGTCTTGCTGACCAAGGTGCATCTTTCTAAAGCTACTGAGAACGCATCTTAATTTTTCTCATTGAACCAAACACGTCATCTCTACTCCAGCTGGATCCATCTCCCTCTGGAACCGTCGGAGTTTCACGTTAAGTGTTTCTCTCTTTTTGAGTCGGGGGCCATTTCTCTGTTCTCAAGCCATAGCCCAGAGTCAAACGATGAAATAAAACCGAGTCCATCTGAGAACCCAGACATCAGTGCATGTCATTGACACTGGATTTGAAGGGAAACCACTTCTTTTGAGGACTAGCTGCTGACCTCATAGGCAAGGAACTGGAAAATGTTCATGAAATCTAGTCTCAGCCCTTCTTTGTCATCTTTTAATTCTACTCTTTCTGAAGATGATGGACCATCATCTTTGTTGCTTTTCATTTTGGAAGCTTTTAAGAAGCTCTTTAAAATTCAGCTCCTCCCAGAAAGTTATCTTTGTCTTCTATTTTCCCACATCTCCTGTGTTTTTCATTAATGAAGCAAAGGGACGGGGCGTGGGTCTCTCCCCAGTGGAACCATCTGAGTTATGCGTCTGTTGATGGCAAAGGGCTTCCTTAATCATTTGAATGATAATGGCCATCACGAAGGTGATCTTATGGAGAAATAATATCAAAGTTAGATAAGACTGTTCACGGGGGGAGGTGCTGACTACACCCAAGACAGCAAAGCTGGGAGGTTCTCGAAACTTCTTTAAGTAGGGCATCTCCTGTTGACTGTTTCAAAAGAAGATGCACATCTGGATTTGATGTGAAGCATCTCAGTTTTCAAATGATGACACTTTTATTTTATTATTATTATTATTATTTTTTTTTTTTTTTTTGCGGTACGTGGGCCTCTCACTGTTGTGGCCTCTCCCATTGCGGAGCACAGGCTCCAGATGCTCAGGCTCAGCGGCCATGGCTCACGGGCCCAGCCGCTCCGCGGCACGTGGGATCTTCCCGGACCGGGGCACGAACCCGTGTCCCCTGCATCGGCAGGCGGACTCTCAACCACTGCGCCACTAGGGAAGCCCAATTTTATTATTTTTTATAGCCACATCACACAGCTTGTGGGATCTTAGATCCCTGACCAGGGATTGAACCTGGGCCCCCTGCAGTGAAAGTGCTGAGTCCCAACCACTGGACCGCCAGAGAATTCCCCAAAGGATGACACTTTAAAAGCACCATAAAGGGCAGCACATCTTCAGGCCAGTTTATAAACTTCGTAAGTGGCCCTCTTCCATTGTCTGCTGAAGGTTCTTTTGACTTTATGTTTTTTTCTCTCCAGAACCTCAAAACTCAGCCTAAATCTTACATCCAAGTAGGGCATTCCTTTCAGGCTCTGCCGTGCCTACCGTGCCTGACCTCTGTTTTACCCCACTGGTCTCACCAAGTCAGGAAAATTGCTCCCCGACCCCTTCCTCTTGCTTTGATCCCACTACCTTCCTCTGTGCTCTTCTTCTTCTTCTTTTTTTTTTTTTTTTTTTTCTAGTGACAGAGACATCAGTGGTTTCATGGATAGGGAGATCTTACATGTCTGAAGCAAGGTCCTGGAGCAACACGCCCCTGTGTACCGCAGATGTCAGGCAGGACATGGCAGTAGTCTTTTCTCTGTGCTATTCTTCGGGTCTCCAGCAGGTCCTCCTCTTCTTTCTGCCCTTCTGAAACTCGTCTACCCTTCAAGGGCCGGCCCAGTGCCTACATCTTCTGAGAAACCCTCTTCAACTGGATTTTGAATTCATTTTGCCCCGATTCTGTGCATGAAGTGGCTTGATGGAAAATACACTGGTCTCAGGGTCCCTAGCTTCCTTGGTATTTTACGGGAGGCTCTCCTCAAGCAACAGATGTCTTAATCCATAAAGGAAACAAATTAGCTCATATAATAAGAAAATCCAAGGGGACCCCTGACATCAGGCACAGCTGGATCTAGGTGCTATAATAATACCAGCAGGAATCTATTTCTCCATCTTTTGGATTTCTCTAGGTTTTGTTACTTTCCATGGGGGTGACAAGATGGCCCTTAGCAGCTCTAGGCTTTCACCCTCTCAGTAGTGCAATCTTTTCACCACGGATACCCTCCTTTCCCCGTGGTTCCAACAAAAATCTCAACTTGTGTTTCATTGGCCCAACCTGAGTCATGTGTCCATCTCTGAACCAATCACTGTGACCAGTGAAACGGAACACATTGATTGGCCTGGCCTGTGTCCCATGACAACCCCTGGAATTTCAGATGAACCTAGGGCCATCTGAGCCACAAGGACTCAAAGTGTGGCGTGCGTTTTTCTACTGTTATCAGAAAAAAGGAAATAGATGCTAGGTTGGCTAAAATCATATACGTCTGCTACACTTGGATCTCCAACAAAATTAGAAAATTTAGAATTTGTAAACCAGGACTTTTAGCCAGTTTTATCCCTAAGTAGGTAGAAATCCATTTCTTTATTAAAGTAAGTGAATACATAAATATTTTTGTTTTTATTCGCTGTGTGATGTGCTTGGTTGTGTCTGTGCTGAACAGGCAGAAAGGGACAGCTTCTGATGAGCCTGGCAGTGAAGCTGGATTCTCAAGAATTACCCAGATGATTAAGTATAATTATGAGAAGTGCTGTTAAAGGAGAAATATTAGGAACTTTAGAGTGTAAAACAGGGAAGTCTGGTAGAGTCGAGGGGTGATGGCTTTCTTGAAGAGGGGACCTCAAACTGAGACCTGACGGTAAGTTGGTGTCACCTAAGGGAAGTGGTGGGCGGGTTGGGGGATGGGTGTTGTTTCCACATGCTCATTAAACCCAGAATGGATTCTGACGTATGTAGCGGCATGGGTTAAATTTCTATAAAGACTTCTTTCTTTTTTTTTTTTTTTTTTTTTGTGGTACGCGGGCCTCTCGCTGCTGTGGCCTCTGCCGTTGCGGAGCACAGGCTCCGGACGCGCAGGCTCAGCGGCCATGGCTCACGGGCCCAGCCGCTCCGCGGCATGTGGGATCTTCCCGGACCGGGGCACGACCCCGTGTCCCCTGCATCGGCAGGCGGACTCTCAACCACTGCGGCACCAGGGACGCCCAATGGCGCCATTTTTCTAACAGCATGTGCTCACTTCGTGTCTCTGTGTCACATTTTGGTAATTCTCGCAACATTTCAGACTGTTTCGTTATTATTATGTTATGGTGATCTGTGATCAGAGATGTTATGATTGTAATTGTTTTGGGGTGCCACAAACTGTGCCCATATAAGACCTTGAACTTGGCTGATAAATGGGGTGTGTGTTCTGACTGCTCCACCAACTGGCCGTTACCTCATTTCTCTCCCTCTCCTCGGCCCTCTCTATTTCCTGAGACAGCAATATTGAAATCAGGCCTATTAATAGCCCTACAATGGCCTCTTAAGTGTTCAAGTGAAAGGAAGAGTCTCAGGTCTCTCACCTTAAATCAAAAGCTGGAAATGATGAAGCTTAGTGAGGAAAGCCGGTCAAAAGCTGAGACAGGCTGAACACTAGGCCTCTTGCACCAAACAGCCAAGTTGTGAATGCAAAGGAAAAGTTCTGGAAGGAAATTAAAAATGCTACTTCTGTGAATGCACTGAAGAACGCTAAACAGCCTTATTGCTAATGATAGTGAACAGAAGAGCCAACCAACCACAACATTCCCCTAAGCCAAAGCCTAATCCAGAGCAAGACCTTACCCATCTTCAATTCTGTGAAGGCTGAGAGAGGTGAGGACGCTGCAGAGGAAATTTTGAAGCTAGCAGAGGTTAGTGCATGAGGTTTAAAGGACAAAGCCATGTCTACATAACATAAAAGTCCAAGGGGAAGCAGCAACTGCTGATGTAGAAGCTGCAGCAAGTTATCCAGAAGACCTCACTGAGATAGTTAACGAAGGTGGCTACACCAAACAACAGTGTAGACAAAACGACCTACTCTTGGGAGAAGATGCCATCTAAGACTTTCATAGCTGGAGAAGAGAAATCAGTGCCTGGATGCAAAGCTTCAAAGGACAGGCTGACCCTCTTGTTAGGGACTCTTGCAACTGGTGACCCGAAGTTGAAGCTAATGCTCATGTCCCATCCTGGAAATCCTAGGGCCCTGAAGAATTATGTTCCATCTCCTCTGCCTGTGCTCTACAAATGGAACAACAAAGCAGCTCATCTGCTTACAACGTGATATACTGAGTATTTTAAACCCACCGTGGAGAATTACTGCTCAGAAAAAAAAGATTCCTTTCAAAATATTACTTCTCAGTGACGATGCACCTGGTCACCCAAGAGCTCTGATGTACAACGAGATGAGTGTGTTTTCACGCCTGCTAACACAACGTCCATTCTGCAGCCCACAGATCAAGGAGTGGTTTCAACTTTCAAGTCTTATTCATTAAGAAATACATTTTGTAAGGCTACATCTGCCACAGATACTGATTCCTCTGATGGATCTGGGTAAAGTCAATTGAAAACCTTCTGGAAAGGATTTGCCCTTCTAGATGCCGTGAAGAACGTGTGCGATTCATGAGAAGAGATCCAAATATCAACAGGAGTTTGGAAGAAGTTGATTCCAGCTCTCGTGGATGACTTGGAGGGGTTCAAGACTTCAGTGGAGGAAGTCACTGCAGCTGTAGCAGTGCAGGAAATAGCAAGAGACCTAGAAATAGAGGTAGAGCATGAAGATGGGACTGAATTACTGCAATCTCATCATAAACCTGTAACAGACGAGGAGTTGCTTCCTATGGATGCGTGGAGAAGGGATTTCTTGAGATGGAATCTACTCCTGATGAGGATGCTGTGAAGATGGTTGAAATGACAACAAAGGATTTAGAGTATTACATAAACTTAGTTGATAAAGCAGTGGCAGAGTTTGAGAGGACTGACTCCAATTCTGAAAGAAGTTCTGTGGGTAAAATGCCATCAAGCAGCACTGCATGCTACAGAGAAATCATTAGTGCAAGGAAGAGTGAATCAATGCGGCAAACTTCACTGTTGTCTTATTTTAAGAAACTGACACGGCCCCTCCAGCCTTCAGTAACCACCACTCTGATCCTTTAGCAGCCATCAATGCCAAGGCGAGACCTCCCACCAGCAAACAATTACAACTTGCTGAAGCCTCAGAGGATGGTTAGCATTTTTTTTGCAATAAAATGTTTTTAAATTGAGGTGTATACATTTTTTTAGACATAATGCTATGGCACACTTAATACATTATGGTATAGTGTAAACAACTTTTAGATGCACTGGGAAACCAACAAATTCACGTGACTCAATTTATTGTGGTCTGGAACCAAACCCACAGTATCTCCGAGGTATTCACTTTTCTTACCGCTCTCCCAGTGATCGGAAATTGCCTGAAACATAATATGCAATTTAAGATTGTATTTCACCTATTATTTTCAGCAAGGTCTAATGATGAAACGTACTGGCACTTCTATCCAGTGTGGATATTATTCTAATTCATGAAGTCGATGAGGAGAACCAGGCGGCGGCTAAATAACTGATGTCTTCAGCTGGCAAGACACTAATTCTTCCTATGAATGCATTATGCCTTTATGTGTCTCCCTGGTATCTAGAAATGAACTACTCACTGACAATGTCCGATGCATCTCAATACACTGCTAAAGAGTGAATAGTCTTAGAGCCTGGTTCACATCCTTTTGGGCAGGGCTGGACCTGGCTTCCCACCACCTTGGGACCCGTTGACCCAGGGACTCCCACCTGGATGGACAGACTCTGGCTCTTAGCCCCATTTCCAGTGAACACTACCCTCCACATATTATTGTAATTTTCTCAGGCCAGTTGCTCCATGGTCCATCTGGTTAAGCTAACCTCCTGAAGGGGCATCTGGTCAACCCACTAATCAGGACCCATGGTCAACCCATCTTCCAAACAGTTATTTATCATGATTATTGAGTTTGCTTGGTGCCCTCTTAAATTTTATGCCCTAATTCTGGCCCTGATGTCAGGCTTCAGTGACAACAGGAGGGTTCCTTCTTCCTGATGGCCCATGTTCCATGAAAGCATGTTGGCACAATCAGGCCACGCTATTGCCTCAGTTCACTTGTTTGTTCAGGCTAGCGTTTGCCTGGTGTCTAAAAATTGCTTGGAGGACCCACGTACAGAAATGTGTCTAGATATCAGGCAGCACTAGCCCCTCTCATGCTGGATTCCACTTATTAGTCTCCTGGCCTTGGAGAACTCAGTGGCTTCATGTATTCCTTCCTTCCTTCATGCCTTCATACATGCATTCCTTCCTTTTGAGTGCCTAAAAACGTGCTTCAGGTTTTCCATCTGAAACTTGGTGTAACGACATCAACTTTAATAATATATAATAAAACAGGAATACACTCCCATCTAGACTCTGTATGCAGATCCTTGCATCGCCAGCCCCTTGGGGTCATTCAGGTGTCGCCTCCAAAGGCAGACCTTCTCTGACCATGAACCCAAAGTTGTCCTTGTTCACCAGTGTTTATCACATCGGCCTGTGTTCATCCCTCTCTAGCAATCGCATTTTGAAATTCTGCTTTTGTGTATTTATCGTTTGTCTCTCTCTGTTTTAGAATGTCAGCTCCATGGGGGTAGGGACCTTATTGGTTCTTTTAATACGGTTATATCCTCAGCACCTAGAAGACAGTCTGGCGTGTCATAGATGCTCGTGAAGTTATTTGTTGAATGAAGGTCAGGGCGTGGGTCAAATGCCGCTCCGATGTTTGCGAGAGTGTTTTGTTTCTTTTCAAGCTTCATATATATGATGAAAGGTAAATGCTGGGAGGACTTTGGCCCGGCAGTCTCTGGGGAAAGTAATTTTAGTTCTCGGAATCCTGGCTATCTCATCTGTAAAATGGCAGGAATGGTAGTACGTGCCTCGTAGGACTGCTGTGAGCGTTCATTTGATAACATAGCATACGAATAGCACTTGGCATGGGACTAAGTGTTAAGTCACCGTGGTGTGACGAGTTCATGGCAGCAGCCTCCATCTTCAGTGAATTCCAGAAATACCCAGAATTTATTTAATGTCCCATTAGAGACTTTTTTTCATTATCAATTGATCCAGCCCTTTAAAACCCATTGCAGTGTGAGGTCATTTGCATAATGGTGAGTTCTCTGAGTTTACTCTTTGGTTGTTAAATTGGAACTTTCAGAAATTCATCATGAATCTCCAGGTGTGATTTAAATGGAGGTGAGCTTTTGAGGACTCCTCCTAGGTCTAAGTCTTGTCCTCTCCTAGGGCGTCTCTCTCTTCTGTGTGATGTTCATTCAGTAATTTTTTACTGAGCACCTACTTGGTGCCAGGTTCTGTTCTTGGAGCTGAGTGGAGAATAAGATAGGAAAGGTCCTTGTCCTCATGGGCTTATTCTATTGATGGAGAAGTAACCTACATATGCACAAGTTAAGTGAACACACATACATACATGTAAACTATGTTCAGGGGTAGATGCTATGAAGACATAAGACAGTATCATGCAATAGAAAAGGGATATGCTTGGTTGTGAGAGGGGTGGATGATTATTTTAGATAAGGTGGCAGAGGAGACCTCCATGAAAGGGTGGCGCTGAAGGAAATGGGAGGTCCAGGCACGTGGGTGTCTAGAAAGAGCATCTAAGGCGGAGGGAGGAGAAATTGGAGAGGCCCTGAGGCAGGGGTGTGGTGTGCTTGGTGTGTTTGGCAAAAAGAAGTTGGCCAATGCCACTGGAGCATTGGCCAACTTCTTTTTGCCAAACACAGGGGAAGTCATGCCAGAGAGATGCCGGAGCCTTCGTCTTTTGGGCCTCGCAGGCCTTGGTGAGGACGGTGGATTGTACTGAGTGAGGTGGGAAGTTATGGGGAGGAGTGGCTTATGTTTTCAAAGGATATCTTGGCTGCCCCTGGGGAGTCATTCCTGGGGGCGGGACAGAGGCAGGGAGACCAGCGAAGAAGCTGTTGTGATGGTCCAGATGAGAGATGATTCTGGCTTGGGTTAGGCTGCTACAGAGCAGGGAGTGAGGAACCCTCAGAATCTGGGCTTATTACGACAGTGGGACCGATTGGATTTGCTGACATTTTGGAGCCCTGGTGTGTGAACGAAAGACAAGAATCAAGGATAGCAGCAGAATTTCCCCCGAGTGACTGGAAGATGGACTTGCCATTTATGGACCTGGGGAGAAGTGCTGGGAGGGGCCGGCTGGGAAACAGGGTGGCGTCACGTGACTGGTGTGGGCCACAGCAAATTTGAGATGCCTGTTCAACGTCCATGTAGGCAGTCTGGAGATCAGAGGACAGGTCTGGCCTGGAGACGTAACTTTGGGAGCCCCCAGTGCAGAGTGGGTATTAAACACAATGTCATTTCATGGTTTCTTAGATTTTATCATCAACCCCTCAATTCACCTTTTCCCACAGGAGCTGGACCACATGTGGGCTCCTATCCCATGATTCCCACTCCTCGTCAGGGTGAGGTCAGGTCCCACCCAAGTCAGTAGACTGTCCCGCTGCAGCCAGGGTGAAGCCGCTTAATGGGATGAGTGCCCAGCGGCGTATGGTGTGAAAATCTGTGCTGCGAGAGGGCAGCCCACAGTGTAGCGGAAGTCGCCCTGTTCTTTGTCGTGTCATTAGTGGGGAAAGGAAAACAGGATACAGTCTTTTATGGGTAGATCTCACCAGGGCAACGGGTGAGAGCCCTTCCTGTTTAGAGCATCACTGTTCTGCTCTCCAGAGCAACTTAGCATGATTCACATGGTGCAGACGCCTCCGTACCCAGCCTATAGTGTTTTGGAGTTCTGAGTATCTCACGGGCTCGTGGCCAGATGTAGAAAAAGAGGTTCTTTGTAATTGGGGTGAAAGGAAGAAAGTGCTGGACTATGAAATTCTGAGAGCAGAGGCTCTACCACCTGGCCCTGCAGACCATCTCCATCCTGGGTCTGTGCAGAGGCTGTACCTTTCACAGGGACCTGCGACAGTTTTCCAGCAAAGACCCACCTGTTTGTGTATTTCTGTGACAATGAGTCGTTCGTCTGGACCTGGCACTGGATAGTGAGGGGTAGGAGACATGTGCCTGCCCTTTAGGGTCTGATGGGAGACACACACATAAACGAATGAAGCTTACATGCTAAAATAAGGGCACAGGGATGGTCTAAGGAGGAACTGACAAACTTTCCTGGTGGATCAAAGAAGACATTTCCAAGGCTGTCCCTGTATCTGCCCATAGTGATGACGTGGGGATGGGCTTATGATCCAGCCCTGCCTGATACCAGGACCAAGACTTCTCTTTTACTGCCAGGGAAGAGAACAATCCTCTCTCATTCTCTCTCTCTGTCAAAATACTGCTGTGTGGGTATATATTTTCATTTCTCTCACTGTCTAGGCGTGGAATGGCTGGGTCCTATGGTAATTCTGTGGTAACTTTTGGAGAAACTGCCAAATTGTGCTCCCGTGCAGCTGCACCATTTTACATTTCCCAGCAGCAATGTGTGACCGCTGCAATTTCTTCCCTTTCTCCCCAACACTTGTTATTTTCTGTTTGTTCTTTTTTCTTTTCTTTTGTTTTTCTGGATGAAAGCCATCCTAGTGGGTGTGACTATCTGTTGGTTTTGGCTTAGACTATTTTAGCTCTGTTTTCTGCCCCTTGCCCGGAAGAGTTTTATTTGGTGCATTTTGGAAGGATGATTTTGACATGTGGTGTTGGTAGTTCCGACCGAAGGAACTGCATAGGCTAAAGCATGGAGGTGGGAGAGCCTAAAGGACATTCAAGGAATTGCAGATGATCTGGGGTATTGGGAATATGGTGTGTGAAAGGCCAGGAGATCAAGGTGAGGGGTTGTGATGTGGGGAATCTTGGCTGTCAGACTGAGAAGGAGCTAGTGAGGTATATGAGTGGACAGATTTAGTTCATTGTGCAGTTGGTTTCTAACAAACACCTTTTCTAAATGAAACTTCTTTTGTAGTTACTCTGTGTGTACCAAGAAAGCTAATAGCTTAGGGTTTGGTTGTGTTTTTTTGCAGGGGGAGTTTTGTATTTTTTGGAATGATTTGTTAATTTTTCTCACTTTACCAAAGATAGCAGCTTATACCTCAACAGAACAGGGATATTTTAAATCACATAACTGCAGACAAACTGGAGCAATATTGTTTGAAAAGTTTCTCTTTTTTCATTGGATAGCTAATGAAATGAACAAATAAATGCAAACTAAGGACTATGATAAACATCATGGGAAGATTTACTCGTCTCTTAGGGGTTTAAGTTTCGACCACCTTTACTGGGGAGCAGTGTGCATCCCAGATGTTGTTTTGTCCTTTTTTTTTTTTTTTAGTCATTAAATGATCTCTCTTTGGTTATACAACAGTACAACGAAGCTAAACACATGAGTAACCCAGAAGAACTAGACCTATAGTCCAGTCTTTCTAAACAATGCTATCATTTTCTTTCTTTTTCATGTTCTTAAAATGAGAGAGTGTATGGAACACAGCTCGTATAATACCTGGGGCACGGTAGGTAAACTGTAGATATTATTGGTCCGTGTCTACCAGTCCACACCTGTGCACACATGCCTTTTCACCTAAAATGATGCACTTTTTTAGGAGTTTGGGATTAACATATATACACTACTGTATATAAAATAGATAATCAACAAGGACCTACCGTATAGCACAGGGAACTCTACTCAATATTCTGTAATAACCTAAATGGGAAAAGAATTTGAAAAAGCATATATATATATATATATATATATATATATATATATATATATATGACTGAATCACTTTGCTGTACACCTGAAACCAACACAACATTGCAAATCAACTATACTCCAGTATAAAATAAAAATGAAAAGAAGTAAAATGATGCACTTTTATGTTCTACTTTTCCATTTACCATTCAATCAGAAGAACTTCCAGGGTTGCCATGGTGTTCACAAACACCCCTTCAGTGCTGCAAATGTCTGTCCAGGGAGTTACCATCGGGTCACTGCTTGTCCTCTGTTGGACATTCACAGCTGAGGGGAACCTTGACAGATGTTATCCTGTCCAGTATCTAGTCTTCATTTGTCTGGCAGGTGCACCCCTACCGTGTCATGGGAACCGTCCTCCCCACCCTCAGTCCGTGTTGTTCAGGGTGAGAGGGTCACGCCCTTCCCTGTTCCTGGTGTGGCCACGTGTCCTGGCCTTGGACACTCCGATGACTTCACCCCTCTAGACGCTGTGATGAAGGCTTGGGCATGTCACCCAAGTCTTGCCAGTGAGACTCCACCATGAGCTTTTGTGTGAACAGTTTGGAAAAAGATTTTCTTTCCATGGAGCTTGTCAGCAGAAGGATGAGGGGGTCTGGACTCCCCAACACCACCTACTGAACCTGGGGCCACAACACAAAAAAGTAGAGAGAGACTCTGTCCTGATGATGTTGTCTGAGCCCAAGATCCAGTCTGCCCACATTGCAATGTTCTGTCATAGGAGCCAATACATTTTCTTTCGTTCTTTTTTTTTTGTGTGGTTTAAAAAAAACCTCGTACCCTAAAATTGACACTCTTAACCATTTTAAAGCCTACAGCACAGTAGTGTTAACTAGAGGGAATGTGTGCAACAGATTTCTAGAATTTTTTTTTTTTTTTTTTGCGGTACGCGGGCCTCTCACTGTCATGGCCTCTCCCATTGCAGAGCACAGGCTCCGGACGCGCAGGCTCAGCGGCCATGGCTCACGGGCCCAGCCGCTCCGTGACACGTGGGATCCTCCCGGACTGGGGCACGGACCCACGTCCCCTGCATCGGCAGCGGACTCTCAACCACTGCGCCACCAGGGAAGCCCCGATTTCTAGAATTTTTCATCTTGTGAAACTAAAAATCTATGCCTATTGAACAGCAACTTTCCCTTTTCCATCCCCCCAGACCCTGGCAACCACCATTCTACTTTTAGTTCTGAGAGTTTGACTACTTAAAGACCCATATAAGTAGAATCATGCAGTGTTTGTCGTTTTTGTGACTATCTTATTTCACTTAGCGTGATGTCCTAAATGTCCATCCATGTTGTAGCATGTGACAGGATTTCCCTCTTGTTAAAGGCTGAATAATATTCCACTGTACGTTTGCACCTCATTTTGTCTATCCGTCCATCACTGGTGGACGTCTGGATTGCTTCTGCCCCTTGGCTATTGTGAATAAAGCTGCAATGAACGTAGAGGTGCAAAGATCTCTTCAAGATCCTGTTTTCAGGGGCTTCCCTGGTGGCGCAGTGGTTGAGAGTCTGCCTGCCGATGCAGGGGACACGGGTTCGTGCCCCGGTCCGGGAAGATCCCACGTGCCGCAGAGCAGCTGGGCCTGTGAGCCATGGCCGCTGAGCCTGCGTGTCCGGAGCCTATGCTCTGCAATGGGAGAGGCCACAACAGTGAGAGGAAAAAGATCCTGTTTTCAGGTCTTTTGGCAATATATCCAGAAGTGGAATTGCTGGGTGATATGGTAATTCTATTCCTAATTTTTTGAGGAACCGCCGTACTGTTTTCCACAGCAATTGCACCATTTTACATCGAACCAACAGTGCACAAGGGTTCCCATTTCTCCACATATGCTTGTCAACATTTGCTATTTCCTGAGTGTGTTTTTTAAAAATATCCTATCAGATGTGAGGTGGTACCTCACTGTGGTTTTGATTTGCCTTTCCCTGATGAGTGAGTGATGTTGAGCATCTTTTCATATGCTTGTTGGTCACTTGTATACTTTCTTTGGAGAAATGTCTATTCAAGTCCTATGCCCATTTTAAAAATCAAGCTATTATCTTTTTCTCGTTGTTGAATTGTGGGATTATTTTATAAACTACGGAAATTAACCGCTTGTCGGATATATGGCTTTGCGATATTTCCTCCCATTCCGTAGGCTGCCTTTTCACTCTGTGGATTGTTTCTTTGGCTGCTCAGTTTTTCATTTTGATGCGAGGCAGGGTGGTCTCCACTAGACCCCAGGTTTCCCATCTTCCAGCGGAGTGTCTTTTACCCTTGAAATGGTGAGCTGCTGTGTTTTATTTGTGGCATTGCAGGAGAAATCCTTCAAATGCAACTGCTTATTGAAACAGCTGTCTTCTAGTTGAGGCATGTATTCAGCTATAAAATAAAAACAGTCTTTCTTGTATTTCCATGAGACAGGTGTGTGCAGTGCGCTGAAATCAAGATGAAAGCTTCGTTCCTCACGCCTTAGAGCCTGAGCCTCCAAACCACATTGCTCAGAAGGTTCTCTTGCGTGTTGTGAAGACAGATGCGCTCTAGGAAATGTCCAAGGACAGGCCGTATTCAAGGCAGGGAGGCTGTGTAACTCCTCTACGTTAAAATACAATTTATTTTGCTTCCCAGTGACCATTTTCAAAAGGCATGTGCAGGTCGAAAATCCCATTTGCTGGTTATAGCCGGGGTCACCAGGGCAGACCTGGACTCCGGCGTTAGGGATGGTACATGGGGGTCTAGGACAGACAGGTGGAGCTGCTCCATCTCCCTTCAGGAAAGACGTGCTCTTTGCTGCAGGGAGGACAGTGTGTGACGGCTCCCAGCTGCTGCCGCCCACCCTCAGGGTCCCTCTGGGCTGCAGAGCTGAGCTGAGGCCACTTTCTCCCCGGGTAGCCCCCAGCCATCGACTGTGGACCACACGGATTCTGTCTGGGCTCCGGCCATCCCTGCCCAAGGCTGGACTTGTCTCCCGGGCGTCTTTGCTCCAGAGCTCCGCGCTGGGCTGGGCGAGCCTCTTTCAGATCTGCACTGTGGTCGGAGCCTCTCCCTGTCCCATCTGTCTCCCTCCTCCTCCTCCTCTCTCTCCAGGGTATCACTCTCAACGTCCTCACTCCCAGCTCCATTTTAGCATCTGCCTCTTGAAGCATCGAAATAACACAGGGCCCAAGATGCTTCCTCTCTATACATCCCTGATGTTTTTGGCTCCTGAGCCATTGCACCCAGTTTCTTTATGAGCCACGTCTCAGTGGCTGGTCTTCAGCATTGGGGGTGAGGAGAAGAAATAGCAAAAAGAGGTTGTAAAGAAAAGTTCCGAGTTCGTGTCACTTTGGAAATGAGGGTGGGAGCAAATCCAGACACCACGGGTCCTATGTGGGGAGGCCAGCTCCCCATCTGGGGTCGCTGATTTGTTCAGGGGTCAGAGTAAGGAAATGGTTTGGATCCCTGGACATCTTTTGTGTTGACATCTTTCTCTGGGAGTCGTTTTCCCTGCTTTATCATCCTGCCTCCCTGTGTTTCTGTAAGCGTTCATCCTCGCCTAGACCAGCCTAAGAGGAGGAGGACCATCTTGGTCGGCTTTGCTGAGATGAGGTAGGCACCCTCCCTGTCCCGGCCGGCTCTAGTTAACCCTGAGATCGCAGCTTAGCAGCACAAAGGAAAATGAATGGCTGGCGTAACTGATGAGTGCAGGGCAGGGCTGGCTTCAGGCATAGCTGCCCTCTGGGGGAACCCACTGCTGCCATCAGGATACAATCTCTGCCAGCCTCTGGGCACCGTGGATCCTGGGATGGTGCCACCCTGAGGTGGGTTCTCTCCTGGGTGTGGTAGGGGGGCCTCCATCAATTCTGGGCTTACCTCCTGGCCTCAGACAACGCCCCTGGGAAAGATGTCTGTTCTCACAAGTCCAAGCAAAGTCCTGGAGATGGGTTCTGACTGGCCACACCTGGAAGGAGCCGGGGGTGGAGTCAGCCCCACCTGGACAGAGTGGACAAAGTGAGGGAGAAGTTGATCCCTGAGAAGACTCAGGTGTGTGACAGGTAGATGTCACCTCACCTGGATGACAGGTTTAGAGGAAGGTTTGACAAAACGAGGTGTGTGTGGGACCACCCAGCACAGTGCCTGGCTCACAAGCAATTCGTCCATGGAAGTTGTAGTTTAGGTTAGTATGATTGGCATTGTTACCACCATCGTTATTATGGTATTTTATTTTATTGTTTTATATAACAAAATGTGTCAAGATGCCTGTTCCCTTTAAATAGCTGTAGAACTAAGACGAAATAAGCGAATTCTCCCTATACCTTTCTTTGTGATGGTGAGAAGTACATGATCTCGTCTTCTCTTTCTAGAACATTAAGGAAGCATTTGAGACATCAGTTAAGTCTTTTTTCTGTATAAGGATTGCTGTTACCAATCTTGAGTATAAAAGTGGCTGTGAAATTTAGCTCTGGTTTTTCTGTTGACATTAATTGGATATGTAACTTTGTCACCTACTTTTGTACCTTGTAATTAAAACATGATGTGTTTGGCGTTAATGTCTGGGGAGTAGGGGACTCAAAAGGTGTTTAAAGAAGGCAAGTTTGACAGTATGAGCCTATATATTATAAAAATGGCAAGGTTTGACTTTTGGGGGTAAGGCAAATTGTTATCATCTTCCACTGAGTTGAAATTCACATAATGTAAAATTAACCATTTTAACGTGAACAACTCAGTGGCGCTTGGCACATTTGCAAGGCTGTGCCTCCAGCATCTCTAGTTACAAAAACGTTTTAAGCAGTTGCTTCCCAATTTTCCACCCCTGTCCTCGGGAATCACCGATCTGCTTTCCATCTCTGTGGATTTACCTTTTCTGGATGTTTCATATAAACAGAACTGTACCACATGTGAGCTTTTGTGTCTGGCTTCTTTCTCTTAGCAGAGTGTTTTTGAGGTTCACTCACAGTGTAGCATGGATGAGTCTGTCATTCCTTTTATGGCTGAATAATAGTCTGTTGAGTGGATACACCACAATATGTTTATCCATTCATCAGTCGATGGACATTTGGGCTGTCTCCAGCTCTGGGCTATTGGGAATAGTGCTGCTATAAACATCTGTGTGCTAGGATCTGCAGGAGTCCCTGCTTTCTGTTTTTGGGGGGTGGAGTATATACCTAGGAGAAGAACTGCTACTTCATATGGTAATTCTATGTTTAACTTTTTGAGAAAATGCCAACCTGGTTCCAGGATTGCCTTTTGAAAATAATAATAACATCTACCTTAATTCTCGGGCTCGAATGCCAGCTGGGACCGGTCTTCCAGGAAGTAGACATGTGTAAAGCTGGTCTTTCTCACAGATATGCAACTCCACAGGAGATTGGAACAGAGTCTGAGGCTCATTTGCATCGGTCAGGCTCAAATGGTGAGAAATGATTTGCAAAACACATCATAAAGCAGAATCTTCCTCTCCACCCAAATCTGTAGTTGTTAGTGGATGGCAACCTATTATGTATGGACTGCTGAGTATACTTTGGGAAAATCTGTCTGGATACTTGTAATCAGGTGCAGGACAGCATTACGGCAATCCTGATTTAACGCCAGCCCTACTAGAAGCAGGCTCTCATCAGCTCTACACAAATGATAATTTATGTTTTCATCGACTGCACACTCTACTTCTCACTGGCTTTTGAATCAAACCTGGATGTGTATCTCCTTTTTTTAAGAGTACAGTATATTTCACTTTCACTTAAAGGTGTCCGAATGGATTAGGAAAAGATTCAAACTCAAAACTGATCTTATCATAATTTAAAAAAATGATTGGGAGAAAATGGAGCCAGTTGGACAGCCAGGTCATGCAGTTATCCTGATTTATGGCGCGGATTTTCTCTGCCGTGCTCAATCCACCCCTTTCCTTATGAGAAAGAATTCTGAAGAGTCTGTAAGCTAAGTGAGTTAACTCTTCCTTCACCTGATTTTTCTTTCTTAAGAAAATCCCTTTATTTTTTTCCAAGAATCTAAATTTTTTCTCTTCCCACTCTGAGACAAAATTATTATATTTTTGGTATTGGGACTCTTCTGTTCTTCCAACCGTAGTTAATACTGACCGACTATTGAGGTTCTGAGGGGTAAAGTTCAAACATTCCTATCTTGGCATTGTGGATTTTTAATTTGCTTCCGTTTAAAGAGCAAATAAAAGCATTTTGGTTCTGTCAGTTGGTTGAGTTGGTTTTTTTTGGCAAAGAGAAACATCACGTCTTTTGGTATCTGTCTTATTAGCTGAGGTCTGGGTGAAATTTTTTATCTTGGACTAGGCAGGGACTGTTGCTTTGGGAAGAACAGAAAACCAGATGTGAGTAAGAAAAGGTAGTTTATTGGGAGGATGCTAGGTTAGTGCATGAAATTCGGAGGTCCACCAAATGACGGAGCTACAGGAAGATCAAAGCCAAAAGTATTTCTAAAGACCTCAGAGGAAGGAATTCCAAGAGACTCACTTTAGGGTTCTGTCCTCAATATTGTCTTATCTCTCAATCTTATTCTTTATTTTAATTCATTCATTCATTCATTTTGGCTGTGCCGCATGGCTTGCAGGATCTTAGTTCCCTGACCAGGGATTGAACCCGCACCCCCAGCAGTGGAAGTGTGGAGTCCTAACCACTGGACCGCCAGGGAAGTCCCTCAATCTTATTCTTTAAACTCAGTTGATCAAAAGAAAATCTGATTGGCTCTTTGCTATCCCATGGACTGGCTTTCCATGGGTCAGACATTGCTCTGGTCCAATCAGTTTGGCTAGATGTAGGCTGGTGGGGGAGAAAGGATCACCTAACACAGACTTAGCTGCTGGAGTCCAAACCTCGAAAGAGTCTTTCTCAGGGATGGGCTATGAGCGGAGAAGACACCCCCAAAAGGTGTCCTCTCACACCCTACCCCTCTTGTCAGGTAACATCTATGTAACCTAATCTTCTCTACCTTTGTGTGCACATACTACATGGCGAGAACATTGTTAAGTTTGGGCTACCCCACATCCATATCTGCTTCTTTTCATGCAACGTCTTGACATCCTTCTGGGGTCTTCCTTTCTCTTATCACGAGCGTCGTGGATGGGCTGCAAATTAAGGTACCCTACATGCACCGACCATGCTATGGGGACATCACCTGGTCAGTCAATCAGATGCTCTCTCCTGGGACGTTGAGCCTGGACTAAGTTGGCGCAAGGTTGGACAAGACAGTATGAGCATATCCATTTTATCTGCGTAACGGATGAGCTTTTATCAGCTGCCCTGGTTTCCGTTGTTTCTGAGACCTATTTTTTTAAGCTTTTCTTTTAAACTAGTGAGCTATAGCCACCTGGTGTCCTCCAACAAATTCGACAAATTCTGCTCAAGTTATTAAGAGTCAGTGTCTGTTGCTTACACCCCCAGAGCCCTAACGGATTCACTGTTGAAAGTCGGGAGAATGGCTCTGAAAACTTGGGGGTGTGGGTCCTTTGTCAGAAAGGAGAGTGTCAGTTAAGGTCACTGGGCTGTTTTTACTAAGACCAGAAGATAGTCTCCAGAAATTATTTGTAAAAGAAGGGAAAAAAGGCTCTAAAAATGCTCACTTAACTCAGTCTGGTTAGCTCTTGAACACCCTGATTTACTAAGGTTCTATAAAATCGCCTTCTCTCTCTTTTTTTTTTTTTTTGCGGTACGCAGGCCTCTCACTGCTGTGGCTTCTCCCGTTGCGGAGCACAGGCTCCGGACGCAGAGGCTCAGCGGCCATGGCTCACAGACCCAGCCGCTCCGCGGCATGTGGGATCTTCCCGGACCGGGGCATGAACCCGCGTCCCCTGCATCGACAGGCAGACTCTCAACCACTGCGCCACCAGGGAAGCCCTCGCCTTCTCTTTTAACTGACCATATTTCTGATCGTTGCAAAGTGGGAAGGTAGAATGAGTTGCCTTTTGCCTCTTTTTCCCTCTTGACAAGGGTCTTCTTCTCCGATCCTCCCATTTTGCTCCCGTGATCCCTTGCCAGTGGTGTTCATTGCTGCAGTTTCTGTGCTGCTTGTACATCACTACCACGCTTAGAAAGAGCGGCACACTGTAACATACTTAGCTGGGACAAGGTCTCCTCGTTCCCCTGTGACCTTCGTGAGCACTAGAACAAGGTCTGATTTCCCTTCTTACCTGTTATGCCATACCCAGTACTTGGCACTTAGGGGTACTCAATAAATCTTTATCGAATTGAACTGTGTTACTATTCTTTTTACCAAAACCTGTGCCTGAGTTTCCATTTTAGAATGCATTGAAGGTATTGTGGTTTCATCCATTGAGTGAATTAAGAGCTCTGGGTCTTTCCTCTGGGGGAGGTTTGGAATCTGAATTTTAATGTTAAACGTGGTGAGATTAGGCAAGTCGGGGTGGAAGTAAAGACCCCACACAGCTACCTTATGGCTTCTTGACTTATTCCACTCGCTGCCAGTGGAACCACTCTTAAGCTACTGTTTCTCTCCATCTTTGATTCTGAGCACCAACTGCAGTCCAGACTTAGCTGTCATCTTTTTTTTTTTTCTACTAGCTTTCAACTGAAGGATCTACTTGTCGTCCAGTTTAAGTATTGGCAAGAATACCAGAATTACCTGGGACTAGGAAAATAATGTGTGTGTGTGTGTGTGTGTGTGTATTAGCACAATTATGGGCAGAGTAGTGGTGGTACAGGGAATTATAAAATTGCCCCTGGAAGGAATATCATTTATGGCTAGCTTATGCTGTATTCTTCTCAGCCCTGAGACCTGTCCAGTTAAAAAAAATCTATATTTGAGCAAGAAAGAGCTGGTGAAGAGAAAATTAGAATGATTCCTCAGTGGAAAGGGCATGGACATAAAATCAGGTGTGATCCTTGCTTTATTGTAGTATATCACTCCACTGTATTATATGATTAGTGCTAGACTATTAGTGCATGATATTGTGTGTTACTATATTGTGTTGCACTGTACTGATTATGAGAGAGAGTAATTGTGATGTTAGACGGCTTTGGATAAAATCTGGACCCTACTGTGTGCTGGCTGTGTGACCTTGGGTGAGTGGGGGTGGTTTGACCAAGAAACACATTTTTGAGGTGTTGTTAGAACAGGGTGGCTGTACTTACAGCAGTCTGGTGCAGATGTGAAAAATTCTGGGCCTGAAGGATCATGGGTTCTCAATGCATTACGTCTGAAGGCCTTGAGAATTGATATCAGAGGCCTGATGGGCTGTGACAATTACTCTTGAACTTCTGCAGCCCCAGAACCTTCTTTTGTGGTGGAGTAATATTGTCTTCTAAATACGAAGCTCTCAGGTGCTGTAAGAACCCTCTGAGGGTGTGGCCACTGCTAAATTTCTGTTTCCTGGCGTCAGGAGACAAATGTGCCTAATTGTTCACCGTCCCCAATTTTAGTTTTTTGGACTGACTTAATATCTTCAGTGGAATTAATTATGATCTCCCTTTGGGGTGGGGTCAGTTTTGATGTGTCTTGCTTGTGTTATTCTCCCTGCTCAAGTTAAGGGGATTGATACAGTATGCAATAGCTCACTTGAAAGTGCTAAGATCAGAAGGTAAAGAATGCCAAATGCCACCCCACTTAGACTTCCTGCTCTACAATGCCGTTTTATATTGTAGCTTTTAGGGAAGAAAGGAATGTTGCTTAAGAAAGATCATCATTCCCTGGGCCCAGCCAAGGGACCAAGTTTCCAGAGCCCTGAAGACAAGGGGTGACACCCCAAAATATGTACTCATTCTCCACTCTAACTTCATTGGCCGAGCAGCTGCCAAGAGCAAAGGCCGCATCTCCCAATACCTGGCCAACAAATGCAGTATCGCCTCACGAACTGATTGCTTCTCTGAGGTACCTACCAGTGTATTTGGGGAGAAGCTTCGAGAACAAGTTGAGGAGCGGCTGTCCTTCTATGAGATTAGAGATAGCCCACGAAAGAATCTGGAGGTCATGAAGGAGGCAATGGTTCAGGCAGAGGAAGCAGCTGCCGAGATTACTAGGAAGCTGGAGAAACAGGAGAAGAAACGCTTGAAGAAGGAAAAGGAAAGGCTGGCTGCGATTGCCCTGGCGTCCTCAGAAAACAGCAGTAAGACCCCAGAAGAATGTGAGGGAACAAGTGAAAGACCCAAAAGAAGCAAAAGCAAAATCCCCAGGAAGCTCCTCAGGAGAATGGAATGGAAGACCCATCTGTCTCCTTCTCCAAGCCCCCCAGAAAGAAATCTTTTTCCAAGGGGGAACTGGTTAGTAGTGATCTTCAAGAGACAGCTGGCAGTGGAAGTCTCACCAAGAGGAAGCAATCTTTCCCCAAAGAGGAACCAGTTAGCGACCCTGAAGAGTCAGGAAACAAGAGGGTCCCCAAGAAAAAGAGGAAATTCTCTTCCAAGGAGGAGCCTCTCAGCAGTGGACCTGAAGAGGCTGCTGCCAGCAAGACCAGCAGCTCCAAGAAAAAGAAAAAACTCCGAAAGCTCTCCCAGGAAGATTAGAATGGACATTTCCCTAGTAGGGCATGACTTGCAGAGATGTTTCCCATCCCATCCCCTATAGCCCAATAAAAGTCAAACCAAAACAAAACAAAACAAAAAGAGAAAGATCATCAGCATTGTTTTAAAATACAAGTAGCAACGTACTGCCTTTGATTCAACTATTTGAAGTCCTTGTTTTCTCAAGCTAAGTCCCTTATATGTGGAATCTTAAAAAAAAAAATGATACAAATGAACTTATTTACAAAATGGAAACAGACTCACAGACTTCAAAAACAAATTTATGGTTACCAAAGGGGAAACGTGGAGGGGAGGGATAAATTAGGCGTTTGGGATTAACATATACACACTACTATATATAAAATGGATAAGCAACAAGGACCTACTGTATAGCACAGGGAACGCTACTCAATATTCTGTAATAACCTATACGGGAAAAGAATCTGAAAAAGAATGGATATATGTATATGTATAACTTTATCACTTTGCTATACACCTGAAACTAACACAACACTGTAAATCAACTATAATATAAAATAAAAAGTAAATTAAAAAAAAGTTAAGGGGATGAAGTGGGAATTGAACAATATGAAATTTCCCAAAGACAATGTGCATCCCTGAGTAGCCTTGTCTGTTTCTCCTTACTGGATGGTTGTTGTAGTTGTTTTGAGATTGTGTTGAAACCACAGGGGGTCTGAATTCCGTTACCTAGGCGCTAACTCCCCATTCTGCTTGGGAAGAGAATGCCTCAGTCTGTTTTCTAACTTTTCCTTTGAAATACTATTTAGCATATCTTTCAGGACCCCGTTATTCCACAGCCTTGGTGGAAGGTTTATTACAACAGGTATCTCCCTCTTTTAAAATTTTATTTATTTATTTTTGTCTGTGTTGGATCTTCGTTTCTGTGCGAGGGCTTTCTCTAGTTGCAGAGAGCGGGGGCCACTCTTCATCGCAGTGCATGGGCGTCTCTTGTTGCGGAGCACAGGCTCCAGACGCGCAGGCTCAGTAGTTGTGGCTCACGGGCCCAGTTGCTCCGTGGCACGTGGGATCTTCCCAGACCAGGGCTCGAACCGTGTCCCCTGCACTGGCAGGCAGATTCTCAACCACTGCACCACCAGGGAAGCCCGTACCTCCCTCTTTACAGGAAAATCAATAAGGTTCTTTCTTCCTTAGCTCCAGAAATGAAGGCTGTCTTTGAAAATGGAAGTTGAAGGCTAGAATTGCAGGCCAATGGGTCTAGCATAGGGTGACTGGTCTCTAAGGAATTCACTGGGATATTCCAGTTGTCAGATTCTTTGAACGCAACCCATCATAGCCCTTTGCATGCGTTAAGATCATTGATGTTAGCTGCTGTAACAAATAACCCTGTATCTCAGTGGCATAACACAGTCCAGCAAGGCCTGGATGGAGTGTCTGAGCTACATCCAAGTTCAAGCCGTGGTCAGGGACTGCTTCTGTCCTTTGCTGTGCCATCTGGAAACTGTGCTGTTGCCATGCCATCCTTAGAAGTTTCCATGGAAACCCTGGAACATCTCACTGGGTGTTTTCAAAGGCCAGGTTTGGAAGTGGCTTATGTTACCTCTCTCCACATTTCATTGGTCAGTAGGCAGAGACAGGGCTTCAAGGGAGGCTGGCATGTGTAGCCTTTCTATGTGCCCAGGAAGAAAAAACAGCGAGGTGAACGTGTGATATAGCCTTGATGCACTTGTCAAGTGTATTTTGCTGTTTTCCACCCTTATGTTGTCTTCTTCTCATAGAATTACTTGTTTTCTTTTCTTTTCTTCCTTCCTTCCTTCCTTTCTTCCTTCCTTCCTTCCTTCCTTTTTGAAAGTTACACTCATGTTCCCCTCTGGACGTCTGTTGAACTTGACCTTATATCTTCCGTATTCATCATTTGACTGTATGCTGTTGCGTCTTATTCTTCAAATGTTTCTTTATCTCAGTCTTGTCTCTCCCATCATCACCTGCTCAATATATTCCCAAAGTGGTCGGCTCGAAAGAAGTTTTACATTTGTCTGGAAGGGATTGCTGCTTAGTGCCTACAGAATGAGAGCAGTGCCTATTTTAGCTCTTAATTTATGCAGAAACTCTTAGCAAAGTAGAAATAGAAAGGAACTTTATTAACTTGAGTGACAGTATCTTTCAGAACTCTACAATAAACATTATGTTTAATAGGAAATCAAAGTTAGGACAAAAGGGGAGGAAGTGTGTTAGTATCATGGCTGACATTGTACTGATTGTCTAGCCAAGACAATAACACATGGGAAAGAAACAAATTATAAAGATTATGTATCAGTTTTTGTTGCAAAACAAATCACCCTAAAATGAAGTTGTCTAAGATAACAACCATTTACTTAGTGTGTAATTATTGAGTCTGCACTGCTGGTCGGGCTCAGCTGGGCAATGCTTTTTATGGACTTCTCTCTTGTACTGGTGGCCAGCTGCTGGGTAGTTGATTGTTGTTGTAGCCACTAAGTTGGGATGCTTCATTTCACAGAGAAACCTAACTGATACAATTAGAAGAAAGGGGACAACACGCTCATTATCTGTGGATGATATTCTAGTTTACTAAGAAGATCTTAGTATTAGGAACAAGACTGCATTGAAGAAATTGGTTTTATCACATTCAAGCCTATGTATACCAGTCAGCATTTTGGGGGGCCGGATGTTGGTCCTGAGAGACTTTTTTCTTCAAGCGATGCACTTGCAATCATCATTTGCATATGCAACGATCCCTTTAATTATCTCTGGGTTTGTCTGCAAAAGCTTTCTTGTTATCCAATCTCAGATATCACCCACAGATGAATTCAGAGAAGTCGAAGATGGTTAGCACTTGACAGAACATGAGAAATCAGGTATTCAGTACCTTCATTTATGGCTGAGAAAATTGAGGCTAAGAGAGGTTAAGAGACTGGTCCATGGTCACACAGCTAGCATAGAGCAAAAGTATGTGTTATCAGTAGAAGTATTAGTATCATATTAGAAGCTAGGCTTTTTGATCCCCAGTCAATGCTCTTCTAATATCACAGTCACAATTCTCTGACTTATGTCCACTTAAAAGAAGAGGCAGCCAATGGGAATGATCCTAGATGGAAGAGGACAAAAGTAGAACCCTCAATTGGTTCTGGCATCTTTTGAAGGCAGAATCTACCTAAAAACTTTTAAGAAATTTGAACATTGGTTGTGTCCTAGTACAACTCAGTATGTCTTGGAGACATCAGTGACCTTATATCATGTTGTTATTTGTAAGACACTGTATAAAACTTAGCACTTAGAGTGGACAACCTTGTCTTGCCCCTCATCTAAGAGGAAATGGTTTCAGTTTTTCACCATTGAGAATGATATTGGCTGTGGCTTTGTCAAATATGGCCTTTATTATGTTGAGGTAAGTTCCCTCTATGCCATATGGAATCTAAAAAAAATAATGGTTCTGGGGGCTTCCCTGGTGGTGCATTGGTTGAGAGTCCGCCTGCCGATGTAGGGGACACGGGTTCGTGCCCCGGTCCGGGAAGATCCCACATGCTGCGGAGCGGCTGGGCCCGTGAGCCATGGCCACTGAGCCTGCGCGTCCAGAGCCTGTGCTCCGCAACAGGAGAGGCCACAACAGTGAGAGGCCTGTGTACCGCAAAAATAAATAAATAAATAAATAAATAAATAAATAAATAAATAAATAAATAAATAATGGTTCTGAAGAACCTAGGGGCAGGACAGGAATAAAGACATAGAGAATGGACTTGAGGATGGGGGAGGGGGAAGGGTAAGCTGGGACGAAGTGAGAGAGTGGCGTGGACATATATACACGACCAAACGTAAAACAGATAGCTAGTGGGAAGCAGCCACATAGCACAGGGAGATCAGCTCCGTGCTTTGTGACCACCTAGAGGGGTGGGATAGGGAGGCTGGGAGGGAGATGCAAGAGGGAGGAGATATGGGGATACATGTATATGTATAGCTGATTCACTTTGTTATAAAGCAGAAACTAACACACCATTGTAAAGCAGTTATACTCCAATAAAGATGTTAAAAATAAATAAAGTTGTATCTACAAAAAAAATGAGCAGTTATACATTTAAATAAATAATTATCTATTTTTGAACTATGTGTATCCACTTATAACATCTTAGTGATGTTGAAGGGGGAGGGTTACACCAGAGATTAATGTGCAAACGATGCTATATTGTTCTCCTTTACTCTTAATAGCAATTAAAATATTAATATGATGAGTTGAATTCTTGCTAGAAGCCAGGCACTGTGTTGAACACTTTGCATATATTATCTAAGTAAATTCTCACAGTAACTAGGCAATGTAGGTATTATTATCCACATTTACAGATGAGGAGACTGAGATGTGATGGGGTTAAACCCAAGGTAAGCAAATGACAGAAGGGGGATTCAAACCCAAGTCTGTCTAGCCTCCAAGTTCCAAGTTCAACTCTTGTTGATGTTTGCTCAGTAGGCCTGTGATAGTTTGAAAATAGGTATATACATTCTTATGACACTCCCTCCTTTAAGAGGTGGAGCTTAATTCCCCTCCCCTTGAGCGTGGGCAGGACTTGGTGACTCACTTCTAAAGAATAGGAGATGGTGGGAGTGATGGTGTGTGACTTTCGAGACCAGGTCATAGAAGGCATTACGCCTTCCTCCTTGTTCTCTCTTGGATCTTGCATCCTGTGGAAAGCTAGCCACCGTGTCATGAGGACACGGAAGCAGCTCTTTGGAGAGGTCCGTGTGGTGAAGAACTGAAGTCCCCAGCCAATGGCCATGTGAGGGCACCATCTTGGAAGTGGCTTCTTCAGCCCGTCAAGCCTTTAGATGATGCAGCCCCAGCCGGCATCCTCACTGCAATCTCATGAGTGACCCTGGAGCTCTGCTCAATGTTATGTAACAAGCTAAATGGGAAAAGAATTTGAAAGAGAATAGATACGTGTATATGTAGAACTGAATCACTTTGCTGAACACCTGAAACTAACACGTTATTCATCAATTGTGCTCCAATATAAAATGAAAAGTTAAAAAAAACTCATCAGCTCAGCTCACTCACTCTGATCCATAGGAACTGTGAAATAATACATGTTCATGGTTTTAATCTGCTAAATTGGGGGATAATTTGTTATGCAGCACTAAATAACTGAACACAAGCCCTTCTAAGGTAGACATGAACCCAGGTAGGCTTGTCTGGGTGAACGCCAACCCTGAGCTGCTAAGGGCTGCATTGGTCAAGTTCCTCTCAAAGTCACAACTCAATGAGGGTAGCTTGGTTTTCCCCCCAGTGTCATAATGTTCACTAAACATTCAGGTGATGCTGCTTGTGGGCCACTGGGGTACAGAGGTCTCAGGTGATACCTCTTCAAGAGTGGAGAGCCCTGTACCTAGCCTTTCACCTTCTCCAGTGTGGCTGCCTGTATACCTGTGAGCCCACAGGAGAATGGGATATTCTGTTGTGAGTGGACACCACCCATGTGGACCCAACTGAGCTTACTGCATTGTCCCTATGGCTCACAGACTCAGTGGATCAATAGACCTTTGCTTGTTTGACTCAACCATGGGGCCTGACCTGGGCAGAAAATGCAGCCAGTCTTCTCAGTGCATCAAAGACTGAAGATTTCTTTTCTGCTCTTACCTGAGGCCACCTTGGAAGACATAGCACAGTATTTAAAAGAGACCACTTTTTTTTTTACATATACATGTATCTATTCTTTTTCAAATTCTTTTCCCATTTAGGTTGTTACATAATATTGAGCAGAGCTCCCTGTGCTATACAGTAGGTCCTTGTTGGTTATCATTTTACATATAGCAGTGTGGGCATGTCAATCCCAAACTCCCTAACTATACCTCCCCCCGACCCATCTCCCCTGGTTACCATAAATTCGTTTTCTAAGTCTGTGAGTCTCAAACAGGCCACTGTGAACGAGCAGGAATGGAAAAGTCAACCTCTTTCTCTGGGAAACAGGGTTGGGGTAAAAAAAAAGGAGTCTGCAAAGCCAGGTGTCAGATTGACAATTAAATCAGATTAATAAATTGGATTTTCAGGAAGATTCCTGGAAAAGGGGAGCATTTCATCCAGGAGGCCCAATAACCCTTCCAAGTGGAAGTGGCCCAGGGTCATGGGGCCCTGGGTTTCCGTGGGTTTCTGAGAGCACCCTGCTTCCGCTCCCTCCTCGCCTCACAGGACTGGGGAGCACATGGGGCCTTTGACCATCTGTGCGGATTGTTCTGGGTTCAGTTCAGATCTGAAGCCCAGCCTTTGTCTGTCTCCTGGCGTGACTGCTCGTCAACTTTTTTTGCTCTGTGCGGTGTCCTCCAAATACGGCTTCGTGCTGTTGGCACAGCTAATTGCCTGTATCCCACGTCTGGCGGGGCAGGTGTGAATGCGGGCTGCGGCTTTGCCTCTTCCCCGTTACTGGGCACCACGCACCCCACATCCCCCGTGGCCTTTCCAAGTCCATCTCCCATCATCCTTTGCAGTTTCTCGACCTCAGGGGGACCTGCGGCCAGGACTTGGTGGACGCAGGTCAGGCTGTACACGTGATGCTCTGGGCAGGCCATGGGGTCCTTGGGGTCCTGGAGGTAGTGGGGACTCTGTGAGAGTGACAGAAAGGCTAACGTGATCCTACCATCAGCATCCCTGCTTCGCTTCTCAGCCAGCCAATCACTGCAGGGATGGATGGGGCAGCGGCCGGAGAAAAATGCACCACCTTAGGTGGACACGGGCTTCTCTGGTCCTGTTTCTTGGCAGCCACGTGAAGGAACCCCCTTTGTCCTCCACTCAGTCCTGCGAAGATTTCATTTCGCTCCTGAGAGGTGCCGGACACTGTGGGGGTCCCGGGGACATGGTGTGAATAAAAAGGACACAGTTCCCGCCCTCTGAAGCTTACATTCAAGTGAGGGAGAAAACGATGAACCCGTAAATGTGCATAAGCACCTAATTTCAGATGGCGGCGTGTGCTGTGAATGAGAGTTCAGTGAGCTCTGAGAGAGAGTAAAAGGGAGGGGACCCATATCCGGGGCAGAGAAGTCCTGTCTCTGCAGGTGGAAATCTGCGACCATGATAATAATTATGTGCAGAGCAGTTTTCTACACGCTCCACACATGGGCTCCTTTAATCCTCTCAACAGCACTGTGAGGTCCTCACCTCCCCAGGCTCAGCTTTGCGAGGACCTTGACCTCACTGCTTGAAGCAAACTGTCACGAGGCAGTTTGTCTTAGGTCTGTCAGTCGGTTCAAGCTAAGGCACAGAAGACATCTGGGAAGACGTTTGCAATAAGTAAAAGTTACAATGGATCCATATTTCTATATGCCCCCCTGCTGCCCCCCAGAATCCCCCGGAAGCTCTCTGGTGGTCCAGCCTAACTGGAAACAGACACAGGAGTGCTGGAAATGTATTCAGCCTTGCCAGGCTGGCGCTCTGCAGAGCCGGCACCTCAGCGGGCATGGGGCACACATCTGGAGGGTCCTAGGGGTCCCCCCAGAGCCAACCTCACATGACAGGCTCGCTACTTGTTCTCTCTCGGCCCTCAAGCACTCTTGCACTCTTCTCTGCTGTGTGATTTGGGGGTTCATGCCAACAGATCGAGTCACCTGGGCTCCCTTGCCGCTGGCTTCTGGCCAGGCTCAGCCAGTGGGAGGCCTTAGTGGGAGACCAGAGGGAAGGAAGAGCAAGGTCCTTCCTGCATGTGTTCCCCCCACCCAGGGCTACAGCTCCTGCTAGATGGCCCCCCATCCACCAGCTCTTACGGGGCTCCGGCAACACTATTCTCCTCCACTCCCCCCAGAGCCCTTCAAACTCGGGGCAGTGACAACTTTTTGCTGTCACTGCCCTCTGGCTTTTTCAACATTCCTTGTTATTTCTCTTATCCCCACTTGTTCCTCTGCAAATATTCCCTTCATCCCATACGATTCCGTTAAACCATTATGAATGGAACCCTGCTTCCTGCTGGGACCCCTACAGGTGCACCAGGCAACAGCCCTGAGACTTCACCGTGTAAGCAGTGAGCAGTGTGCCTGGGCTTGCTGATGTCTTCCTGCAGAGGACACTGGGCAGATGGGATAGACCATCCCCTGCCATATCCCACGTGTGCTGGGGTTACTGCGTTTTGAATAATATTGGGACTGGAAGGATGTCGAGCATTCCTTTGGTGGCAGGTTCTTGAATACGTCTTGGTCTTTTAATACAAAGTCCTTTAAAAAAAAAAGGCTCGGGGCTTCCCTGGTGGCGCAGTGGTTGAGAGTCCGCCTGCCGATGCAGGGGACGCGGGTTCGTGCCCCGGTCCGGGAAGATCCCACGTGCCGCGGAGGGGCTGGGCCCGTGAGCCATGGCCGCTGAGCCTGCGTGTCCGGAGCCCGTGCTCCGCAACGGGAGAGGCCACAACAGTGAGAGGCCCGCGTACCGCAAAAAAAAAAAAAAAAAAAAAAGAAGGCTTAATATCTGACTGCCGTTGCTTGAGAGACGAGCCTGAACACTTTTAAATGCACTTTAGTGCGAGATGGTTGAGAAGCTGCGAGAGGCGCTGAATTCATTTTGATCCACTTGAGTTGTAACAACACAATACCCTGTCCTCCTGAAACTATATTATCTTCAACTCTGTGCGTTCCTCACTTGTTGAACTATGATGGATGCTAGTCACTTAGCTCTAGATTTTTAAACAGAAAAAATAAACTGGGAAATGATCTCCCTGGATTTCAAGACGAGCTTATAGAATGGGGTTGGGAGATGTGTCACTGTAAGTGTTAGTAATTTAGGCATTTTAAGGAGGTTTCATACTGGCGTTTGGGTCCATTTTCTGGAAATATGAGGGTTCCCATGGCAGGCAATACTAGACTTTAAGAAAGGAGGTTTGCTAGCACTTGGTATTGATTTATTGCTCTATTCGGCTCTCCCCATACATCGGCTGAAATATGGCTGAATGCCAGTGAAAAGTCACCAGAGTTGAAATTATGAGGCAAGTAAAATAATGCCACTTGTGTATCGTGAAATACTGCATCTCCATCTCATGATAGACTTGAATGCTATCATATTTATATCAGTGTATTTTAGTTGCAAGCAGAAGGGGCTTAAATCAGGTAACCAAATATCAGAGACAATGCTTTGGCTCTAGTCCTGGGACAGTCCAGGGCGTGAATCTGGCTCCTTGGCTGGCTCTGGGACCTCCTAAGATGTAATTCTCTCCCTTGCTTCCGCCTCCATCACCTCTTCGGCATCGGCATCCTCTTTTGCCTTCACTCTCGGGCAGATGCTCTTTATAGGCTGAGAGCTTAATTCTGCCAGCTCAGAATCTCCTCTCTAAAGAGACCAAGTTTCCTAATTTCCTCCACCCCATTTCTTTCTGTGCTTTGCAAAGACCACTCTCTGTTTGTTAGTGCAGACTTTCTTTTCTTTCTTTCTTTTTTTTTTTTTTTGCGGTACGCGGGCCTCTCACTGCTGTGGCCTCTCCCGTTGCGGAGCACAGGCTCCGGACGTGCAGCCTCAGCGGCCATGGCTCACGGGCCTAGCCGCTCCGCAGCATGTGGGATCCTCCCGGACAGGGGCACGAACCCGTGTCCCCTGCATCGGCAGGCGGACTCTCAACCACAGTGCAGACTTTCTTTAGGCTGTGGACCGTAGCATGGATTAGGTCTCAGCTCTTTTCCTAGCAAGCACATTCCGGCCATGACCTTGGAGCCAGGTATTGGTTTGGATCCTGTTTCTATGACTTCCTAATTGTGGCACTGTAAGAAAGTCACACAACATCTCTGAGACTGCCCCATCATGTGTAACCTGGCAATGATAGAGCCTCTCTCAGAGGGCCATGGTGAGATTTAAGTGATGAAGGCCCTGGCACAGTGCTTGGTATATGCCAGGTACCGGGCGGGGTGCTGTTATAAAACACCTGGGCTCATGCCTTGGCTTAGAGAGAAAGTTAACCCAACTGCGGAGCCGTAGCATCCCTTACGTCTATGGTTGTCTCATTGTTTGGAATTCTTTTCTTTGACTTTATGCTGATAGAGAACTGGACGGGGTTAGGTCTCCGTAGCCAGGGGTGGGGTCTACAATGACAACTGGTTTCTGGAAAGTCCCGTCCCTTGGTGGGATGTGTGAGATTTTATGAAAAGGGCCTGCGTGACGGCTGACTGGTTCTCAGGGCTGAGGGCCGCTCCGTGGAAGTATCTGCAGATGGACCGCAAGGCAGCCACCTGTTTACCCTCTGCTTCCTGCTCCCTCTGTGAGTTTGTGCCGTGTTTGGGCGTGTGTGCCCGTGAGTGCCTGTGTGTGCAGGACGTGCGTGCTTGCACATGGCAAACTTGCTACCACCTCAGGGCCTTTGCCCCTGCTGTTCCCCCATCTGGAACACTGATCCATGTCCTCCGTCAGTGAAATCTCAGCTCTTCAGGATCTGTTCTCAGAGGGGCCTCTTCTCACAACTGTATCCAAATGATCCCTCTCCCCATCACTTTACCCCGTTTTATCTTCATCTCTGTGTATCTCAGCATCAGTCAGGATGGGCTCGTTGATGCGGTGACAACAAGCCACCCCCAAGTCTCAGCGGTTTAAAACAGCAAAGTTCATTTTGCACTCACACTGTGAGCCTCTGGGGACTCTGACCATCATAATCTCGAAGGCGGCCCAAACGGCGCCTCATCTTGAACTAGAGGCTTGTACTGGTGACGAAATACTTGCCTAGAAGGGAGACACACAATGTGTTGGTCAGGCTCCATCCAGCCTCCAGTGGGCCAGAAAATAGGAAAGGCAAGTATTTAGGGCAAGTCACTAATGACTATCAAATTCACTATTTAACAGTGGCCTCATTTAATTTTGTATTTGCTTTGTAATAGTCTCCTTCTACCAGAATATAAACTCCAGGAGATCAGGAATCGCCCCTGCCTTCCTCACGACTGATCCTCAGTGCGGAGAACAGAGCTTGGCGCCCATGAGATGCTACCACGTTTTATCAAACGTTTGAATGAATGAGTTATAGTCCAGAACTTAAGAGACCCAGAGAAGAGTGTAAGTTTGCGAAACCCTGGCAGAATTAGAAACTGGGTATAGACGACAGCTTCTTTTTATGTCTTCTTAGGCACAGTGACCGTGCTGTTCTGGGACAGTCCTGACCTAAGACGTTTGGTTCCCATCAGAGGCTCACAAACCTCCAGCAACATGCTGTCATTCTGTGCTCAGAAAGCGTGGTCCCCCCACCCCTAGCATCTCTCAGGAGGGCGAATCCAGCCAGTGTGCATCAGAGGAAGGAAACTGTGGCCTTAAGACCGAACAGAGTTTTCAAGGAAACTGGCTTCGCAGGCACTGATCTTGAAGGTTCAGAGGCGAAGTAGGAATTTCTCTTTGCTCAGATGTTGGGCCTGAGTCCCAGACTTGCCCTTGTCACCCAGCTGTGCTCGGTCTCCCAGCACACTCCTGCCCGCCCCACCCCCGGTGGTGGAGGGTGCATGGGGACGTACTGAGGATGCCAGAGGTCGTCTGGCCGAATGGCCATCGCGAGGCCACAGAGCCGCTCATTAGTGCAGTCTGGCTCAGCCACCGGAACAGATGTTTCCTTTCATCCCGTGGTTTCCGGCCAGTTAGTGGTCGTCTTCCTCCGGGGGTCTGACCTGGTGCTGACGTCTGTCATCATTATCTGGAATCATTTTCACTCCTTGAGAACATACAGAGGTGGGAAATGAGATTGATGTAAGGTGAGCACTGGGCAAGTTCAAGGTGCTGGTACAGGAATCCTACGTGAACTCAGTGTCTCCGTCCCTGGAACCTATCCACAGAGGTCTTTCCCTGTGCTGGAACATCCTATTTTTGCATCCTGTAATGGGGTGTATGAGCAGCCTTGCACAACAACAAAAAATCTAACTTTTAACCACCGTTTCCTATTATTTCATGCATGATTCTGGCTCATACGTGCTTCTCTGGACCAAATTAGTCTCTTAAGTTATAGCAGGATAGGCTCAATTCTATGTAAAAAATTTCAGGATTGCTTGCATAGATATAATCGGCAAAGGGGAAGTTGAAGAAGTTACATGCACATAATCCTTTCTAATTGCGGTTGACTTGAGACCCAATTTCTATAGAGTAATTGGCCTGTAAGAAAGATTTTTTGAGGCTGTTGTAATACGATGGGCCAAGTAGGAGACGTGATGGGATCATTGGGTTTTAATTAATCGGTGACAGGAGAATTCCTGTTTCCTGAAGGGAGCTTCTCTCTTAGGGAGATTTACACACTGTGGGAATTACAGGGGCCTGCACATCACCTCCATTGAATTTCTGCCCAGCTGACATTTACTGAAAAGCTGCCAGGTAAATTGAAGATTACAGGAATTCTAATCTGATTTTCGACCCAAATGGCATTCAGAATGTCGGTCTATTTGTGGGATTCTCTTAACTCTACTGTAAAGTTTCAAGGTTATTGAGGTTATAGATTCTGTTTGGGTTTGTTTTTGAACACCCCAGAGTGTCTGTCTGTCTGGCTGGCTTGTCTTTAATTTTTTTGTTTGCTCCTGTGATGTTGAAATAACTCCAGGTGATTTGGAGGTGCTTTGAGAATGCTAGAACCAAAGGTAGATATTTTACCTTCTTAGATTAAACTGGTAAAAATCACGATTATTTGTGATGCTTCTTGGAAAAGTGGTCCTTATTATCCTTACTTATCAGTGAGTCCACTGTAACAGTACCTGCCTTCAAAACATTAGCATCGGGCTTCCCTGGTGGTGCAGTGGTTGAGAATCTGCCTGCCAATGCAGGGGACACGCGTTCGAGCCCTGGTCCGGGAAGATCCCACATGCCGCGGAGCAGCTGGGCCCGTGAGCCACAACTACTGAGCCTGCGCGTCTGGAGCCTGTGCTCCGCAACAAGAGAGGCCGCGACAGTGAGAGGCCCGCGCACCGCGATGAAGAGTGGCCCCCGCTTGCCACAACTAGAGAAAGCCCTTGCACAGAAATGAAGACCCAACACAGCCCAAAATAAATAAATAAAAAATTGATGGAAGTGAAATTTAAAACAGGCAAGTCTGTGTATGGAGAGCTTGCTAAGTAAATTAAAAAAAAAAACACATTAACATCGGATGCAAGGTGAATAAGTTCTAGAGATCTGCAGTACAACACTGCCTATGGTTAACAATACTGCGTTGTACACTTAAAATTTGTGAAGAAGGTAGGTTCATGTTAGATGCTCTTACCACGATGAAAAAAATAGCATCGGTGATTCCAAGTCCAGTAATGGCTGAGGAGTTGGTATCACGCTAATACTCTCACGGCTGACTCTGCAGAAAGTGGAAAAATACCAGATACCTGAAGGTTGTAGAGAGTGACCAAAAGAAGCAGACACCTGGCAACGGGGAACAGCACTGTGTGAATTACCCATTTTATGACTTATAGACTGATGGAAGGCCCCAGGCAGGGAAGCTGAAACTCAGAAAATCCAGGCTTTCTCAATGCTGTTATAAAGATGCCCACAGAGGAATATGTACATTGGAAGAGAGTGGGAATGAGTGACGCATGGATGGACCCAGCTAGGGACGGACTGGGGGGACCTCACACTCAGGGATCCACATGTTACATTTTTCTGCGGTAAATACTCCCAGAAACTCTCCACCTAACTCAAACCAGCTCATGATAAGTCGACCAACTCATGGCCCCACTTTCCAACCACAGAAAAAAAAAGATATTAAATTCTTCTTCTTTTTTCCATTTTTAAATATTTCAAAGTACCTCACGGACTGGTGTGAGGTGTTGCTTACCAACATTTTCCCAGAGCTGAAAACAATCAGTCTTGATCATGAGCGAACACCATGGGCGCCTCCACTCTCTCAGCTGCCAGATCCTGGACTATTTCTCACACCAAGCCAAGCAAGGGAGAGTTGATGATGGTAGTTTTCTTTTTTTTTTTATTGAAGTGTAGTGGATTGACAATATTGTGTTAGTTTCAGGTGTATTGCAAAGTGATTCAGACATACACACACACACACATATTTCAGATTATTTTCCAGATAAGCAGCAATGATTTACTGTGTAGCATAGGGAACCACAATATATTCAGTATCTTGTAATAACTTATAATGAAAACTAAAAAATATATAACTGAATCGCTTTGCTATACACCTGAAACTAACACAATATTGTGAATCAGTTATACTTCAATTTTAAAAAATAATGCTACAGTCAACACTGGTGCACAACTTCTTATGTGGACGTATGTTTTCATTTCTCTTGCGTATATACCTAGGAGTGAACTTGCTGGTTCATGTGGTATGCTCTGTTTAGTTTTTTGAGGAACTGCACAGCTGTTTTCCAGATCAGCTGTACCATTTTACATTTTTGCCAACAATGCATGAGGGTTACAAAATTTCTTCACATTCTTGCCCACATATTTTTGTCTATCTTTTTGACTACAGTCATCCTAATGGTTTGAACATGGTAGCTCACTGTGGTTTTGATCTGCGTTTCCTTAATGGATAATGATGTTGAGCATCTTTTCATGTGCTTATTGGCCATTTTTATAGTTTCTTTGGAGAAATGTCTATTCAAATGCTTTGCCCCATTTTGTTTTGCTATTGAGTTGTAAAAGTTCTTTATATATTCTGGATACTGAATTTTTTTATCAGATATATGATCTGCAAATATTTTCTCCCGTTCTATAGGGTGTCTTTCCATTTTATTGATAGTATCTGAAGCATTAAAGTTTTAAATTCTGTTTCTTTTTTTGTGTGTGCTTGTGCTTTTGGTGTTATATCTGAGAAACCATTGCCTGAACCAAAGTCACAGAGATTATTGCTTATGTTTTTTCCTAAGAGTTTTATAATTTTAGCTCTGACACTTAGGTCTTTGATCCACTTTGTGTGAACAGCATCCTGCTGTTCTAGCTGATTGTTGCCATGTGGGAATGTGGGATAGATAGTGTTGCCTGCTCTTCCAATTTTTTCCAGGAAGCCAGAAATACCAAATTTTTTTTGGTGTGAATATTCTGCATTTAAAAACATTGGCACCCAAGTCACATTTCGTGAAAACACAGTAGTGGAGGTGGTTAATATCTGTGGCCCTAGCCACGTGCAGCACAGGTACCACATTGTAACCTCTGGGTTTTCTACTTAACTTTCCTAGTCTGCTAGAAATGCAATAAACGAACCCCTGTTCTTGGAGTATTCCCATCTGACACAGTCTTAGGATTTTTTAAAGGTTCTAGATAGCAGTTGAATGAGAAGCCTTGAAATGAAACCAATGAGGAGAGAAGGTTTTGAGTCCAAAAGTCCCTGCTCTAAACTAGGGGCTTTTAAATGTTTTTAGAACTCTGCCTGCCGACTACAGTCTGATTCGTCAACCTGAAACATTCTTTGCACAGCGAACTCAGAGAGAGCAGTCAAAGCAGACATGAGAAGGCAGTGCCTGGATCTTGTGAAATTGCAGAAGGAGATGATTTATTCATGCCAGGTTCTGAGAGCTGGTCATGAGGTCATGACGAAAAGAGCTGCGTGACAGGCAGAGAGATGGACTAAAGACCCTCTGCCCGATGTGGATGAACCTAGAGTCTGTCATACAGAGTGAAGTACGTCAGAAAGAGAAAAACGAATATCATATATTAACGCATATATGTGAAATCTAGAAAAATGGTACTGATGAACCTACTTGCAGGGCAGGAATAGAGATGTAGACGTAGAGAACGGACATGTGGACATGACGAGGAAGGAGAGGGTGGGACGAACTGGGAGATTGGGATGGACATACATACACTACCATGCATAAAATAGATAGCTAGTGGGAACACACTATAAAGCACAGGAAGTTCAGCTCGGTGCTCTGTGACCACATAGATGGGTGGGAGGGAGGCCCAAGAGGGAGGGGATATAGGTATACATATAGCAGATTCATTTCATTGTCCAGCAGAAACTAACACTACATTGTACAGCGATCATACTCCAGTTAAAAAAAAATTAAGAAACAAATTAAAAAGACCCTCGGCCCTGTTGATGGGTTTGGTGAGCAGAGCGGTTTGTGCCGTTCCTCTCTGGGAGGACTGCTGTCGGCGAAGGGGGAGTCACAGAGTGGGAAGGACGTCTGGAGGGGAAGAGGGTGTGAGGAGGGGCCCCAAGCAGTGTTGCCTGTTGTCTGAGCCCATTCTGCAAAGATTGGCCTGAGTCCGACCTCCTCCAGGAAGCCTTCCCTGACTTGCCAGTTTCTTTCTGCTGCCAACACCGTGACACAGCCTCTCTGGCTTCACTAGGCACACATTCCTCTGAGCGCTCGCTCAGACTGTTGTTTGATATTCAGTGCTTCCTTCAATGGGTATTTAATGAGCACCAGCTAGGTCCCAGGCTAGGGACACAGTAGTGAGCAAAACAGGCTGAAATCCCTGCTTTCCTGGCGCTTATGTGTATGTGTGAAATACATAGAGAGAGAGAGAGAGAGAGAGAGAGAGTCAACATAACAGATAAATAACTTACTTAGTATGTTATACACTAAGTTCCCTACATACAAACGAGCTCCATTCCTAGAACGCGTTCGTAAGTCCAGTTTGTTCATGAGTCTGACAAAGTTAGCCTAGGTACCCACCTAAAACCATCGGCTATATAGTACTGTACAGTAATAGGTTTATAATACTTTTCACACAAATAATACATAAAACACAAACACCAAAAAATAAAGAAAACATTTTTGGGGCTTCCCTGGTGGTGCAGTGGTTCAGAATCCACCTGCCAGTGCAGGGGACACGGGTTCTAGCCCTGGTCCAGAAAGATCCCTCATGCCGCGGAGCAACTAAGCCTGTGCGCCACAACTACTGAGCCTGCACTCTAGAGCCCGCGAGCCACAACTACTGAGCTCACATGCCACAACTACTGAGCCTGGCTCTAGAGCCTGTGCTCCGCAACAAGAGAAGCCCCCATAATAAGAAGCCCGCGCACCGCAATGAAGAGTAGCCCCTGCTCGCCACAACTAGAGAAAGCCCGTGCACAGCAATGAAGACCCAACGCAGCCAAAGATAGATAGATAAGTAAATAAGTAAATACTAATTGTATTTCTATAAACTATAAACAATTTGAAAATGAATTAAATTAATTAAAAAAATGTTTCATGTACCACAGTGTTCATAGCAACATTACTTACAAGTGCCAAGAAATGAAAGCGGTCTTTGTTGCTGTGCGCGGGCTTTCTCTAGTTGTGGCGAGCGAAGGCCACTCTTTGTTGCTGTGAGCGGGCTTCTCATTGTGGTGGCTTATCTTATTGCAGAGCACGGGCTCTAGGCACGTGGGCTTCGGTAGTTGTGGTTCGCAGGCTCAGTAGCTGTGGCCTGTGGGCTCTAGACCGCAGGCTCAGTAGTTGTGGTGCACGGGTTTAGTTGCTCCATGGCATGTGGGATCTTCCCGGACCAGTGATCGAACCCATGTCCCCTGCATTCGTAGGCGGATTCTTAACCACTGTGCCACCAGGGAAGTCTTTTTGAATTAGTGTTTTTGTTTCTTTCGGCTATAGACGTTGAAATTGAAAAAACCTTATTGAAATTGAAAAAAACCTTATTGAAATTGAAAAAACCTTATTTAACTTTTTAAAAAGAAATTTCATTCTTCTATTTTATTTTTAGGATAGGATTTATCATGACCTGGGCTTACCTTGTTTGTTTATTTACCTGACTGTTAAGAGAGAAATCGTGTCTATCTTGTCTACCAATGAATTCTCCATGGCTAACACATATTCACGGCTTAATAAATGTCACTGAATAAATGAATATGCCAGGGATTGTAGTGACCATGGTGTTACGATAGGTTTTGACCTTTGAGAACTTATGTTCATAAGATTTAGCAATTGTGCTCCTTGGTATTTACCCAAAGGAGTTGAAAACTTATGTCTACACAAAAGCCTGTACACGGATGTTTATAGTAGCTTTGTTCATAATTGTCAAAACTTAGAAGCAGCTAAGCTGTCCTTCAGTAGGTGAATGGATAAATAAACTGTGGTCCATTCAGACAATGGGATATTATTCAGTGCTGAAAAGAAATGAGCTATCAAGCCATGAGAAGACGGGGAGAGGCCTTAAATGCATATTATTCAGTGAAAGAAGCCATTCTGAAGAGGCTACGTACTATATGATTCCAACTCTGTGACATTCTGGAAAAGGCAAAACTCTGGAGACAATGAAAAGATCAGTGGTGGCCGGCCAGGGGTTGCGGGAGCGGAGCGATGCATAGGTAGAGCACAGAGGATGTTTAGGGCAGTGAAAACACTCTGTATGAGACCATAACGGTGGAGACGTGTCACTATACATTTGTTCAAACCTATAGAATATACAAAACCAAGAGTGAACTGTAATGTACAAACTGTGCACTTTGGGTGATAACGATGTGTCCATGTAGATTCATTGATTGTAACAAATGTACCGTCTGTTGGGGGATGCTGATGATGGGGAGGCTCTGTGTGTATGGGGGGAAAGGGGTATATGGGAAACCTTTGTACCTTCTCCTCAATTTTGCTGTGAACCTAAAACTGCTCTTAAAAAAATAAAGTCTTTAAAAAAAATTACATTCTAGTAGTAGAGACAGACCCATCTTATCAAAGTAGAGAATATCAATATACGTACCAGGCAGGCAGGAGAATAGGGCTCAAAACCCAGCTGACTGGGACTTCCCTGGTGGCGCCGTGGTTAGGAATCCTCCTGCCAATGCAGGGGACACAGGTTCGAGCCCTGGGCCGGGAAGATCCCACAAGCTGCGGAGCAACTAAGCCCATGCGCCACAACGACTGAGCCTGTGCTCTAGAGCCCGCGAGCCACAACTACTGAGCCCACGTGCCACAGTTACTGAAGCCCGTGCACCTGGAGCCCGTGCTCCGCAACAAGAGAAGCCACCGCAATGAGAAGCCCGCGCCCCGCAACGAAGAGTAAACCCCGCTCGCCACAACTAGAGGAAGCCTGCACGGCAACGAAGACCCAACACAGCCAAAAATAAATACATAAAATAAATAAATTACAAAAAGAAACCCCAGCTGACTGGTAGCTTCTCGTCTCCCAGAATGCACATGACACCCCCCTACACACAAATTGACAGGGTGTCCTACTTTGTCTGTTGAGTGTGTTCAGAGACTTAAACAAACACGTATGGAACTCCTACACTTTTCCAGGCACCGTTCCAGCTGCCACAGTCAGAGCAGCAACAATACAGGTACACTGTTGTCCTGGTGGCATGAACAGTCAAGAGAGGAAGTCGGAGTTTAGTCTCATTGTATTTACCGCGAGTAACCAGCAGGCTTACTCGGGGGCGTTTGCTCAGTGTGATCATCGTTCAGTATTTACCTGGCTTTTTGGTCATCTTTTAAAATAATGCCCAGAAAAAGGCTCATAAGAAAAAAGCAGAATCCCTGAGACCAGAGACAGCCTCTCTTGCTCCATTTCTAGAAAAAAAAAAACTCATATGGGGAAAGCATCTCCGCCTGGTAGCTCAGAATTATCTAGAAGTTTGTGGGGAGAAAAAATAGTTTAGGTAAATGGTACAACCTGCTAGAGAGCAATTCAAGCTTTTGAACTCTCCCTCGTCCTTTACTGCTCTCCCCCCCATTGCCTTCCCTCCCCACCACCCTCCCTCCGGAAAGCAATCGTCACTGTCATCATGAGGGACCTGCTGAGAAATGGCAGGATGCGCTTCCTGGGGACCAGCTGCTGGATTGGGGCCCATCCATCTCCCCTGCTCCCATTTCTCTGCCTCCTTCTTGCTGGCGAGTCTGAGCTGCAGCCATACTGTGCACTCGAAAGCTGTCCCGCGGTCACATGGAGGGGGCTTAGCTTTTATTACAGGACAGGTTTCCATGGGAAACAGGGTCTCTGGGAAGCAAGTCCTTTGGGGAGGAGGCTATGTGTTCTAGCTTGAGGGGAGAAACAGCCAAGCAGTGTCCTGCTTGACCCCTTCCAACACACACACACACATACACACACACACACACACACGCGCGCGCGCACACACACACACACACACACACTTCTCCACCCCAGGGAAAAGAAAAATATCTGATGATTATCTCATGACTGACCCTGATTCCCCAAAGGCAGCTGGTAATTATTAAATTGAGAGAATCATGGGACACTTTCTAAATGGAAAGGCTTATCAAGAATAGATCAGGAACAGGTAAAGTTAATAGTTATCAACCCATTTCCACAGAAATGGACTTATTAGCGGGCATGCCAGCTGCCTAGAAGTAAAAGACCCCCTTCCTCTGGTTTGAGGAAAATGACTTAAAATAAAAACTTATGCATAGAAGTGACGCTGGGGCTTCCCTGGTGGCGCAGTGGTTGAGAGTCCGCCTGCCGATGCAGGGGACACGGGTTTGTGCCCCGGTCTGGGAAGATCCCACATGCTGCGGAGTGGCTGGGCCCGTGAGCCATGGCCACTGAGCCTGTGCGTCCGGAGCCTGTGCTCCTCAATGGGAGAGGCCACAGCAGTGAGAGGCCTGCGTACCGCAAAAAAAAAAAAAAAGTGACTCTGACTGGATTGTTATTCCATTTGTAGCAGGTCCACAGGAGAAGAAGAACCCACAGTTAAGGGGGGGGCCAGCCTTCCCACGCAGACCCTGCCCCCTTTGCCCAAAGCCTGGCCACTTCTGCACCCCAAGACCAGAGTGCGGATTTAGCAGGATTAAACTGCTGATAACAGAGAGAGTTATGCTCCTTTTCTGCTTGTGCTGGATTTTCACTTTCTCGGCAGTAGTTTTTCTGAAGTTTACTGAGTGCTGAGACCCAGGAGGCATTAGCAGCAGCTCCTTAGATCTGCTTACAAGCACGGTGCAGACTAAAGAGAAACTGAAGATCTGATCTGATAGGGCCGAGCATCTCTTACAGGAGGAGACTTAACAGATGGATCAGTGGAGAAGCCCTGTGGTCAGAGAAGTGACTTTAGGCTGGGGTGTGGTGGCTGGGAAAGGGAGGTGACCGAAGCCGAGAACCAAGTGCTCAAGTTCCTAAGGTCCTGAAATCCCTCTCACAGGGCCCCGGGAAATAGGGGTCCCCTGTTCCCATGTGAGCCCACTGTCATCCTCTCATGAGGCCAGGTCCCTTATTCAACACACATTCCCTTCCCCGTGCAAAACAACATGTGCAAATAGATACTTGATGATTCAGAGCTCACGGGTACCCACACCAGGACAACCTGGCTAGATAATTTTAATAAAATTATACTTCAATTTAAATAGCCACTTCTGGCCAGTAGCCACTGTATTGGACAGAGCAATATCAGAGAGTTTCTTAAAACCTTGGCTAAATGGAGAAAACGTTGGACGTGACGAATTCTAATGTAATTCTATTTGGGGTAGAATTCCATATCAGGCAGGTCACTGTAACTTAGTTTTGCCAACACTATAGCTATACTATAGCTATTTTAAAAAAATTTTTACTGGGGTGTAGTTGATTTACAATGTTGTGTTAGTTTCTGCTGTACAGCAAAGTGAATCAGTTATGCATATACATATATCCACTCTTTTTTAGATTCTTTTCCCGTATAGGTCATTACAGAGTATTGAGTCGAGTTCCCTGTGCTCTACAGTAGGTCCTTATTAGTTATCTATTTTGTACATAGTGGTGTGTACATGTCAATCCCAATCTCCCAATTTATCCCTCCCCACCCCTTACCCCCTGGTAACCGTAAGATTGTTTTCTACATCTGTGACTCTATTTCTGTTTTGTAAATGAGTTCATTTGTACCATTTTTTTATTCCAAATATAAGCAATATTATATGATATTTGTCTTTCTCACAAGGAGCTAGAAGATTTAAAGAACAAATTTACTATAGCTATCTGTCAATCCTGTGGTTTCTACCCTGTTCTTAAGTCTTAAGTTCTTAAGTCTTCGTGGTTGTTGGGGTGGAGGAACTGTCCACGGTAGGAGATTCTGCTGGGCAAGCAACAGGCAACAGGCTTTTTTTCAAAACTCTTTCCCTACAGGTTGTGAGTTCGGTGTCTGGGCTGCAGATCTTGCCCTAGATCCCCAAAGGCAGGGAAGAGGCTTCCCAGCTCATTTTAGTCCAGGCAGGCCCATTGTTGGTAAAGGAACAGGTTGGTGGGGGTCACTCAGGTTTTCGGAGCTGTGAATCCTTCACTCTGCTGTCTTATTGCTTGGATCCAGATACAGCTAGATTCAGGGTGACAGACAAAGACTTAGGGAACAGAAGTCATTCACAAATCCCATGCTGGATGGCTCTTTGTTTTAACTCTCTGTTTAGTAACTTCTCCCATCAGTGCACTAGTCAGCCTATAATTTATAAGTTCATGTCCATGATGAGAGGCTCTCCCTGTGTAGAAAGATGCTGAGAAGGACACTGGCCCTTTTCACTTATATGTGCCCCGTCCACTTTCTTCCCCCTCCTCCAGACAATGTGCAATGTTCAATGTTGTCACTCCATGAATGAAGGTGGGTGGGGTTTTCTTCCGTTACATCCCATCCCACTGCAGGCTGAGGACATGAAGAACCCAGCAGACCTCCTTATTCATGTAGCTCATAGTTGATGTCACGGACTAGGCACCTTAAGGGGTCCTTTCCCATCCTTGGTCTCACGATGCTTTCACAAGCCCACGTGGGCACCAATATTCTCCCCAAATTCTAAAGCTCAGAGTTGGCACCACGGGTCCACAGCCACACAGGTAAGTAGAAGTAGAAACAGCCAGAATCCAGGCTGTGCCTCACGATTGGAGTAATGGTGGCCCTAGATGAAGGTGTCGGGCCACGTCCCGTGTGCGGTGCTTGGATCGTGGCATCCGCAGGCATGGGGTTGGGGAGGACTGAGCGGTGACGGTGCCCAGAGAAGCAGTGCTGTCTGAGCTGCTCATTCAGGGAAGGACAGGGCCCTGAAGACGGATGGTCTATCCACTCGGAGGTGTGGGCCGTCTGTGGGCAGCCTGTGAATCAGGCTCTATCGACACCGCCTGTGAGCTGTTGAACTTGGCGAGCCTTCTTTGGGTTGACAAAGAGGAATGTGGCAATTGATCGCGTTCTTGACATTCTGCTGAGTCTCGGGTTTTAAACTGCACTTTCCTGTGTGTTTGTTTTGCAGAACAAATGGCTCCTTCTATGAGATCTTGCAAGTGGACTTTGGAATTGACAACAGCAGTGTCCTGGCCGGCGCCCCGCAGATCACCTGGCAGGTGGAGTACCCGGTGGAGGACGCCACGAGGGAGCTGGTTGTCTCTGAGATCTTTGTCAGCCAGACCTCCTTCGTGGGCATCGTCCCGCTCGCAATGGTGAGATGTCGGGCTTCAGAATCAGTGTCACAGAGATGTTTTCTTCGAGTACTTTTTTTTTTTTGTCTTGCCGTGTGGCACGTGGGATCTTAGTTCCCCAACCAGGGGTCAAACCCTGGCCCCTGGCAGTGAATGCCCAGAATTCTAACCACTGGACCGCCAGGGAATTCCCTGAGTACTTTTAATATTCAAAGAAACAGGAGCATTTTATAATCTGCTGTTTTCTATGCACCTTGAAGTTGCTTGAGCAAGGGAAATACACTTAAGTTATATTTTATTTACTTGATTTCTTTAATGCCTCCTTGGAAACTAGGGCCTGCTGTATAAATCTGCTTTCCTTTGTGGATCCTGCTGAACCGCGTCCTGGGGAGCCCGTGTTTTTTATTGGCTCAGCCTGTGTGTCCTGAGTGAAGACAGTTGCATTGAAATGCATCACGAGTGTGTGGTGGGCACGGCCTCTCTATATGCTGAGTAAGCAGCCCCAGGTCAATTGCCCTGAGAGTTCCCATGTAGCTTGGGGGTTGGCAAACTCTAAAATGCAGATGGACCGAAAGAGCCTTACTGGGAACTGACCAGATGAACCTGGATAGTGTCCCAGAGACCATAAAACCACATGTGTTTCTGTTTCTGGCCTGGGGGTGACCAGCTCTCTCCTCTGAGCTTGGCCGAAGCTCTATTCACAATCAGGCTCGGGGAACGCCTCTGAGAACAGTATCGTGGACAAGGTCCCAGAACCTGAAAAGACGGTGCCGATGGGTCACAGGGATAATAAACCCCGGGAGTGCAATATTGCTAATGCCCTTTCCCACACTGGAAATGTCCAAACACATTCTGCGCTGCTTTGACCTTCCTGTCTGGGACCAAGGCATGGGGGTCCACACCTAGCGATTCTAGGACAACCTGGGGGTACTTCTATCATTCATACTCAAAGTTGGATACCAGGGGTGAGATCCTTGCAAATAAAACCCTCTATCCTACAATTAATTCTGCAATTCCCATATTTGTGTTCTTGGCGCTTTGCCCCAAAACTCCCTTTCCCTACGTCTCCTCATATCTGGCTCCTTCTTCTTTTTTTTTTTTTTTGCGGTACACGGGCCTCTCACTGTTGTGGCCTCTCCCGCTGCGGAGCACAGGCTCCGGACGCGCAGGCTCAGCAGCCATGGCTCACGGGCCCAGCCGCTCCGCGGCATGTGGGATCTTCCCGGACCGGGGCACGAACCCGTGTCCCCTGCATCGGCAGGCGGACTCTCAACCACTGCGCCCCCAGGGAAGCCCTCTGGCTCCTTCTTGATTCGACTGTTAAGAGGCACCTTCCCTGACCAGGGAAGTCAAGCTGGCTCTCCGTTCCCCTTGCCCCTCCCTCTCTGTCCACATCTTCATCCTCTTCTATCTTCTTCGTAGATATTGTCAGTGTTTGAGGTTTAGGATTCATCATCTTTGTTCCTCCCCAGAAGGAGAGATCCATGACGGTAGGCTGCCCATCCGTTTTGTCCACTGCTGTGTCCCCAGCACCTAGAACAATGCCCGGGGCACTTACGATTTGTCCAGTGAATGACTGAATCCCGTGCTGTAATCCCAGCTACCGGGATCATCTAGTTCTTGAAGGCTAGACGGTTGGAGATGCTCCACAGCAGCAGTGATCTGCATTTTGGTTTGAGGGCGGCCCCAGCTTCGTGGGAAAGAGCCCCGTGAGGGAGCAGCGGTGGATGGTGAGGATTGTAGGATAGAGTGAGACAGTGCTGTGCTCCCTTTCCCAGGACCGTTCCTGTCAAGTCTCCAGGTCGACCAAGATCGGGCCGAGGTGGTGTTATCTCTTTACTCGAAGCCCTTAGGATTTTGCTCTATGTCTCATCAGTACCAGTCAATTCCCTGGGGCTTCTGCAGCCTCCTGCTTCTTGTAAGGATGAGCGTTGTGCCCTTCTCTCGTGGGCAGGTGTGGGTTCCGAGAGGCGCTAGAACGTGATGTATGTTGACCTGCCAGGAGGCTGGAACCAGGACAGGGGTACGGACCTGTGGTCAGCCCAGTACAGCCCACCGACCCATCCAGCGTGCCGCCTGCGTTAGTAGAAAAAGTCATATCGGGACACAGCCTGTTCCTTTGTTCTGAATTGTCTAGGTTTGCTTTAATGCCGTGATGGCAGAGGTGAGCCTTTGGGACAGAAAGTGTATCCTTGGCCAGATCTTCAGTTTTAGCATCTTGTAATAAAGTAACCTAAGGAGAATACTGGTGAATGGGGACTATTATCCTGTTGTTATAGGGCTTCGGCGGATGTTGTCTCCCTAGTGTGGCCTTTCCCCATGAGACCTTTGCTTGGTGAGACCCTCCAACGCTCTTTGGCCAGAGGTGAACCCTTCTGTCATGATGCCGCCTGCAGACGTAACTCAAGGCACTGGTCTGAGTGGGGTGCTCGTCACTGGGTCAGGGCACACGGTGAGGTGGGACAGAATCTAGGGAAGAAGGAGGTGGTGAAACCTGGGCGAGGACGGAGAGCCTGGCAGAGCAGGACAGCAGGCCAAGAGGCAGGCCGGCTCGGACAACCTTTCCTCGGCTGCCAGCACGTCCCCGTGGGGCTCATCCTCTGTCCTGTGCCTGTTCTTAGTGACAGGTGCCTGGTGCAGCCCTGGGAGGGGTCCAGCGGATGCGCGCGCTGCGCTTATTTTGGCTGCGTTGCCGGCGCTGGTTTGTTCTCTGTGGCACGCGCTCCGCCAGCCCCCATCTTCTCCCCCGCTGGAGCCGACTGAGCTGCCTGCTTCTCCCTGGCTTCTCCGAGGAGGCTGTTGTATGTTTGCTGTGCTCACTGCATGTCTGTGACGATTAGTGTCTCCCCATCTGGCTGATCTTTACTTAGGGATGGTTTCTTGCATTTGGCTTTAATTCCCACTGGCTGGGAAGTGCCAGGGTTGGATGGTTGAGTGGTGTCATGTATCGCAGGCCACCTCTGGCATCCCTGTGAAGAGTGGCTCTGAAATGCCTCCAAGGGACCAGAGCTATTTAGTAAAGTTTACGGTGGAACCAGAGTCGGTAGTTCATCTTTTCTCTTTCATCAGTTGTTTTAGCTGCTTTCCAAACCCGTAACTGCCGCAGAGTGGCCTTCAGGGGAGAATTTTGCCTACTGCTCTTAGGGTGTAAGTAACTTTTATGTAATTCTTCCAACCCCCCCACCCCGACCTTCTTCTCCATTCCCTTCTCCCCCTCCCCCTCCTTATACTTCTTCTCAATGGCAGCTAACCCTGGACAACTTATACGTGATGTAAGGGTGCTAAATTACTCGTCCATGGGATGTTCAAACAAAACTGGCCTTGCTATTGTATCAGAGTCTACTGAGGAGTGGAAGCCACTTTTGTAGTTAGGACAGAAAAACTTTAAGTGGAAGCATTCATGTATGCAGGAGGTAGGACAGATGATAAGCCAGGAACAGAACACAGGAAACTCAGGAACCATAGCTGGAGTGGGGATCCACCCACCCCTGGGTTGGGAGGCAGGAGGAGGTGATCCCTGGGGCCCAGGACTGGGGTCCCCTAAGGAACACCATCTTTGGGGTCAGCGCCTCTGGGAGCCAGAACCCATCAGGGGAAGGCTTGGGAATGGATCTGAGGGCAGACAGTCTCCGGCCGATGCCCTTTTATTGTACGATGTAAGTCTGAGGTCCCAAGGTGTCCCAGAAGCCTGTGCGTTCAGAACCTGGGCACGCTGAGCCTCGGTCCTGCTGACGTCTTCTCATGGCTCACCCTTGGCCCAGAACCCTCCATTTGGTTGATTTCTTGTGTCTTTCACCTTCAAAGCCAACTCTCACAGAGGGTTTTTCTGGCCACTCCAGCTAAATTCGTTCTCTCTTTCGTCTATAATTCATGCTTATTTACGTGATGCTTTGTGCACTGCCTGTCTCAGTCTGGCTCCAATCACGAGAAAGAATTTGAGCAGGGAGAGGTTGATATAAAGGACCATTAATTATAACAGGGACTAGAATAATGAGAGATTGCTTGCTAAGAAGTGACGAGAACTCTGAAGAATATGGGAATGGCCGAGTCAGGAGCCTCCACTGCCCCGGGGTGGCGTTAGGGCATCTGAGCCAGAGGCCTTCCCCCAATCCTCCGAGATCCAGACCTTGCTGGAGAGGGTTCATTCACAGCCCACTGAATGAGGAGAAGCTGCTGAGGTCGCGTACCAGTGGAAATTGCTGGAAGTCTGGGGACAGCTGTCCACAGGGAGCTGTCTCATCAGAAGCACTTGCTACCAAACCGCTCAAAGTGGATGCTGGTGAAAGCTCCAGGTCACTGGATGCTGCAGGAGCTGGATACAGGGGTGGGTGGGGGGAAGCCACCAGTGCTGGAAGAGTGCCCCACAATCAGAAAGCAAACACTTCCCTACTGAAGTGTCTCTCCAGCGCCCCCTGACATAGCGTAACTCTTGCCCATTGGCAAAGGATAGCTGTTAAAGGCTCAGATCCATTTTCCCAGAGCAGGTCATGAGGGGTGAATTTGGAGCCAAGGGGCACTGAATTGATGACCAGAATACTCTCTGTCTTCCTCCACTGGGTCACAAGCTCCTCGATGGGAGGGACCCTGTTTGATTTGCTCACCAGATGTTTTCTCAGCACCAAACATGGTGCCTGATACAGAGTATCTGCTCAGCAAATGAACAAATGGTTACATTTACCATCAGAACCTGAACCCACTAGCTGGATAGCCCTCATTTGCTGTATTAGTTTCCTTTTGCTGCTGTAACAAATCACCACAAACTTAATGCTTTAAGGGAACCCCAATTTATTATCTTAAGAGTCTGGAGGTCACAAGTCTGAAATGGGTTTCACGGGGCTAAAATCAAAGTGTCAGCAGGACTGTATTCCTTCCGGAGGTTCTGACGGAGAAGATTCTCCAGCTTCTAGAGGCTTCCAGCATTCCTTGGTTCATGGCTCCGTATCACTCAGACCTCTGCTTCCCTCATCACATCTCCTTTCCTGACCTTCCTGCCTTCTTTTCCTTATAAGAACCCTTGTGAATACCTTGGGTCCACCTGGATAACTCAGGATCATCTGCTCATGTCAAGATTTTTGACTTTCCCATTTGCCATGTAAAGTAACACATTCACGGGTTCTGGGGATTAGGATGTGGACATCTTTGGGGGACTGTTATTTTCCTACCACTTGCCTTAGGCAGGATCCCAGCTCTCCCTGTCTTGGTCTTGCTCAGGCTGTGCACAGTGCTCTCCATCCCTCCTCCCACGACCTTCTTTCATCAATACCCCTACCCCAGGCTATTCCCTGAGGAGCTCTCTGGACCTCGTGTCATCCCCAGCCACCCAGCACCTCTGACAGCTCCTGGGGACACCACACTCCTTCACCAGGGAAGCACTTTGAGCTCTGCATTTCCAGAGGACCCCACGGCAGAGCTGCCACAGGCATGGTGATCACAAATCTCTTAGCTTACACACACAGCCTTGCCCCAGGGAGGATGTGGACCACTGTGGGCTGGGGCTGCATAGGCTCCTGTAATAGCTTCACGTCTTCCTCCAACCTCGGGGCCTGGGAGGAGATCGGACAGCGGAGCCAGCTGGCCTCTTATTCTCTGTGTAGCCTCAGAGCAGTCACCTAAAATCCCTTTGCTTTAGTTTCCTGTGTGTGAATTTCCAAGTGAGAATACTTTTCCTGTCTATTGCACTGGGGTGTCAGATGGACCAAATGAGATACAACAAAAACAAACATGCTTAAAATATCAAGGCAAATAGAAAAGCCGTGTATGCAGTGGGAAAGTGTCCCAGATAGATTGGAGCATATTCAACTGTGAACGTAGAATTAATGACCCTCTCTACCTTGCCAGTTTTGTTATCCTATTGATTTACCTGGTGGGGGGGTGGGCGTCCATACTGAAAAAATTTTCAATTGTTTTCTCCTTTGAGGTAGTTGGCAAGGAAATATTTTGGTCAAGAGTACAGGCTCTTGGGTCAACCTGCCTAGATGGAAATTTGGACCCCAATGGTTACTAGTTTTGTCATCTTGGGCAAGTCACTTAACCTCTCTGAAACTCAAGCTTTGTCATCTGTGAAATGGTAAAAATGAGGTTGCCTGCCTCTTAGAGTTTTATGAGGATTAAAGATGTACTGCAGGAACACAGCTGACAGAAATCCAGGGGAGGGAGAGGACTCCAAACTCTCCTTGAGATCCACTCCCTCCACCCCCAATTCCACGGAACTCCTCAACCCTTGCTTAACCCACATTATTTAACAAACTCAACTGTCTATTGTGGAAAAAAAAAAGAGCACGTTGGCCTGGCACATTGTAAGCACTCAATAATACTTGGCCATTGTTATTTTCATCATTGCCATTGTGCTGTCTGACCACGTGTAAGTATATGTGTCAGATTTTGGTGAAAGTCAAACAGAAGTTCAATCTCAGTATGGGTGGTGGATTCTCCACCTAGAGGAAAGAAAGAGCTTGATTTGATGAATCAGATACAGCCGTGGTGCAGGATGGAGAGGAGAGATGATGGTGGGTAGGTAGTCAAGGCGGCTGCTGCCCGCTGAACATCTCACTCAACCTCACAGCATCCTCTGAGGAGGGACTGCTGTCTTGGGATTCAACCCCAGTGTTATGATTTAGAAGTTTGCTGCCACAGTGTGTGACCCTGTGTAGTGTGGGGTGCTGTGGACACCCCTTGGGTAGCAAACCAACCTCTACTTCAAGAAGGTAAATATGCAGCTTTAGGGGAAGTCATGATAAAACTGGGGAGAGACCCCACATGTGGAAGCCAGGGTGTGGGCTGATGCAATAGTCCAGGCAGGAGGGTCTGTGGAAGGACAGAGAGTGGTGATGTACTCATCCACCCACCCATGCATCCATGCATCCATGCATCCATGCATCCATGCATCCATCCATCCATGCACCCATCCATTCATCCATCTGGTCAATCGTTATACAATCGACCACTTATTTAGCATACACTGTGTGCTGGATTCATTAACCTTTGGTGCGTGGAAAGGGATAAAATGGAATTGATGGAAATTTTGAGTTGATCACCAGGCCTTGGAAACCATTGTGTGTAATGTGTCCATTTTAGCAGACAGCACAGATGGTCAACACCTTCAAAAATCCCATCTTAAAAAAGGCAGTCAAAAAAGAGGAGTGTCACAACCTAGGGCAATAACGCTGTTCTCTGCATCATCTTTAAAATCTAAAATTTAAAAGTAGTCTTTGTGCTGCCCCCTCCATGGCTGGGAAATGCCAACTTTGTGCCTGTTTCTCTTCCCTTCATAAAGAAAAGCCCTTCTTTTCTTTATGAAAGCATGTGTTTTCTTTTCTCCCCCCCGACACCTCTGTCCCTCATGCCCTTTCAATTCTCTGCAGTTTTATGTCCAATAACTGAGCTTTGAGCTTAGAGATTTATTTCCGTGGGTGGCTTGGAGTTTAGGGTTGCAGCCCACCATTCCACAACAGTTCTTAAAACTAAAAAGCCCAGCTCTACTCATGCAGATAAAAAGCACATTATCTTTCAAAACGTTGGAATCAAAAAATGAACCTGCTTGGTGAGTTTCTAAGCAACTGGGCACGCAAGCATGGAAAAAGCAAGAGATAATCAGACTCCTTTTTAGCCGTATTGGCCTGAAACTTTACAGCAAGGCCTGGGCACAAATACTTCTTTATTTCAAATAATATTTGTGTGTCTACTCTGTGTTCTAGTGATTGATGATGAACAGACACACAGAGTCTCAGCCCTTCTGCTGCTTACATTCTAGGAGAGGAGAGTAAGGAATATAAGAAACAAGTACGCCTGATCACTTCAGACAATGATGTATGCTGTGGAGAAATTCATGCTGGGTCACAAAACAGAGACACTGGGATGGAGGTGGGCAGTGCTAAGTGATCAGGAAGCTGTCTGTCTAAGGATCTGGCGTTTGCACCGAGAACTAACTGCTGAGAAGGAGCCAGCTCTAGAAGGCTGTGGAGGAAGAGCATTTCAGACGGAGGGAACAGTGTGCATCTTCAAGCAGAATTAAACTTGGTTTATTTGAGGAACTCCAAGAAGGCCAGGCTGTTGGAATGTAGACCACAAGGTGGGGGTCGGGGGGAGGGCAGGGGAAAACGATGAGATTGGAGAGGAAGCCAGGGGCAGCTTCTGCAGGCCTTGGTAATAACAGATAACCTTTCATGGGCTTTCCAGTGTCCAGTTATTGGTGTCTGTGTTAGCCTCCTCTTGCTGCTGTAACAAATTACCGCAAACATAGTGGCTTTAAACAACACAAATCTGTCTTGCAGTTCTGGACATCAGAAGTCTGAGATGGGTCTAGAGGACAAAATCAAGGTGTCAGCAGAGCTGCATTATTTTGGAAGCTCTAGGGGAGAATCTTTTCCTTGCCCTTTCCAGCTTCGAGAGGTGCCCGCATTCCTTAGCTCATGACCCCATGTCACATCACTCTGACCTCTGCTTCTGTTACCGTGTCTCCTTCTCTGACTCTGACCCTCCAGCCTCCCTCTTGTAAAAGGATCCTTGTGATCACACTGGGCCACCCGCATAACGCAGGACACTCTCCCCAGCTCAGGGTCCTTAACTGAATCACATCTGCAAAGCCCTTCGGTTGTATAAGGTCACATATTCACAGGTTCTGTGTCAGGCAGTGCCTCTGCAGCTGCGTGACCTTGGGCAAGTGACTTAAGTGTTCTATGATGGCTCAGTTTCCCCATTGGGAAAATGGCCCAGGGCTGTGGTGAAGTCACATGTGGGAATTTCCCAGAATAGAGCCTGGCGTTAAATTATTTGTCAGAAATAGGAGTGGTGGCCGTTAGCTCAGGACAGTAGTAGCACACAGAGTGGAGAAGAGAAGGAACTTCTGGCACCGTGGTATTTTGAGGTCATCGGATTAGACAAGACACAGATGTGATATGTAGAGAGAAGTTTTCACAGTGGGAGGCTGCAGAGCTGGAGGGGGACCGTGTCAGGGGAGCCCAGGCTGATAAACATTTTGACTCTAGTTTGCAGGTGGGGAGCTGTATCTCTGAAAGATCTGTTTTCCTTTCTGTTTCTTCGATTCTTGCTCCCATAAGAGGGAGGGGTTCCTCTTCCCGCTTCCCCATCCCTGCCACCCAGGGCAAAGCCATATGAAACCTTTTTTTTTTTTTTTTTTTCGGTACACGGGCCTCTCACTGTTGTGGCCTCTCCCCTGGCGGAGCACAGGCTCTGGACGCGCAGGCTCAGCGGCCATGGCTCACGGGCCCAGCCGCTCCGCGGCATGTGGGATCCTCCTGGACCGGGGCACGAACCCGTGTCCCCTGCATCGGCAGGCGGACTCCCAACCACTGCGCCACCAGGGAAGCCCCATATGAAACCCTTTTGCTTTGATTTGTTGGCACTGCTCCCTTGCTGTCTGGGTCCAGGCTGCTGGTCCAGCGGCTGCACTTCACTCCGTTTGCCTTGTTGAAATTCCAAGCGTTCTGTACACCCTGTATTTTCTTGGGATGATAGTCCTGGTGGCACAAAACAATCAGGGACTTAAATCTCGTGAAGCTCCTGCTTCAGGTCACAGAGTATCTCTCTCCCTCCCTCTGTGGCTCTTTTCTTCTTTGCCCGTTTGCTTTGCATGTGGCCCAGGATGCAGAGGGGGCAGACTTTGTCCTGGGAGTTTCCAGCCCAGATCCAGCTCTAAGGAGGGATGTTTCGCCCCAGACAAGGTCCAGCAGGCATCTCCCGGGCCTCTTGGGGTCTGTTACAGCTCCAGGGAGTCTTAAGTAATTAAGTCGGTAATTCAGAAAGCTTTGAAGGCTTGTGGATAGCTTTTTTCCCTGTCCTTTGTCTTTTGTTTAAAACTTAAAAGTAAAATCTAAATAGCGCTTGAATGCATCCTCCTAAAATCTTACGGCTAAGGCTCAAGGGTTCACGGACTACCCGCAATTCCAACCCCTTTCCCTAAATGAACTTCGTTTTATCCTTTTATTTTTTTCATCCAGGGCTTTGTATCTACCTTCATACACAGATATGTGGCTGCAGACAACAAAGGATTTTGTTTTATACGTGGCTGTGTGTGAAAACAAAGGGTACGGTGCTGTGTACCACATTCTTTACAGCCAATACTATGTTTCAGAGGCTTTTTCATACCCGTGAGAATAGAGCTGCCTTGTTCATTTTTTAAAAAACTGCTCTTCAGTAGTCTGTGGTAGGCTATTCATAGTTTTTCTCTACTGGTGATTATTTAGGTGGTTTCCATTTCTTTCTTTTTTCTCTCTCTCTCTCTCTCTCTTTCTCTACTACCATGAATCTTGTAAAGCTCCACCTGGTTTAGAGGTGAAAAGTGGGTTCTAGATCATGTGCCAAAAGGTGTAGGGGCTGTTAGAGTGAAACTGGTGATCAGTCCATAGTCTGTTAGCTTCCTGGGGCTGCCATGAAGCATTACCACCAACTGCATGGCTTAACACAACAGGGGTGGATTCTCTCATAGTTCCGGAGTCCAGAGCTCCAAAAACAAGGTCTCAGCAGGACGCTTCTGCCTCTGATGACTTGAAGATTCTAGGTTCTCCCTTGCCTTCCAGCTTCAGGTGGCCCCAGGCATTCCTTAGCTTGTGGCCACATCGCTCCCATCTCAGCCTCTGTCATCACAGGGCTGTGTGTGTGTCTGCGTCTCTGCGTCTCCCCTCCTCAACAGTACACTGGGCGTTGAATTTAAGCATCCAGTATAACCTCATCTTAACGAATCACATCTGCACAGACCCTTTTTCCAAATGAGGTCACATTCTGAGATTCCAGTGGACATGAATTTTGGCGGGGGGACACACTCTTTAACCTACTACAGGGGTAAGAAGCGGGGAGGGGCTACACAGAGGCCACCGACTTGCCAGCTGAGATCTGGGTGGTATTTGGGGCAGCCCCGTCCTGCACCTTCAACATCTCCAGTGCGATTGGATGTTGTGGAAAATGACTCTTAAAGGCTATTAGGTCTTTAGTCATTAACTCAGCTACAAAGCCTTCACATTCTGTAGTGTTGATTAGACTCCATTTACCAGGAAAAGAAAGAGATTCCAATGCCTCTGAAAGGTATGTTTGTGGAACCCTGACTTCAAAAGTCCATCCAGATGACCTGCGTCCTTCTTCTTCCACCAAAGCTAGTGAGTTGGTATACTTACTTGTTGGAGATTGCATACAACACCTTGCTGTAGGCATCCAGAGTAAACCTGATTCAGCTCTGTCTTTGAGGCTTTTCTTATATATAAAACGGAGCCAGGTGGTCTGCAAACAGCCGTTCCCTTGCCTATATAGTCAGAGTTTCACCTGATTGATCCAACCTGTTCACAGCTGAAAGGAGCAATTTTAGATTGTCCGGGAGAAGGTATGTCCAGTGGACATACTTTACAAATGACCAGAAATAACCATCTTGGTTAGATTGAAGCCACACACACTTTGTAAGTGCCACCATAGGCACCTGTCAAAGTGCGGGATACAGGTCAACTCCCCACAGCCAAGCATATCCTGGCACGTGATGCCAGTGAGCATATTCAGTGAACCTGTCGCCGCAGTGGCGGATGTAGCTGTTCTGTCATTTCCTAACTTACTTAAAAATAACGGTATAAAAAGGATTGCCCTTGGAGAGTGAACTGGAGTCAGCTAAGTGGAAAAGAAGGAAAAAACCCATTAAGATGTTTGGTTCCATTGACCCGTGTCTTTCTGGCAAACCTTGGCTGACATATAATATCTGAAGATGAACGGGAAAAACAGACCCAAGAAGCAAGCCTAGGAATGAAACTGGTGGCTGTCAGTTGAAGGAACAAAGTGACGGAAGTCTGGGTGTTTCTGTTACAGTAATGTGACATGACAGGTTGCCAAGGCTCTGTCAATACCATGAATATTTATGACCTATCTATCTCACCCAAAACCTCCGTCAGGTGGCACATTCAGCAAAGACCCCTGCTCAGGAATTTTTCTGTTTTGTTGGGTGATGAGCCCTGAATGACAAAATTGAGATCAATTATATGAAGGGTTTGTGCTTCTGTTTAACACGGAGGCTGTATTCTGAAAAAATAAATTTCTTTTTGAAAAAAAAAATCTCCTTTACTGTTGGCGGGTGAACTGGATTTTTTGTCACAATATGGAGTTGCCCATATGCAAGTGTTTCTGGGTACTGACCTCTAGGATCCTCCTCTGAGACTCAGGTTCCTATTTTGTTTGCTTGTTTGTTTGTTTGTTTGTTTTTAACATCTTTATTGGAGTATAATTGCTTTACAGTGGTGTGTTAGTTTCTGCTTTATAACAAAGTGAATCAGTTATACATATACATATATCCCCATATCGCATCCCTCTTGTGTCTCCCTCCCTCCCACCCTCCCTATCCCACCCCCTCTAGGTGGTCACAAAGCACCGGGCTGATCTCCCTGTGCTATGCGGCTGCTTCCCACTAGCTATCTGTTTTACGTTTGGTAGTGTATATATGTCCATGCCACTCTCTCGCTTCGTCCCAGCTTACCCTTCCCCCTCCCCACGTCCTCAAGTCCATTCTCTAGTAGGTCTGCGTCTTTATTCCCGTCCTGCCCCTAGGTTCTTCATGACCTTTTCTTTTTAGACTCCATATATATGTGTTAGCATACGGTATTTGTTTTTCTCTTTCTGACTTACTTCACTCCGTATGACAGACTCTAGGGCCATCCATGAGGTTCCTGTTTGAAATGACAAACCAGAGTCCTGGCAAACGAGAGGACTTTGCCCAGCTGTGTGCTGGCCAGTGAAGGGACACCCCTTTCTCCACAGCTGGGGAAGTGTGGAGGTGTGTGTGCTTAAGAGATGTCAGGCTGCCACAGCTCGGATCTAACCTGCCATTTACTTAAACTTTGTGATCTGAGCCGGCCTTTGGAGCCTCAGTCATCCTATCTGCAAAAGGGGTATGTAATATAATTCCTACTAGGACAACCTCAACACGTTACTTGGAGGATTAAATGAGGCAACATTATATGTGCAGTTCTTGTTACAAAGTAAGAATATGATAGATGTCATCAACTTCTTTTTATTAGTAACCCAGCATGCTTAAATGGGAGACATTTAAGAATAGTGGTGAAACTAAAAATATTTCCTAACAGGGTGGCATGGTCACTGACCTCACATGACCCATGGGACTAGATGCAGCTTGTAAGTAATTGTCGAAGTCCCTCCCCTCCCCCCAGGGCACACCAGCTGTACATCGGCCCCGCAAGTTAAAGTTCAATGCTTTTTTTTTTTTTTTTGCATAGCTTATCGCAGAGTCCAGCACATCTTTTTCTAAATAACTTTAATTTTGCCAACTGCCAAGATGGCGTTTTTGATTGGCTTGAACTCTTTTTCCGAGGAGAGGGGACCACAGGCGACAGTCCCCGGGGTTCCCACTAGATGGCGCTCACAGACCGACCAGCTCGTGGCCGCGCTGGGCCTGCGCCCCCCTCCCCCAGAAGGCTCCCGAACACACCTGCCCTCCCCCCCGCCCCCCCGGGCCCAGTCTTCTCCCCAGTCAGCTGACTGCTTCATCCAGCCCTTTGCTCACTTGCGAGTCCCGGTCACGTCAAGTGTGAGAAATGAAGGCCCCTCCTGCACTCAGCACAGCACCTGAGACGCGCCTGGCCCGCACCTGGCCCGCGGCCTCCGGCCCCTTGGACAGGTGCGGCCTCTCCGCCAGCATCACCGCTCGCCCTGCGGCTGGATGGAGCCTGCGAGTGGCTGCTTTTCTCGAAAGGCTTTACCAGTTTAATTTGAAATAATACATATTCATTATAAAAATGTTAAACATAATAAAAAAAAAAGCCCAAATCCCAACATCCCCCATATGACATTAGTTATATTGGAGAATCATCATTCTGGGCGGTCTACATCCATGAATCCACAGCGAGAGGAGTGGCTGTCTGGATAAGTAGACGGTGGTTGGACACCATATTTTATAGCAACGAAATCCTACTCTAAAGCTGTATTTTATTCGTGAAGGTGTTAAATTCCTTTTTATTTATAAAGAGGACAAAGAATCCAAAGTAGGGTTGTCATATTTCATAAAAGAAATGAGCAAAAATAGAAAAATTAGCTGACAAGAAGAGATTTTGATTTTTAAAATACCTTGGTAAACTTAAGAATGAAAAGTTTGTAGAAAAAAATCATACCAAGGTTTGGAACGATTATTATTATTACTATTATTCTTATTACTTTCACTATAGCTGCTATTGTTGCCTCCACGTCCATCGCCACACTGTCTCTATTTCTTCCATGACACAATTTTAGCCGGTGATGGCGGCTCCTTGATTTGAAAGTAGAAGAAACGGCACGCTGAGATTTCTTGCCATTTCCCCCATCCGGATATTTATTGGTTTTGCAAGTTTTACATTGTTAAAGTCTGTAACGTCGATACCCTCCGTGGAGCCTAGTTGCTACATTCCTTCATTGTCAACTCTCTGACTATGGGAAGCCGGTCTTGCTTGCTTCATCTGCTTCATCGGTTACCCCCCAGCCATCTGCTGCTTTCCATCCTCAGAGACGGTGCATGTCTTTTATCTGCCGATGGCCCTTTTTTGTTGTCGTTGGGGGATTACATTTTAATGCCTTTATTCCCACTGTAATGTGATCTAGAGGATAAATGAGGTTAGTCCAGTGGTTCATCCACCATAATCCCAACCTTCTTTAGAAACTGTGGCACGCGGTTCCAGTTTAAGGGGTAGGTTGTCGGTCATTCCTTCACACACTTGCCTGTGTGCCAGGCACGGGGGTGGGAGCCAGGACGGATGAAGGACACAGTTCTTGGCATCAGTGATGTCAAAAGGACTTTGTGCCCAGGAACAGAATTCTCTGTGTGTGTGTGTGTGTGTGTGTGTGTGTGTGTGGAATTGCTTTAAAGAAGGATGAAGTAAACCAAGGATGACCCTGCCACGCCCTCCGCGGGGGGGTGATGTGCCGCCACTCGGGGCGGTCACACGTCAGAGCTGAAGCGAAGCTGCTGGTAATGGGAGGCATCGTCCCCAGGGAGGAGGCCATCAGTCTGCATCTCCCAGGTGGAAAGGGTAAAGGGCCAGGGAAACAGCAGGAGATGCAGCACATGGCCAGGTCCCCCTCCTGGCGGCTCCACAGGGTTCTTATTTTTGGGATCCTAAGCCTCCTGAGGACAGGCACACAGTCACACATTTATAAAACGCCATGGTGCCTGCAGTGCTGCAGATACCACAGGTCACCGGGCTTAACATCAGCTTCTCCAGGACCAGGTTCACATGTGGATTGGTGGGTGGTGGGTGTGAGAGCAAAGAGTAAGGATGGAGACAGGAGAACAGGTTCATTCCCCTCATCTCCCTAGTCCTAATCTCCAAAATGCATTGCGATTGGGTTTGAACAAGTTGGGTCATGATTTTTATATCTGAAGGAAAGACCCTCACATCAGTGGATAAGGTACATGTGATAGAACCCAGAGAGGAAAATTCCAAACAAGGCAAAAAAAAAACAAAAAACAAAAAACCCAAAGCAGGATCTCTAACAGACACCTGCACTCCCATGTCCATTGCGGCAGTATTCACAGTAGCTAAGACTGGAAACAGTCTAAAGGTCTCTCGACAGATGAATGGATAAAGTGGTGGAGACATCCAATGGAATATTACACAGCCTTAAAAAAGAAGGAAATCCTGTCCTATGCAATGACAAGGATGAACCAGGAGGACATGATGCTAAGTGAAATAAGCCAGTCACAGAATACTGTATGATCTCACTTAACTGTGGAATCTAAAATATCCAACCTTGTAGAAGCAGAGAGTAGAATGGGGCTGGAGGGAGGAGTAAATGGGATGTTGCTATTTAACAGGTGTACAATTTCAGTTATGCAAGAGGAATAAGTTCTAAAGATCTGCCGTACAGTTACTGCAATGGTCCAGGCAGGACAGGACGGGGCTTACACTGGGAAGGACGCTGAGACATTATCAAGGAGTGGAATTGCAAGTGTGCTTTTTTTTGTTTTGGTTTGTTTTTTGTTTTTTGTTTTTGCGGTACGTGGACCTCTCACCATTGTGGCCTCTCCCGCCACAGAGCAGAGGCTCTGGACGCACAGGCTCAGCGGCCATGGCTCACGGGCCCAGCCGCTCTGCGGCATGTGGGCTCTTCCCGGACTGGGGCACGAACCCGCGTCCCCTGCATCGGCAGGCGGACTCTCAACCACTGCACCACCAGGGAAGCCCGCAAGTGTGCTTTTTGATGGAGAGCCTTCGAGCTGGTTCCTTTTCTTGCCCTGCAAGAAAACCATTTGAGGATTCTGGATTTCATTATGAATTAGGAATAAAGTATTGATAATCAGCTACATTTGTTGTTACCAGAGATCCCCTGTAAATTTGCCTCTATGTAATAGGAAATGATTAGCATGAAGGAAGTTTCTAAGAATAGATGATTGGATATCAGCTACGTTTGAAAGTGTCACTGCATGAGGCAGACTTTGCCTGCTGTTGTGATGTGTTGTTTATCATCGTGGAGATACGTTGTGCTTCTTGTGACAATAAGCAATGTGTTGCAACAGCTGCCAGGTGTTTACGGGTTAATCTCTGAGATTAATGAAGGCTGTTGGTTCCCCGGGAGTCTGCCTTCCTGGCTCTGTGGACGCACCCACACTCTGAGGTCTCCGCCTGCCTTTCAGGTCCTGCTGTGTGTCAAGGTGTTCTGGGAGAGGGTGCTTATTCATGGCACAGGCATCAGAGGTGGGAGCAAATTGTGCTTGTTCCTGCTCAACTGAGGCAGGAAGGTTGGGAACAGGTCAGCAGCGCCCTCCTTGGCAGTGGATTTCAGCGCTCTCTGCTCGGTGCAACATGGCAGAGAGCTTCTATAATCTCTCAGGAACACTTGGTCCCTCTATTCTCTTGATCTAAAGATCACAGATATGATGGAAGGTCTTCAGCACCCCCTGGGAGACACATTTTATTTTTTAGTTCATTCCTCTTTTGCTATTTTCCTTAACATCTGTTTTTGCTTCCTTTCTTGAAAATTTAGATTCTGCTAAAACGAACTATTGTAACCATTTAGCAAACCTTTTCAGATAGGTTCATATTTCCCTGATCACAGATTTAGAACACCCAGAATAGGGAAAGTTAACGCCATAGAGTATTGTATTGTTGTATTAGGATATGGAGGGAATTCCAGAGTACAAATGCTCCCGAACCTTCAAGAACATTTAACAAGCACTGTGCCAGTTGTCATTCTATTGCCTGTCAGCTCCTACTCCGCCCTCTCTTCCTCCTGTGGGATCTTGGAGCTGGACCCTGCAAACATTTTTTTCCTTTGTCAGCTGGAGCACTATCGGAGTTGTCCAGCAGAGGCCGCTGGAGAGACAGGGCAAGATGTAGCAGGGGCCAGGGTTTTCTAACTGACTTCAGTAGGGTCTTGTTTTTGTCCCCTGTGGCACAGCTCCCAACAGCATGCAAAGACACTGTGGTGCTCATTGTCCAGTGAGTTTCACTGGGCCACAGGTGGGTGACTTCCTGCTCACCTGCTGGGGACCAGCTTGCCCGTGGCACCCAGCGTACTCTCCATCAGCAGTGGGCTGCAGCCACGTCCTCTGCAGTGAGTCTGAATCTCAGCCTTGGGGAGAGGATGCTCTTCATGTTTTATCCTTTCTTGGGCACTCTCCCCCAGCCCTAGAGCTGGTCACTGGGGCTCACATTTGCCATTCTTAGATTCTCTAGACTTCTTTTCTTCTCTTGTAGTTACCCACCTTTCATTAGTTGGAAACTCCCATCTTAATTTTTTCCTGATCAAATGACTGGTGTGGTTTCCGTCTCCTGACTGGACCCTTAACAGATATATTACCATATATGGTTATGTATTAACATCAAGAGACATTAGTGGTTATTTCCCGTAACCAATTCTGATTTGACTGATCATGTTTAAATATGTTTCCCCAGGATCCCTTCAGGCTAGCTTTTCAGTGAAGGAAAGCATACTTTTCCTTAAGCTTACTAGAGTGTTACAGACACTGAAAAGTAATCACACCATTTCTTTTCTGAACACTTGATGGTTTAAACTGGAGATTCTTACTCTTTAGTTCCAGAATCATGTGGGGAACTAGTTTTTTTTTTAAAGTAATATATGTTTAACCAAATGCCTATAAAACATAACATTTATGTCAACTAGTCACTTGCAACTCAACTCAGTAGGGGAGCTAGTTTAAAATGTGGATTCTGGGCCTCCCTGGTGGCGCAGTGGTTGAGAGTCCGCCTGCCGATGCAGGGGATACGGGTTCGTGCCCTGGTCTGGGAGGATCCCATATGCCGCGGAGCGGCTGGGCCCGTGAGCCGTGGCCGCTGAGCCTGCGCGTCCGGAGCCTGTGCTCCGCAACGGGAGAGGCCACAACAGTGAGAGGCCCGCATACCGCAAAAAAAAAAAAAAAATGTAAAATGTGGATTCTTATGCCTCACATCTAGAGGCTGAGTACTCTGATTTACCATTAAATGGCCTTTTCTGTGTATATTTTTCACACTTAATCCTTACAACCATCCTGTTAAATGCCTTGATTTCATTTTACTGCTTTATGGCTCAGAGAAGTATCTTGTAGGCAGATGAGGGGTTGGTTTGGGGCAGACACCAAGCCCAGGGCTTTTGATCTCAGACCCCATTTCCTTTCCACTACACTGCTTTTCTAGCACAGAATGAAACCTCTTTTCTGTTTCTTTCATACACATGATGAGGAAGTCGAGTCAGGCAAATAATTTCATTTTTCAAAATATTTTTTTCTCATCGAAGAGAATTTGTGAAAGAGACATTTGTAAAGAAGAAAATAAAAGTCATCTTTTTTTCCCACTCCCTAGAGGCACATTGTGCTACGTGTAATTCCAGTTTCTTTTCTGTGCATCTATCTTGTCTTTAACAAGAGATGACCATATTTTACTTTTTACCCTTTTGGGTTTTTTTGTTTTGTTTTATAGTCGGACTGGTTTGCTACCGTTGCATGATAAATTCCATAGAATTCAGCTTAAAGCCACAGTCATTTAGGGTCACTCATGCAGTGGCTGGGCAGCTCAGGCAGCTGGGCCAGTGGCGGGGAGTTCAGCCGGGGTGGTCGCATGGGGTGCCTCTGGCTCTCATCCTTCTCCTGGGACCAGCCTGAGCCTGTTCTTTTCATGGCCACGGTGGACATAGAAGAAGGCAAGCAGACTCAGCCATAAAAAAGAATGAAATAATACCATATGCAGTAACATGGGTGGACCTAGAGATGATCACACTAAGTGAAGTCAGTCAGACAGAGAAAGACAAATACCCTATGATAGCACTTATATGTGGAATCTAAAATATGACACAAATGAACTTACCTATGAGGCAGAAACAGACTCACAGACGTAGAGAACAGACTTGTGGTTGCCAAGGGGGAGGGGGCGTTGGGGGCATAGATTCGGAGTTTGGGGTCAGCAGATGCAAACTAGTATATACAGAATGGATAAACAACAAGGTCCTCCTGTAGAACACAGGGAACTATATTCAATCTCCTGTGATAAACCATCATGGAAAAGAATATGGAAAAGAATCTGTATGTATGTATAACTGAATCACTTTGCTGTACAGCAGAAATTAATACAACATTGATTGTAAATCAACTGTACTTCAATAGAATAAATTAAAAAAAAAAAAAGACAAGCAGAAATGCATGCAGCGCCCTGCAGCCTGGGCTGAGAACAGGAACACTGCTTCTTTGGCCTCCTCGCCACAAGACGACAAATGATTTTCTTTCTCTGCATCTTGCCCCAGCCTCCTATATGCAAAGGAGAAAAACCCTCTCACTTTCCCCTGAATTCCTCTCCGTAATAGCTCCTGTCACTTTGCGTTATCTATTTATACTCAAGCTCATTTAAAACACCATCTGATAAAATAACCTGTATAATTTTCTTCACAGTTGACTATGCGGAAAAAATAATCATTATGTTATTAGATCGTGGCACTCTCTTTGACGCGGGCTCTAAGCTCCCAGTGAAAGTGTTGCATAGCTTAAACTTCCCACAGAAATGGAAATGAAGAGGAGAATCCAGCCTGGGTGAACGCAGGCGCCTGGGACTCTGGAGGTTCACGGGTCTCCCTGCGGTGGGGGAACTGGATTTTTTTTCTCAGCACAGGTGGAAAGAGGGGACCTGTGGGCTGAGGCTTGATGTGGGTAAATGTGGCCCTGCCCTTTGCCTGGCTCCTTTTTTTTAACCACTTCCTGTTGTCAGCATGTTTTCAAGCTCTAGTCCAGACAGAACAGTGTAACTGGGCCCCTGAGAGTCCTTGTGTGATGTAATCCTATTGCAAGAAAACCGAAAGTCACACATCCAAAACCCACCTCGTCACTCTCCCAGGCCCTTCCTTGGGTCCTTAGAGGCCCCACCAGATGGGTCCCCTTTCCTTTTCTCAGCTCCCTTTTCTTAGAATGTCACTATTTTATTTCTCTATAAGGTTCCCTGTACCTGTTTCTTGGACAATGGTTTAACCTCAGGATGTAGGTAAACTTCTAGATCAGTAGCTTCACTGCTTCATTTCATTTCCTCTTATTTGAAATCCCTTTCTGTGGCTTTAGAGTCTGAACTGTATCCATCGATGGAAATATCCGAATATTTCCTGGGGGTTGAAGGGTACACTACTGTGTGAGAGGTAAGGAGACGAGCACGCGGTGATCCCGGCTGCAGAAGAGAATGCAAGCTCCACTCCTGCCGAGCGGCCTGCCAGCCTGAGCGTGCTCAAGACTGCCAAGTAAGGTTGTCCAGGTTGTGCACTGCTCATGGGCATGGCCACGGCCATGTCAGCCACACTCCGGACATTGCAGAGTTGGGAATTAAGTAGGACAGTTGTATAGCAGATGGCAATAAACTGCCTCATTCTAACAAAATTGGTATATTATGACAATCTTCTGCGGGATGGAAGAGGCACCATTTTCTAATTTGCAATGAGCTAACAATAGCTTTTCTGAATAGAATTTTTTTTCGGGAACGTATTATTTCCTGCAGTGATCCATAGTCATCATTCATTCAACACTTACCAAATATTAAATGAACACCTACTATATGCCAGTCCCAGGGCGAGGCCCGTGGGATGCAATGGATTGTGAAAGGAACAAAAAGCCTAGTCCCTCCGTTCTAACTGGGAAGTCACCTGTGAAACAACCAAGGACACGCTTGGTTATGTGATCCCAATTGTAAGAGGTGCTAGAATGGGCAAGTCTGGGGTGCTATGAGAGCAGAGGGTGGGGAGTGAGCAGATTTGCTGAGGGCCCCGGGGAAGCTCTGAAGGCTGATGAGGACCATGGTGACAGGTGAGGTTGGACAGTGTCAGGGAGGGGGTCTTAAGGAAGAAAGCTGTGAAGACTTAGGGTTTCCTGGAGACACTACAGAGCAAGTATGATGGGTTTACACAGTGCACGAACACCGTGTTCAGTAAAACCGAACGACATCGGGAGAAAACGCTTTCCTTTAATTCTCTTTCAACCTTTTGATTAGGTCAAGAACGAAGTCTCTCTTGGGTTCTACTGTTTTTAACAATTCGTAAACATTTACTCATGTTTACTAGCAAACTAGTGAGCCTTTTGCCAAAGCATTGGACAGGCAACAGCATCCAAATATCATTTAATAATAGTGCTTTAATTACAGGTAGCCCTGGCTTTGCATGGTGGTGTCAGACCACGTCAATGACCCTGCAGACCAAAACCATGCAAAGCAATCTTACTAACCAATGGGAAAAATTGTGTTTGTTTTGTGACCTTTAAGAAGTTTTGTCAGAACATTAAAACCTCTCTCACTGTTGATTATAAAATGTATAGGGAAATGAAAAAAACCTGTAAAACTAATATTGATTTGGAAAAATTGTAATTTAAAGCAGTAGCAACATTGAGAAAGTATTTTATTTCCTTAGATAAAACTTATCAAGAACATTTTGAACAGTGTTTATCTTCTACTCATTCTTTAACTTACGATAGGAAGTATCTTTTCCATGGTTTGGCAGACTCTTTAGATCTAGAATCAGCTTCTCACATTTTATCCTTTGCACTTTCAATGTCGTGAAAGATTTCCGAGGATTTCTTTAATGAGGGATTGGTTGGCTGGTGTCACTTCCTCTGGGACATCTTTGGTGTCTTTATTACGACCACTTTTTTTTTTCATTTATGTTGATGAGTTCACCTTTGTTAAGTTTCTCTAACTCCATAGCTGTAGTCTCTGGACTCTGATAGTGTCAACATTTGCTCCACCAGCCAGCTATTTCTGCGATGACTCCATCCACATTTAATTTTAATTTTACTTTCAGCATCATCGCTTTTCATTTCTTTGCTGCATCTTCAACTCTGTTGGCCTATCCCACCATTCGATGATCCATTTTGGCAGGTGGTCTTATCACTGAGAGACAAGGAGACAACACACTTCCATACTTTGCTGTCTGGGTGTGAACTGAATAACAGATGCACAGTTATCAGTCACCAACAGACTGTGAAGTTATTGATGTGATTGGTCACTCATAATGACACCCATCTCTTTAGTCACATAGTAATTTGTGGGCTGAAGAGCTAGAAAATGTGAAGAGCTAGCTAGAAGTTTGTACTTTATATATTTACTTGAAGTTTGTACTTTAGATATTTTAGTGAATAGAGTAGATCTTGGTAGCTGAAAATTGAACTGTGCTGTAGGGGAGATTTGTGTTATTTAACAGAATTGTGGTAACTGACATCTGTGCATGGCAGAACTTTGCAAAGCAAGGACTGCCTGTATATTTAGGGGTTTTTTGTTATTAAGATACAGTGGAGGGCTTCCCTGGTGGCGCAGTGGTTGAGAGTCCGCCTGCCGATGCAGGGGACACGGGTTCGTGCCCCGGTCTGGGAAGTTCCCACATGCCGTGGAGCGGCTGGGCCTGTGAGCCATGGCTGCTGAGCCTGCGCGTCCGGAGCCTGTGCTCCACAGTGGGAGGGGCCGCAGCGGTGAGGGGCCCGCGTACCGAAAAAAAAAAAAAAAGATATAGTGGATGTACAATATTATATGTTTCAGGTGTACAACATAGTGATTCACAATTTTTAAATGTTATATTCCTGTTCTGAATATTTAGTTTTAAGTTTCTTTTTATTTGTGGTAAGTAATGCTGACCCTTTCCATGTATGCTACAGAAAATGTCTTTTAACAAGTACCATATGACATCACTTATATGTGGAATCTAAAATATGACAGAAATGGACTTATCTATGAAACAGAAACAGACTCACAGACATAGAGAACAGATTTGTGGTTGCTGGGGGGAGGGAAGTGAGGGAGGGATGGACTGGAAGTTTGGGATTAGCAGATGCAAACTAGTATCTACAGGATGGATAAACAGCAAGGTCCTACTGTAGAGCACAGGGAACTTTACTCAGTATCCTGTGGTAAACCATAATGGAAAAGAATATGAAAAAGAATATATATATGTATATAACTGAATCACTTTGCCATATACCAGAAACTAACACAACACTGTAGATCAACTATACTTCAATAAAATAAATTTTAAAAAAAAAGAAAGAAAGAAGACGTCTTTTAGGGACTTCCCTAGTGGTCCAGTGGGTAAGTCTCCACGCTCTCAGTGCAGGGCGCCCGGGTTCGATCCCTGGTCAGGGAACTGGATCCCGCATGCGACCCACAACTAAGAGTTTGCATGCCACAACTAAGAGTCCGCATGCCCCAACTGAAAAAAAAAAAAAAAAAGAAAAAAAGATCCTGCATGATGCAATTAAGACCTGGCACAGCCTAAATAAATATTTTTTAAAAAGTCTTTTACAAATATGTATGTTTAAGTATCTAAGTAAAATCCTGTAAAATGTGAATTGATTCAAAGAAATACTGATTATGGCCCATGATTATGGCAAACGTTTTGAGGCCCATGCATGAAGGACTATAGTTTGGGAAATGCTGCTTGGGTACCAGTGGCTGAACACAGGAGTGGCTGTGGTCCCTAAGGAAATGTCTCATGGAGTATAAGTGGCTTTCTCTACTCTCTTCCCCCAAAGACTGCCTATGGGGCTGTCCTGGGCAAATCTAGCTATTGGTTCCCATCATCACTTCCTCCAATTTGCCTGATCTAAGTATACAGCCCCACAGGGAAATATAGGATTATTCTATGCACATTTCTTTGTAAAATCATGACATATCTCTAGGCTGATATATAGAGACCCCAGACATTTTTTCTTCCTAAATAGCCACATAATATTTCATAGGACGAGCATAATTTATTTAATCAATCTTCTTTTGTTACACGAAAGAAGGGATTGTTTTTCCTCCCTCCCTCCCCTTCCCTTCCCTCCTTCCTTCCTTCCTTCCTCCCTCCCTCCTTCCCTCTCTCTCTCTCTCCTCCTTCCTTCCTTCCTTTCTTTCTCTCCTCCTTTCATTTTTTGCACTACAAACAGTCACGGAACAAATAACTTTTATACAGATCTTTATTACTGGGATTGCTGGATCAAAGAACTGTGGATTATTCATTATAAGTGATATTTCCAGGCTCATATTCCCATCAGCAGCATATGAAAGGGTCCATTGTGTCTCTTCTTTGTCAGCACAGTATATTTTCATTCTTGACAATGTTGGCAACATGACTGGGGGTTGGAGGAGTTGATTTCTTAGGCGTCTAGCAGGTTCAATGTTCTGTAGTTCTCCCTGGGAAATTCAGACATTGACATGTCAAGATGGGGTTGATTGTTTACCATTACAGAAAGTTTCTTTCCTTTGAAAAAGGATTTGGGCTTGGTTCCTTAAAAAGCCATTGTTTTGATCTTGTCAAACATTTGTCAACACATCCTTTGAAGCATGTAACTTAGTATCTGTGAAGAAAGAAGGGGTGCTTGAGAAGACTCCATATAATTGTGGAGCTATAACACATTGAGTTGACTTTTTATCCACCTAGGTCTTTTTGGGCCAGAGGAATCATTCCTGTCACAATTAGGGATTTCCCCTTTGAGCACTTCCATGGCCAAAGTCTCAGGGGAAGGAGGAGTGATAGTCTATTTCGCTATGACAAAAGGATGCATGCAGCTCTTGAAGAAAACAGGCATTTGAGATTTCTGTCTGCAACCTTTATATCATCCTGCCGAGGTTATGGAGTCCAGTCTTTACACTTGGAATCCTCTTTATTTTAAAGGCTGTAAGCACTCAATAACAAAGCTTCAAAATACATAAAGCAAAAGTTTCTACAACTGAGAGGAGAAATAAATAAATAAATCTACAATTGTAGTTGGAGGTTTAAATAGTTCTCCCTCAGTAATTGCTAGAACAAGTAGGCAGAAATTCAGTAAGTTGGGTCTTTGAGAAAATAAGTCATTTATCTAAGTCCATTCAGGGAGTGGAAGGTCCAGCATTCCAGGTCAAGAAAGACCCCACAGTCTTCCCTGTACTACAGTATATACACATATACTGTATATGTAGAATATATCTACAGTGTACAGCCACACTGCAGATATATTCAATCCCTTACTAAAATAAGTAATAACAAAACTGCCTCAGTAGAAATATTTCCCTGGAAGATAGACGGCATAGGTTCCTGCTCTGAGAAGATTTCATAACCAGCTCTGAGACCTTGGGCAGTCCAGGTGCCCTCTTGGAGCCTCAGTTTCCTCCTCTGTGTGATGGGAATGGTCCTATCTTCCCTGCTTACCTCCCAGGGATGCTGTGGATCTCTCTCTCTCTCTCTCTTTTTTTAAAATAATTAATTAATTAATTAATTTTTGGCTGCATTGGGTCTGCGTCGCTGTGAGCGGGCTTCCTCTTTGTCTTTCTCTAGTTGTGGCGAGCGGGGGCTACTCTTCGTTGTGGTGCACATGCTTCTCATTTTGGTGGCTTCTCTTTATTGCTGAGCATGGGCTCCAGGTGTGCAGGCTCAGCAGTTGTGGCTCGCGGGCTCTAGAGCGCAGGCTCAGTAGTTCTGGTGCACGGGCTTAGTTGCTCCCCGGCATGTGGGATATTCCCGGACCACGGCTCGAACCCGTGTCTCCTGCATTGGTAGGCAGCTTCTTAACCACTGCACCACCAGGGATGTCCAGTGCTGTGAATCTCTTGATATAAAGGTGGCGTGAATGGCATGGGTGCTGTGGAAGTGAAGTCACAATTACTTTCAGGGGAGGTAGGTGTCAAGTGTAATTAGGAGAAAAAATTGATTAGAGCTCACTGAGCACACACCGTGGTGACCCCGGGTCTCTGTTATACACGGGAGTGTTCGTTTGGTCTCTAATTGAGACGGACGTCCTAAGCGACGATTGCTCTCTTAATTAGGCAGTCACTGGATTTAGGCCAGTACTGACTACATTGTTTCAGAGTCTACCTGCAAATCAGAGAAGCGTCAGGGCATGTGGTGTCTCCATGTTTAAGGAGCCACTGAAAAGGACTTGCATTCCAGCCCTGCCAGCTTCTTAAACACAGCACGAGGAAGTCAGCCCCAACTCAGAGGCACGAAGCGAGGTTTAGAGCCGAGTCTGTAAAGCCTTTGGATCAGCCAGGAGGCTGCTGTTTACGTTACAGGAGCCTGATCTGATTGGACCAGCCAGGGTCACGTGCCAGTTCTTGAACCAATCGCTGGGGCAAGAGGGATGCCAGAGGCTGATTGGCTGTAGTCCTGAGTCCCAGAATGCATTTCTGGAACAAGCGGTGGCATCCGCCCTGCGGGAGCAACAAGCGCTGAGAGGGTTCAGGGGTCAAGTTCCCAGGATGGAAGAGAATCAGGGCCGACATGGGGCCAGTGCTTATCGGACCATAGGAGTCTGGACATGGCCAGTGTCCCACTTGTGGAAACAGTGTCACTCTGTCCTCTCTCTCTTTGGGGTTTTGATGGCCCTTGAAAAATAGTTTCCAAAATCCATTATGACATATCAGTGTAGACATTAGATTAACTCTGGGCTTCAGTGAACGTTAACGATCTAAATTACTGGGTTCAGTAACTGTCTCTTTGCTTCAGTCGTGCTTCACCTGCCTTCCCCAAATCAAAAACAACTCATTAATTGAAGTGTCAAGTAAAGGCATGGATTTTTTTCTTTGTCTAGTAATAGGATTAGCTCAAATCAAATACTGAAAACTGCTTGTCTGGGGCCCGTCTTTCAAAAGCAATTTAGAGGAATTTACATGAGGTGGCAAACCTGAAGGAAATCACTCCTGTGTAGCCATAAACATGCTCATTTTCCTTTTCTGGAGGAGGAGGGTAGAGCCACCATGCAGCCCATCATCCACACTCCTTGGTAACCCCTACCTGCACGCGACCTGAGCAGGGTGCTGTAAAACAGTATCTCAGACCTTCCATCTGCTTAGACCTTGTGGCCCAGCCAGTGGCATGTTTTAGAGACATGTGTGTCATTGACCTCATCAGAGAGGAGAGAGTGGCTTCCCGGGGACAGCTAAATTCCCGGGGACACTACTCCTGTCTCTTAGAAATGGCCCAGCATTGTTTTCTGGGTCAATTCTTTGAAAGCAAAAATGAAGCTTTTTGACCTTCCAGGGTGTGTATACTGAATCTGTTGATTCCTATTTACAGGTAAGGGGGTACGGGCAATAGGCAATTGCTTGTTTTGCAGTTTGAAAATTTTGTTATGAAATTTGTTATGAAAATGGAAGAGAAAACCACCCCACTAGTTCCCCCAAAGTAGTGAGAGATTTGTTTGTTAAAGAATAAGAAAGCTCGAGCTTTTCTCTCAATACAGGTGAAGGCCAGAGTTTTGTCGTTGTTTTCCTAGTAACATAAAGGTCAGGGCTGGTCACTTTGTGCCTTACTTTATACAGTCCTGGGAAACAAGCCAGGTAGTGGATTGAATGGTAACTCCCAAAAAGCGATGTCCGAGTTCTTACCCCCGGGTACCTGTGATTATGACCTTATTTGAAAATAGGGTCTTTGCATATGTAATTAAGTCAAGCATCTCAAGAAAAGATCATCCCAGCCCCTAAATTCAGAAACGGATGTCCTTATGGGGAAAAAAAGAGAAGGGGACTTCAGACACAGAGATACAGAGGAGAAACACAGAGCAGATGGCCGTGTGAAGACGGAGGCAAAGGTCAGAGTGATGTTACCACAAGCCAAGGGATGCTTGGAGCTGCTAGAAGCTAGAAGAGGTAAGGAAGGATCCTCCCCTAGAGCCCTTGGAGGGAGTGTGGCCCTGCCAGTACCTTGATTTCAGACTTCTGACTGCCAGGTCTGTGAGAGAATAAATTTCTGCTATTTCAAGTTACCAGGTTTGTGGTAATTTGTTATGGCAGCCCTAGAAAATGAATATAAGCCAACTATGTGCTTGAAGATTCCTGCAAAGAAAGGATGCAGTTGGATTTGATGTAACACAGCTGCAAAAACAAAAATAGGTTTGCAGCCAGCAGTTCCATTAATTTGAATCCTTGGGGGCACGATTTCACAAGTGCTGGGGCAACACTGCAGAGTGACATTGGATTATAATAATATAGTCAACTGCTTACCTTATATATTAATACTTACATTTACTAAGGAAAAGATGGTGAATAATTTATCAAACAGATTGGAAGGATGGCTTTTATCCTGACATCACACATTTCCTCTTGTCAGGTTCAATGTGGAAAAAATAGAGAATAGAACGTAATTTTCATTGAGTTCTGAGTCTTGCTACCTTCTTTCAGCCTTTCTTAAGACAGAAATTCTAAAATGCTCTGAGCAAAAAAAGTGTGGCTGTTTTGGTTAGGTTTGCTTATGATGACAGGCAGCTTCTTCTTTACAGACAGACTTCATGAAGATTTCTTAGTTAGATAAGCTCTTCTGAGGTGGGTTTTCATTCTTGAAAGGAGAATGCTAGACCCAGGATTGAAGTGCCTACAAAACTGCTTGGGTTTTGTCTTTCTGAGGAGGTGATTTCCTGCTTTATCCCCCTTGTCATCGGCACTTCTTACTACCCTGTATAGTCTATGTGAGTTCTGGTAAATACCAAATAAATCGGTATTTGTTAAGTTTGTTCAAACATCTTTAATGACTCCAGGCTAGTGCCAGACTCGGGGCGGTCAAAGCACACACCAAAGCACACCCAAGAGACAGGCTGCGCAAACTATGACACCATGTGTGAAGAGGAGGCAGTTATTTATAAGGTGCTACGGGGACATATTTGAGGAAGCAGTTACTTTTGACTGCGGGAATGTCATCTGGGAAGGCTTTGCATAGAGATAACACTTTAGTAGGGTCTTGAAAGATGAGTGGAGTTTTTCCATGAAAAAGAAAGACGAGGTAGGAGTAATAAAACCAATAACTAGCCTTCACTGAACACCTACAATGGGCCAGGCAGTGTTCCAAGTGTTTTAAATGTGTTACCTTAATTATCACTCATGGCTGCTTTCTGAGGCATAGGGGGTTACTGACTACCTCTTGCAGATGAGGAAATTGAGTCAGAGTGCGTTTCAGTGACTTTCCCAAGGGACACAGCCCAGACGGGGAGCAGGGGGTCAGGCTCCCCAGCCTAACTTGGAACCATTGCACCACACCACCAGCTCTCTGGGCAGAAGGGGGCAATGTGGGAAAAGGGGAAGTTGGCAACCCGTGAGTAGTTAAGGAGAGTATATGAGTTTTATCCACCCAAGGGCAGTATGTGACACTTACCAGCTGCTGCACTGCAAGGAAGAGACTGGACCTTGAACTTTGGCTTCTTCACACAGTAGGATCAGCAGTGGACTGGCCATTAGTAAATGGACCACCTGAATCCTTTCTCCCTCCTTCCCTTTTCTTCTAACAACTGTTTATTGAATGGAAGATACTGGGGATGCAGTAATGAACAATCAGAAAATGAGATCTAGTTTTTTGTTAGGTTTACTGAGGGATATAATGTATGTTCAGTAAAATTTACCCATTTTATAGTTTGATGGGTTTTATGAGTAGCTAGACACCACCATCACAACAAAGAGATGGACCATTTCCGTCAGCCCCCAAAGCTCCTCCTTGTCTCTTCGTAACCATTCTTCTCTCTAGCACGTCTTTGGTGACCACTGATCTACCTTCTATCAATATAATTTTGCCTTTTTTTGGAATTCCGTGTTAGTAAAATCATACAGTATATACTCTGGCTTCTTTCATTAGCATAATTGTTTTGCAGTTCATTCACATTTTTGCATGTATCAGTAGTTTATTGCTGAATACTATTCCATCGTATGGCTATGCCCTAATCTGTTTATCCATTCCCCAGTTAATGGACATGTGGCTTGTTTCCAGCTTTTGGCTCATATGAATAAAGCTTCTATGTTGCTGTAGGGATATAAGTTTTCATTTATCTTGGGTAAGCACTCAAAAGTCACCCCATTGTCTTTTAACTTGAATATTTTCTGTCTGTACAATCCCCCTACCCCATATACATAATTCCATCATCTCCACAATTTCTGGGTCTGTTCCTATTGATTGATTTTTTTCCTGGTTACTTTTTTTTTTTTTTTTTTTTGCGGTACGCGGGCCTCTCACTGTTGTGGCCTCTCCCGTTGTGGAGCACAGGCTCCGGACGCTCAGGCTCAGTGGCCATGGCTCACGGGCCCAGCTGCTCCGCGGCATGTGGGATCTTCCCAGACCCGGGCACGAACCCGCGTCCCCTGCATTGGCAGGCGGACCCTCAACCACTGCGCCACCAGGGAAGCCCGTCCTCCTGGTTACTTTTTGATTTCCTTCTGTACATGGTACTTTTTGATTTCCTTCTGTACATGGTGACTTTTACCTTGTTGAGTGCTGGGTTTTGGTACATTCCTTTCAATGATGCTGACTATGTGCTGGCATGCGGTTGTTTCTTGCAGATAGGTCCGATCCTTTTGAGGCTGCCTTTAAGCTTAGTTAGGGCAGGTCTAGAGCAGCCTTTACTTGGGCTAATTTAGCCCTACTATTTCGGCATGACCCTTCTGAGCATTCTATCCAGCGCCCCCTGTATTGCAAACTCTCCGGCCTGACTGGTGGGGACGTGGACTCTTTCAGCCCCGTGTAAGTTCTGGAATTGTTCAACTTCCTGCTTTCTGAGATGTTCTCCTTGACTCTCCATGCACGGATGAGTACAATCAGCCCTCTGTATTCGCAGGTTCCACATCCCTGGATTCAACCCACCTCGAATGGAAAATATTTGAAAGAAAATTCTAGAAAGTTCCAGAAAGCAAAACTTGAACTGGCTGCACACTGTCAACTATTTACATAGCACTTACATTGTATTAGGTATTGTAAATAATCTGGAGATGATTTACTGTATATGGGAAGATGTTTATATGCAAACATTCTGCTATGTTATATGAGACTTGAGCATCCGCAGATTCTGGTACCCTGGGGAGTACCAACCCCCTGTGGATCCCGAGGGATGACATAGTGAGTCAGAGACCCCAAGGCCCCTCTGCAGCAGCCCCTCCTCTCCGATTACCTGCCTCACAAATTCTAGTTGCTTTAACCTCCCTGAACGCCAGTCTGTGTCTTCTCGGCTCAACAAAACTGTGGAGTTTTATTTCGATGTACTCTTCTTAAGATAACCAAGAGACTCACCTTACGTTTTTCTTTTAAATTTCTGCCCAGTTTCTAGTGTCTGAAGACAGTTGTTTCATGTATCGTGTCTGATTTTCTAGTTATAGCAGACGGAGCAGTTCTGGGTCATGAGTGGAAACAGAAGCCCAGGAATTAAGCTTTGATGAGTGAGGTAGATCAAAAGCAAGTAAAGGAGTAGAAATTGTCCCAATCGTGGTAATTCCTATAAACTAAAATAATGTGTAGAAATAATGCAAGGTAGAGAGGAATCAAAAAAGACCCTCCCTCTCAGTATTAATGAGCTAGAACATGCAAAGTGCTCAGCATTCTACTGGCATGGAGTGTTTTATGATGTTAATATTGATATTATTCTTTTTTTTTTAAACATCTTTATTGGAGTATAATTGCTTTACAATGGTGTGTTAGCTTCTGCTTTATAACAAAGCGAATCAGTTATACATATACGTATGTTCCCATATCTCTTCCCTCTTGCGTCTCCCTCCCATCCTCCCTATCCCACCCCTCTAGGTGGTCACAAAGCACCGAGCTGATCTCCCTGGGCTATGCGGCTGCTTCCCACTAGCTATCTATTTTACGTTTGGTAGCGTATACATGTCCATGCCACTCTCTCACTTCATCCCAGCTTACCCTTTCCCCTCCCCATATCCTCAAGTCCATTCTCTAGAAGGTCTGTGTCTTTATTCCTGTCTTACCCGTAGGTTCTTCATTCTTTTTTAAAATAAATTTATTTTTTTATTTACTTTATTTATTTTTGGCTGCATTGGCTCTTCATTGCTGCGCGCAGGCTTTCTCTAGTTGGGGTGAGCGAGGGCTACTCTTCATTGCGGTGCGCGGGCTTCTCACTGCAGTGCCTTCTCTTGTTTCAGAGCACGGGCTCTAGGTGCGCGGGCTTCAGTAGTTGTGGCATGCGGGCTCAGTAGTTGTGGCTCGCGGGTTCTAGAGCACAGGCTCAGTAGTTTTGGCACACGGGCTTAGTTGCTCTGCAGGATGTGGGATCTTCCTGGACCAGGGCTTGAACCCATGTCCCCTGCATTGGCAGGCGGATTCTTAACCACTGCGCCACCAGGGAAGCCCCATCATATTGATATTATTCTTAATAAGCAGAATAGCACAGTGGATAAGGGCACAGACTCTAAAGTGAGACTTTCTGGGTTTTAGTAATATGATTTCTAATAGTACAATGAGATATTTACTATATTAATCAAATATATAGTGATATAAATTCTGGTGTGTTTTTTTGTGCCTCCACATTCTCATCTGTAAAATGGGGATGATAAGAGTTCCTCCTCTTAGATTCACTCTCAGAATTAAACAAACAAAACTGTGTAAGGTATACATGTTACGGAGTCCAAGCTCATACTGCTCACCACACGACAAATCAATAGAGAGACAAATTGTTGGGGCAAGGGCTAGAGACCTTGCTGGAAAGCCAGCAGACTGAGAAGACGGTGGACTAGTGTCCCAAAGAACCATCTTACCTGAGTTAAAATTCAGGCTTCTTTTATACTAAAAGAGCAGGTGGTGTGGTAGTTGTTACAAATTTCTTGGTGTCAGACTCGTTTGTTCTTGCAGCTGTCCAAGTAAGTCAGGTCACAATGTATCTATAAAACTCCAATGGGATAAATGTTATTCTCTGTTCTGCAACTTTTTATCTCTATATGAATGGGAAAGTGTTACACCTTTAAAGGTCAGAGCCTTGAGAATGGGCTCTCCTGTGTATTTTAGGCTAGAGGCAACATTCTTAACTTGTAGCAAAAGCAATAGAATACAAAGGTTCAAGTAAAAGGAACAGATTCCATATGGATCTGATTTGTTCTTCCCTATTACATACATAGAGCCCACACGTCGTAAGTATTCCACAGAGCCTGCTAATTTTTGTTGCTTTTCGATTACTTTCATGCCCAACAATGCCTTGAGCTGAACAAGCATTTTTAGCTGTGTTGAGCTCTACTGGGAAGACTTGGTGGGCATGACCGTGTTGAGAACCGTGGTGGGTGCACCCCATTCCCAGGGGCATTTTGCCCACTGTCCCAGCATGTGACAATGATTCTCCATTCTGGGGCTGGGCGGAATCAGCTGCAGCTGAACGGGCCCAGGGTGCAAAGGTGGAGAGGGCTGGCCTGGGGCAGGTGAATCCTTCAGCACATGCACTGAGCCACTTTGGTTCGTTCGTAGCAGAAAGCCCTGTGACTCACAAGCTCCAGGTCTTCTTTTTTCTCTCTTTCCTGTTGCCTCTGTCCCTGTCTTGCTTCCTGCCAATCGTGGCCTGCCTTCATTTCTTGACTCGCTGGCTCTCTGCCTTTCTCCTCCATTTGTCCGTGTCCCTGTGTCCTCTCACCCAATCTGTCTTTCTCTCTCTATCTCCCTGTCTGTTTCATGCTCTCTGTCTCTTCCTCTCTCTGTAGGGCCCTAAGTTCTCAATGTTTCTTTCTCTCTCTTTTGGACCAGAAGCTCTTCCTCTCCCTCCCCTCCCCATCTCCCTCCCCATCTCCCTCTCCATCTCTCTCTCACCCTCCCCATCTCCCTCCCTCTCTCTCTCCCTCTCTTCTCCATCCTTCCACACATGGGGTCTGACTTAAGCATTGAGAATCAGCCCCACGCCTCCAGCCAAGCGTCTAACCCGTCACTGCACTCACCAAAGCACCAGCCAGTTCACAGTCGCTGTACAGGAAGGCTTATCCCTATTAAAATAAAGTTATTATTGTGGGCTTGGGTTTCAACGGAGCTAAGCTTTTCCTCGGGAACAATTTCTCTCATTAGTGCCATCGGATCTGGTTTCGATTTTAATTGAACCGACGTCCCCTGCTTGCTGAGTCTCTGGCAACTGGAAGTTGTGTTAAATTTTAATTTACTTCAAGCTGGAGGAGAAGGTGTCACCCTGCTTCCCCAGACAACAAAAAACACTCTTTACAGGTTACAGTTGTAATTAAGGAAGTGCTCATAGTTAAGTAGAGGAATGAATTGGAGAAAACACATATAATTGTCATTCAGCGTTGGAGGTCCGAGGTGTGGAGAAACTGGACCCGCCTGCGTTGGGGGAAGCAGAGGAAACAGGAACGCCTGCGAGTGGCACTTAGTCTCTGTGCGTTCTGCCCCTCTACCTCTCTGCCGTTCACGTCGCCTCTGTGGCTGTCTCTGTGTGTCTCAGCTTCTCGTGCTCTGTTCTTCTCTCTGCCCCCGTCTCACTCTGTCTCTGTCTGACTGGCTTTTTTCAAACTTGTGCGTTTTCTCTGTCTTCCCCCCTCTCTGTTTTGCTCTGTTCTAGAGCTGTGTGTTCTCTGTCTTTGACTCTCACGTCACAGTTGGATGGCTTCAGCTACGTTTGAGATCTTACTGCATCCCAGGCAGTGCGGGGCTCACAGGAAGAAAAGAAACCTGGTCCCTGTCCCCATGGAGTTCAGTCTCTTCGTGGCTTTCATTGGCTCGGTCTCCATTCCCTATAGAACCTCCCTCCCTACAGAGGGGTGTAGGGACTCACCCATGGATAGCCTGTTGTGTCGGCCCTGGAGATAAATTTGACTGTAAGGCCCATTGCACAACCGTCTTTCCTGTGCGTGACCCCTAATCATGTCCATTAAGTACATTTTCCCCCTCGTGCTCTTGGTTACCCACAGTAATGAGCTTGCCCAGGGCACTGGTGATGCCTGATGGAAACTCCTTCTGAATAACTTCTGACTCTTCCCTCAAAGCTAAGACGTCTGGATAGTATTTTCACAGTGCTGTTCTGTTTGAGATAACTTTCCTCGTGTTATTCAAGGATTCATAAAGAGCTGAGTTTTGAAATCACTTACTGCTTTGTGTATAATAAATGATCAGAATCCAAAAATAACTATCCAGAGGGAAAGAACTGGGCTGACTACAGAGTTATATAATCCAAACAGTGGGACTGAGAACCATTATTTCAGTTGGAGCCAACATCTTGCTTATCTCTGAGCGAAGTTTACTCTTGCAGATCCAGAACTTCACAGGCTGGGGGAGAGTCTGGAATGGAACATACCAGAAGCCACATGTGGTCATGGCTTGGGGCTTTGGGACTACTTGGCCATCTCTACTAAAATGTAATCCTCACATTTGGAAAACGTCTTTTTATAGGTTTTAAAATCAAAGCCTCTACAAATCTATCCTATCCTTAAAGCTTCTGAGTGAGGCCAAGTAGATTGTTGGGTCCATTTTACAGGTGAGAGGCTGGGAGGAGAGCTAGCACGGCAGCCAGGGCAGCGGGCTTGGATTCACACCCTGGCTGGGCTGCTTAGCAGAAGAGTGATTCTGGCCAGATTAAGGAATCCTTTTCAGTTTTGGTTCCCCCATTCGTAAAATGAGAATGAAAATAGTAATCCTTCAATAGGGATGTTTGAGGATTAAATGAGATTAGTAAAACCAATTAATATTTATCAAGACATACCAGGCACTGTTCTATACTGCTTTTTTTTGTTGTTAGATGTTAATTCTTATTATACTGTATTTATTATAATTATACATTATTAACAGGTAATGCATGTAAATCACTTAGCATGGTACCAGACACTTACCTAAGTGTTTAAGGAGATTAATTGTCATGAATTATGTTCAGTAGGGACTTACCATATCTTCTATCTTTGTTCATTTATTCATTGATTTGCTTTTATTGTAGGTTCCTTTGGTTCTTCATGTTATTTAAAAATTTCCCATGAATCTGAATAAATGCATTTGCCAAATACTTTCGCTGAAATTCCCCAAATGTTAACATTTTCTCTACACGAACACACATTATTACTGTTTTTATGAAATGTTTGAGAGTTGTACACACCATGATCCTTTATCTGTGCATACTTCAGTGTGAGTTGCCCCCAGGCCCTTACATAAGTAGAGTGAAATTATCAAAATCAGGAAATTCATACTGGTACTAAGACCTACGTCATCCCCAGACCTTGTTCAAATTTCATCGATTGTCTCACCAACAGTCATGAGAGCCAAAGAAAAGTATTTTTTCCTGTTTGAGGATCTGATCTAGGATCACACACACCTTTGTTATGTCTCTTATTCCTCTTTAATCTGCAAGTTTCTCGGTCTTTGTCTTTCAGGCTATGATGTACTTGAAATGTACAGACCAACGCTTTTGTAGAATGCCCCATAATTTAGGTTTGTCTGATGTCTCTTCATTATCAGAGTCCCTTTTTTTGTTGGGGGGCGGTGATGGAGAGCACTTCAGAAAATGTTATATCCTCTTTTAGGACATAGGATGCCTCTTTATCCCATTACTAGTGACTTTATCTTTGATCACGTGGATAATGTGATGTATGCTAGCTTTTGGTACCATAAAGTTACTGTCTTTTCTCTTTGAAATTAATAAGTCTCTTGCACAGAGGTACACTGACACTCTACAAATATCCTCCTTCTTATCATACTTTTAATCACTAGCAGCATCCATAATGATCCCTGCCTGAAACAATTATAGTAGTAAATGGTGGTTGCCAGATGATGGTATTCTAATTTCATCATTCTTTTTTACATTTATTAGTTGGAATTCTACCCTAAGAATGAAGTTTTCTTTCTCCTCTGTTTGTTTGTTTATATCAGTATGGACTCAGAAGCTTATTGCGTATTACATATAATATATTATATATTTTATGTCATATTACTAGCACTTACAGTTATTTGTAGTGCTGTAAAGTTGTCCCAGGTTGGCCAGTGGGAGCTCCTTCAAGCTGTCTCCTGGGTCCTTTTGACATCTGTTTGAGCACTTTGTTACCTTCTGGGTCCACAATATATTTTAAGCTCTTTATCTTGTACTTTCTGGCCCTCGGCCCTAGAATCAGCCATTTCTCTAAGGAGCTCTGTTTCCTTTCTTGGAGAATGGTGTTTAGAACTAAAATCTGGGTCTAGGTGTGCTGATTACTAAGGCACCATTGTCTGTATCTAAGCCCTCTCAGCGAACGGAACTAGGAAAAGCACATACATACATACACACACACACACCTACATTTACACACATATAAACACGCCTACACCCACCTTCCCCCAGGAGTTGCTGGTGTTTCTAATTCAAACTCATGACCACAGAGTGCACTCTTCTTTCCATTGTTGAACTCACTTCTCTAGCAGTGAGAAACCGTGGCTCTCATTAACCAACATATATTGTTTGCTCCATCCTAGAACACACTAAAGTAGTTTTGGAATTGCTAACCCATACTGCTGTGGAAAACAAACCTAAATAGAATTCAATGTGTTTAAAGTTATTTTTATCTTTAGCCTGAGAGTATGTAGTCAAAATAATAAGCTGAAAAGTTACACGCAGACCCACCTCTCAGCTCCCGCGCTGTTGACCGTGCAGCTTCCAGGTGTCCATGCTCTGGTGACACGGGGCTGGGACACACTCTCCTCAGCTCCTTGCCTGGGTGGGCAAGTCAGGCTCTAGGGCCAGCAGAAATCCTCGTTTGAGGGTACCACCAAGTTCCCCGGTCAGAGCACTGCAGCTGAGTGGAGTGGCTGCTTGGGACTACTGCTCGGGCGCTACAGAAAGCCTTCTTGGAATCTGACATGTTATCACTTTGGGACCAGTGGCCAGCTGCTCCTGACTTGGCCACAGGAAGGCTCAAACTGTCCCAGCCTCTGAACTGAAGAGAACCAACACTGTTAGAATATCTCTCACCACCATGAATGCAGGGTATTTCAATGAAGAGTATCAGGAGGACATCTATAAATCCCAGACTGGCATGTGCAAGTTCTGAGGAATGGGAATAACTCAGTGTATCTGGGTGAACTTTGGAGACAGCTGAGACAGCTACAACAGGGCAGTGGCTGAGACCGAACTCATAGCCCATCTTCTCCAGGGTCTTGGTGCTCCGGCCAGCTGTCAGACCTGAGCCTCTGAGGTGGGAGACCCGAGTTCAGGACATTGTTCCACCAGAGACCTCCCGGCCCCACATAATATCAAATGGTGAAAACTCTCCCAGAGATCTCCATCTCAATGCTAAGACCCAGCTCCACTCAACGACCAGCAAGTTCCAGTGCTGGACACCCCATGCCAAACAACTAGCAAGACAGGAACACAACCCCACCCGTTATCAGAGAGGCTGCACAAAATCATAATAAGTTCACAGACACCCCCAAACACAACACTGGACGTGGTCCTGCCCACCAGAAAGACGAGATCCAGCCTCATCCACCAGAACACAGGCACCAGTCCCCTCCACCAGGAAACCTACACAACCCACTGAACCAGCCTTACCCTCTGGGGGCAGACACCAAAAACAATGGGAACTACAAACCTGCAGCCTGCGAAAAGGAGACCCCAAACACAGTAAGTTAAGAAAAATGAGAAGAGAGAGAAATACACAGCAGATGAAGGAGCAAGGTAAAAACCCACCAGACCAAACAAATGAAGAGGAAATAGGCAGTCTACCTGAAAAAGAATTCAGAGTAATGATAGTAAAGGTGATCCAAAATCTTGGAAATAGAATGGAGAAAATACAAGAAATGTTTAACAATGACCTAGAAGAACTAAAGAGCAAACAAACAATGAAGAACAGCAGAATAAATGAAATAAAAAATTCTCTAGAAGGAATCAATAGCAGAATAACTGAGGCAGAAGAAAGGATAAGTGACCTGGAAGATAAAATAGTGGAAATAACTACCAAAGAGCAGAATAAAGAAAAAAGAATGAAAAGAATTGAGGACAGTCTCAGAGGCCTCTGGGACTGCATTAAACACACCAACATTCGAACTATAGGGGTCCCAGAGGAAGAAGAGAAAAAGAAAGGGACTGAGAAAATATTTGAGGAGATTATAGTTGAAAAATTCCCTAATATGGGAAAGGAAATAGTCAATCAAGTGGAGGAAGTGCAGAGAGTCCCATACAGGATAAATCCAAGAAGAAACATGCCAAGACACATATTAATCAAACTATCAGAAATTAAACAAAGAAACAATATTAAAAGCAGCAAGGGAAAAACAACAAGTAACATACAAGGGAATCCCCATAAAGTTAACAGCTGATCTTTCAGCTGCAGAAACTCTGCAAGCCAGAAGGGAGTGGCAGAACATATTTAAAGTGATGAAAGGGAAAAACCTACAACCAAGATTACTCTACCCAGCAAGGATCTCATTCAGATTTGATGGAGAAATTAAAATCTTTATAGACAAGCAAAAGCTAAGAGAATTCAGCACCACAAAACCAGCTTTACAACAAATGCTAAAGGAACTTCTCTAGGCAGGAAATGCAAGAGAAGGAAAACACCTACAATAACAAAACCAAAACAATTAAGAAAATGGTCATAGGAATATACATATTGATAATTACCTTAACTGTAAATGGATTAAATGCTCCAATCAAAAGACATAGACTGGCTGAATGGATACAAAAACAAGACCCCTATATATGCTGTCTACAGGAGACCCACTTCAGACCTAGGAACACATACAGACTGAAAGTGAGGGGATGGAAAAAGATATTTCATGCAAATGGAAATCAAAAGAAAGCTGCAGTAGAAATTCTCATATCAGACAAAATAGACTTTAAAATAAAGACTATTACAAGAGACAAAGGACACTCCATAAAGATCAAGGGATCGATCCAAGAAGAAGATATAACAATTGTAAATATTTATGCACCCAACATAGGAGCACCTCAATACATAAGGCAAGTGCTAACAGCCATAAAAGGGGAAATCAACAGTAACACAATCATAGTAGGAGATTTTAACACCCCAGTTTCACCAATAGACAGAGTATCCAAAATGGAAATAAATAAGGAAACACAAGCTTTAAATGACACATTAAGCAAGATGGACTTAATTGATATTTATAGGACATTCCATCCAAAAACAACAGAATACACTTTCTTCTCAAGTGCTCATGGAACATTCTCCAGGATAGATCATATCTTGGGTCACAAATCAAGCCATGGTAAATTTAAGAAAATTGGAATCATCTCAAGTATCTTTTCCAACCACAATGCTATAAGACTAGATATCAATTACAGGAAAAAAAAACTGTAAAAAATACAAACATATAGAGGCTAAACAATACACTACTACATAACCAAGATATCACTGAAGAAATCAAAGAGGAAATCAAAAAATACCTAGAAACAAATGACAATGAAAACACAATGACCCAAAACCTATGGGACACAGCAAAAGCAGTTCTAAGAGGGAAGTATATAGCAATACAATCCTACCTCAAGAAACAAGAAACGTCCAAATAAAAAACCTAACCTCACACCTAGAGCAATCAGAGAAAGAAGAACAAAAAACCCCCAAAGTTAGTGGAAGGAAAGAAATTCATAAAGATCAGAAATAAATGAAAAAGAAATGAAGAAAACGAGAGCAAAGGTCAATAAAAGTAAAAGCTGGTTCTTTGAGAAGATAAACAAAATTGATAAACCATTAGCCAGACTCATCAAGAAAAAAAGGGAGAAGACTCAAATCAATAGACTTAGATGTGGAAAAGGAGAAGTAACAACTGACACTGCAGAAAGACAAAGGATCATGAGAGACTACTACAAGCAACTATATGCCAATACTATGGACAACCTGGAAGAAATGGACAAATTCTTAGAAAAGCACAACCTTCCAAGACTGAAGCAGGAAGAAACAGAAAATATAAACAGACCAATCACAAGCTCTGAAATTGAAATAGTGATTAAAAATCTTCCAACAAAGAAAAGCCCAGGACCAGATGGCTTCACAGGCGAATTCTATCAAACATTTAGAGAAGAGCTAATACCTATCCTTCTCAAACTCTTCCAAAATATAGCAGAGGGAAGAACACTCCCAAACTCATTCTACGAGGCCAGCATCACCCTAATGCCAAAACCAGACAAAGATATCACAAAAAAAGAAAACTACAGGCCAATATCACTGATGAACGTAGATGCAAAAATCCTCAACAAAATACTAGCAAACAGAATCTAACAGCACATTAAAAGGATCATACACCATGATCAAGTGGGGTTTATCCCAGGAATGCAAGGATTCTTCAATATACACAAAGCAATCAATGTGATACACCATATTAACAAATTGAAGGAGAAAAACCATATGATCAACTCAATAGATGCAGAAAAAGCTTTTGACAAAATTCAACACTGATTTATGATAAAAACCCTCCAGAGAGTGGGCATAAAGGGAACTTACCTCAACATAATAAAGGCCATATATGACAAACCCACAGCCAACATCATTCTCAGTGGTGAAAAACTGAAACCATTTCCTCTAAGATCAGGAACAAGACAAAGTTGCCCACTCTTACCATTATTCAATACAGTTTTGGAAGTTTTAGCCACAGCAGTCAGAGAAGAAAAAGAAGTAAAAGGAATCCAAGTCAAAAAAGAAGTAAAACTGTCTCTGTATGCAGATGACATGATACTATACATAGAGAATCCCAAAGGTGCTACCAGAAAACTACTAGAGCTAACCAATGAATTTGGTAAAGTAGCAGGATACAAAATTAATGCACAGAAATCTCTTGCATTCCTATACACTAACGACAAAAAATCTTAAGGAGAAATTAAGGAAACACTCCCATTTACCATTGCAACAAAAAGAATAAAATATCTAGGGATAAACCTACCTAAGAAGACAAAAGACCTGTATGCAGAAAACTATAAGACACTGATGAAAGAAATTAAAGATGATACAAACAGATGGAGAGATATATCATGTTCTTGGATTGGAAGAATCAATATTGTGAAAATGACTATACTACCCAAAGCAGTCTACAGATTCAGTGCAATCCCTATCAAACTACGAATGACATTTTTCACAGAACTAGAACAAAAAATTTCACAATTTGTGTGGAAACACAAAAGAACACGAATAGCAAAAGCAATATTGAGAAGGAAAAATGGAGCTGGAGGAATCAGGTTCCCTGACTTTCGACTATACAACAAAGCTACTGTAATCAAGACAGTATGGTACTGGCACAAAAAGAGAAATATAGATCAATGGAACAGGATAGAAAGCCCAGAGATAAACCCATGCACATATGGTCAACTTATCTTTGATAAAGGAGACAAGAGTATACAATGGAGAAAAGACAGCCTCTTCAATAAGTGGTGCTGGGAAAACTGGACAACTACATGTAAAAAATGAAATTAGAACACTTCCTAACACCATACACAAAAATAAACTCAAAATGGATTAAAGACCTAAATGTAAGGCTAGACACTACAAAACTCTTAGTGGAAAACATAGGCAGAACACTCTATGACGTAAATCACAGCAAGGTCCTTTTGGACCCACCTCCTAGAGAAAGGGAAATAAAAATAAACAAATGGGACCTAATGAAACTTAAAAGCTTTTGCACAGCAAAGGGAACCATAAACAAGATGAAAAGACAACCCTCAGAATGGGAGAAAATACTTGCAAACTAAGCAACTGACAAACGATTAATCTCCAAAATATACAAGCAGCTCATGCAGCTCAATATCCAAAAAACAAACAATCCAATCCAAAAATGGGCAGAAGACCTAAATAGACATTTCTCCAAAGAAGACATACAGATTGCCAACAAACACGTGAAAGGATTCTCGACATCACTAATCATTAGAGAAATGCAAATCAAAACTACAATGAGGTATCACCTCACACTGGTCAGAATGGCCATCATCAAAAAGTCTACAAACAGGGCTTCCCTGGTGGTGCAGTGGTTGAGAGTCCGCCTGCTGATGCAGGGGACACGGGTTCGTGTCCCAGTCCGGGAAGATCCCACATGCTCTGGAGCAGCTGGGCCCGTGAGCCATGGCCGTTGAGCCTGTGTGTCCGGAGCCTGTGCTCTGCAACGGGAGAGGCCACAACAGTGAGAGGCCCACATACCGCAAAAAAAAAAAAAAAAATCTACAAACAATAAATGCTGGAGAGGGTGTGGAGAAAAGGGAACCCTCTTGCACTGTTGGTGGGAATGTAACTTGATACAGCCACTATGGAGAACAGTATGGAGGTTCCTTAAAAAACTAAAACTAGAGCTACCATACTACCCAGCAATCCCACTACTGGGCTTATACCCTGAGAATACCATAATTCAAAAGAGTCATGTACCACAATGTTCACTGCAGCACTATTTACAATAGCCAGGACATGGAAGCAACCTAAGTGTCTATCAACAGATGAATGGATAAAGAAGAATTGGCACATATATACAATGGAATATTACTCAGCCATAAAAAGAAGCGAAATTGAGTTATTTGTAGTGAGGTGTATAGACCTAGAGTCTGTCATACAGAGTGAAGTAAGTCAGAAAGAAAAACAAATACCGTACGCTAACACGTATATATGGAATGTAAAAAAAAAAAGGTTCTGAAGAACCTAGCGGTGGGACAGGAATAAAGATGCAGACACGGAGAGTGGACTTGAGGACATGGGGAATGGGAAGGGTGGGATGGGACGAGGTGAGAGAGTGGCATGGACATATATACACTACCAAGTGTAGAATGGATGGCTGGTGGGAAGCAGCTGCATAGAACAGGGAGAGCAGGTCAGTGCCTTGTGGCCACCTAGCCGGGTGGGATAGGGAGTGTGGGAGGGAGACGCAAGAGGGAGGAGATATGGGGATATGGGGATATGTATGGCTGATTCACTTTGTTATACAGCAGAAGCTAACACACCATTGTAGAGCAATTATACTCCAGTAAAGATGTTGAAAAAAAAAGTTACATGCTACTCCTACATTTTCATAGCTAAAAACTGAAGTTTTCTTCTTTTTTTAAACAGTGAGATGAGAAACTTTATTTAAGAAAGAATTAGATGTTTTTGTAAGTCCATTAAATTTTCTTTGTGATTTACAAGAAAATTCTGTTTCAATGTTTGTATATGGATAAGGAAATTTTTTCTTTTAATTGAAGTATAGATGATTTACAATATTGTGTTAGTTTCAGATATTTAGCAAAGTGATTCAGTTATACATATATATTTTTGGATTCTTTTCCATTATAGGTTATTAAGAGATATTGGTTATAGTTCCTTGTGCTATAGAGTAAATCTTTGTTACTTATCTATTTTATATATAGTGGTGTGCATCTGATAATCCCAAGCTCCTAATTTATCCCTCCCCTCCCCTTTCCCCTTTGGGAACCATAAGTTTGTTTTCTATGTCTGTGAATCTGTTTCTGTTTTGTAAATAAATTCATTTATGTTAATTTTTTAGATTCCACATATAAGTGATATCATATAATATTTATCTTTCTCTGTGTGACTTACTTCACTCATTATGATAATCTCTAGTCCATCCATGTTGCTGCAAATGGCATTATTTCATTCTTTTTTATGGCTGAGTAAAATTCCATTGTATATATGTACCACATCTTCTTTATCCATTCATCTGTCAGTGGAAACTTAAGTTGCTTCCATGCCTTGGCTATTGTCAATAGTGCTGCTATGAACATTGGTGTGCATGTGTCTTTCCAAATTGGAGTTGCAATCCCACTCCTGGGCATATATCTGAAAAAGATGAAAACTTATTGAATAAATTGGGACTATTTCCTCTTCCAATTCATGGAAGAATTTCTGAAAATTGGAGACAATTTTTCTTGAAGCATTTTTTAGACTTTACTGGTGAAGCCATGTGGTACTGGACTTTTCTTTGTGAGAAATATTTTGATTTTTACTTCAATCTCTTTGTTATAGGTCTATCAAAATTGGAACTTCTCCTTGAGTCAGTTTTGGTAGTTTGTGTCTCACTAGGGATTTGTTCTTTTGCATCTCATTTTTAGCATACTATTGCTCTAGTATGCCTCTATAATTTTTTTCCATAAGGTTGGTCCCCTCTTTTGTTCCTGATTTTAGAAGCCTGTATTCCGTCTCTCTCTCTCTCATCAATTTAACTACAGCTTTGCCCATTTTTAAATCTTTCAAAACAACTTACTCTTGCTTTATTTTTACTGATTATATTGTTTTCTATTCCTTTTATTTATTTCTACTCTTTCTTATTTCTGCTTGGGTTTGGGCTTAGTTTGCTCTTTTTATTTTATTCCTGGTCCCTGAATGTGGAAGTCTAGTTTACTGATTTGAGATGTTTCTTCTTTTATTGCTTAGGCATTTACAAGCTATAAATTTCTGTCTAAGTATGACTTTCTCTGCATCTCATAAGTTTTGGTATGTTGTGTTTTTTTTCACTCACCTCAAAGCATTTTTCTAATTTCTTTTGTGATTTCTAATTTCT